>NW_027248352.1:2035009-2380009 GCF_041260155.1 Ptychodera flava
GTTGGATTATTCCATGCTTTGATATCTGCTAAGCAGTCTGCATCTAAGAGGTTGTCCTTTACCATGCTGGACATTGAGAGAGGTTTGAATCAAGTTGTACAATAATAATAATAATAATAATAATAATAATAATAATAATAGTTTCTTTATTTCAGACTGAAATGTCCATATAAAGAAAATACAAAAGGAAGCACCTGAAAAATTCACTCAGTCCCTGGGATATATGCTTTATGCTCAAAAGTTTGCTATTAAAAAAATCACACCAGAGGGGGGGGGGGGAAACGAAAGATATAATTGCTTTCTCCAAAGCTTAAATAATGTACTATCTGTCACTCTATCCAATGAACAGATCGCAGGAAGTAACACATTGATGACTTTTCAAGCCTAATAACTTCACCTAGAGACATGACATGGTTTGTTGCGAACACAGCTGATGCACTACAAAATGGAGGAAGACCGAGAAGTTTTCTCAGACGTTGTTATACGTAGTTTTAAAGTTGTTCATCATTTTAACTTAAAGTTGACCCAATCGCAACAGTAAATATTGCTACAAAATGCCATAAATAATGCTTTCTTTACATTCGGACTACATACTTTAAATTGTCTGAGTAACATGTTTGCTCTTACGCAAAAAGCACGTCTCTGTCTTGCGATATCCTCATTGTCACACCCATCACAACATATTACATGTACCAGATAGGTGTGGATAGAAACAAAGTTCATGTGTTGCCATTAAGTTTTACGGAGGGTATTCTTGGAATGTTCGTTCTCTCCCATTGAAAAAGCATGCACACCGTCTTATTAGCATTATAAATTATATCATATTCCTTGCCATACACTTCACATATCCTGAGAAGATGGCGTGAGCCCTTCACACTTGGACTGAGTAAAGTCATGCCATCAGCGTAACCTAAGTGTTAGCACTGACACAACACATGGTACAGCCAACATTGCATTTACAGAGCTCATTGAGGAGATCATCAATATAGACATTAAAAAGATACGGAGATAGTACTCCCCCTTGTCTTACACCGTTAGAAACAGAAAACCACTCTGATACAACATTGCTCCACGTTAGAGAAAACAGTTTATTTCTGTACCAATAGTACAATATTCTTACAACATAAAAGGAACCTTCCTGTCGATGAGCTTTTTGACCAATTTAAAGTGATTAACTCTGTCAAAAGCTTTAAATGCATCAAGGAAAAAAGTAAACACAGGTCCTCCATTACTGGTGTAATAACTAACGATTTCTTTAAATGCAAATAAACACATGTCAGTGGAATGTTTTCGTTTAAAACCAAATTGTAAATAGTGTGAATTAATAAATTCCTCACAACGTGACAGTAAAATGTGTTCAAAGACTTTCAAGAAAACAGTTGCTAATGCTATCGGACGGTAATTGCCGGCATCGCTTGTAAGTTTAGTTTTGTCCTTGATAATGGGACTAAGATTACCTTTATAACCTCACTTGGCAAATAACCATGGACAATCATCGCATTAACACAACGTGTCAGAACAGGTATAATAGAGGAATCTGAGAATTTCAAATGCTCAGCAGTAATTCTGTCAATACCAGATGTCTTGCTATCCGGTAACTTTTGTATAGCATTAAGCACCTCCTCCGCAGAAACATACATATCAGAAGAAAAATTGACATATTTCATTTTCTCATCACTTTCAGTTTTGCCAGACTGGGAGTGGACAGAATTCAGAATCTCACTGAAATGCTTCTACCACTTGTTAACAATTTCACTCTCGCCTGTTACACCATCTACTGTATCTGAAAGTGGCGATTTTCTGCTATTTTGCTTTCTTACTTCATTCCAGAAATCTTTCTGTTTGTGTCAATGAAGATTGTTTGCCATCTCATCAGCCCTGTTTTGACTTTCAAGCCTTTTACATGCAAGCAAAGCATACTTAAAACGAGCTCTAGAGGTTTACATGACTTCAAAAGGGGTCCTTGTTTAGGTTTACCCCCATTGACCCACAATAAAAACATGGAGCGGGCATAGTCGTGACACTCTTTTACAAAATCATTCCACCCAGGCACAACATGAATTTTCTGATGACTTTACACTCAATGGTTTCTTTTGCAGCACTATTCAACGCATCCACTATACTATTATAACATGTATCAATAGCCTGCAAATGTGAATGATCAGTCAGTTCACATCCGTGCACATTAAACCTTCAGACAACTTAATCTTATCAATCTTGGCTTTGGTACACTGAGGCAGAAATATTCTGCCGTGACAGCGTTTTCCAATCAACACGAAAACTACGTTGCTGAGACGGGCAACATTAAGTCTTCTATCGGCAGAAATGTTAAAACAAACATCTATTTAAACAGGAATGTGGTCAGAGCCTATAACATTGTAGAGATTCGAAACACAAAGCACATTGCTATGAGAGACTTCAGTGGTTATACAATGGTCGATCCATGAAGTGCTACCATGAGCATCACTAATACAAGTAAAGGTACCGGAATCTTTGCCTAACAAATCAACATCAGAAATTGCATAGCCAAACTGCTCACAATGCTCCATCAACTCACGGCCAAATCCTGCATCAGTAGTTACATTAGCGTTTAAATCACCGATAAAAAAGACATTTGCTGTATTAACATCAGAAAGAATGGAGTCAAGTTTCACCAGATAATAATTAAAAATTTCAAAATTGTCATCTGTATTAGTAGGCATATAACAATTAACAATAACAAGTTTGTCTGTGTCGTTTTCTAAAACTAAACCAAGCAAACGACTGTCATCAAAGTCAAGAATTCTTACTAGGCTACCCAGAGATCTACGCCAAAGTATTGCAACACCCCCATAAGGTCTACCGATACGGAGTTCATAAGAATCAAATGCAGATAACCCATATGACTTAAAATCAGGATGAATGTCGTGTAAAATTGACAACTCCTCTTAGGCAAGCCAATGCTCCTGTAAAAGACAGATATCATGACTTTCGCACAATTCATACACTGAATGAAAACGAGTTTCACGGATCTACAATTATACGTTACAATACGTAAACTTCTTTTGTGTTCCTCCATGTTTTCTAAGACTTATAATATTTTCTTGCAAGAGTATCCTGAGGCAAATTTAACGGATCTAGCGCAGCACGAATGTCTACATCCGACAGTTCAACCATGAAGGATGCATAAGTATATCATTTTGTTTTAAGTTTCGCACACTTAACACCTACTGCAAACTTATCTGTAGTATGTCGTTCAGCATCTTCAGATGATGTTGTTGGATGCAACCGGGACACGACAACTACATAATCGCCGAGGTCGTACATCTTGTAAGCCAGCTGCTGTACTCGGTGCAGTTGTTACAAGGCAAGAATTATGTAGTTATTATATTCATACTTATTTACTCTTATGTATCGATACATTCATATTTATTTACTCTCATGTATCGAATGACTACGGAATCTTATTAGTCATTGTTATAGGTCAATCACCTTGCACTTTAACGGACTTCAAAATGAACAAAGTCCAAGGAGTATCAGTGATTCAGCAAACTTTACTCTTACTAGAGATATCTTGCTTTAAATAGAAAGTATATCTTAAGGAACAATCAAGGACTGTTACAAAACCGGCTTTAATTAAGTGCGAACCAATCACTCGATGTAAATTTGAGACCTTAACATTGTATGGAAATATATTTCAATCTGTGCCCAATGGACGACCATTTTAGTAAATCAATATGATTAGATTGTAGTTTCGCTCATTTAAGGGAGAATTTTATGAGAAAGAGCAGAACACGATCCTGCTGGGCACGTTATTGTATGGTAAAATCAAGCCAATAAACCCTCCTCATACCAGTCTAACTCCTTGTGAGCCTCTGCTTTGTTGATCGTCCAGTACCTCATCGTACAAATTCCCCCAGGCAGACGATACGTCAGTATCATATGGTGGAGACATCCGGCGGGTAGCAAGCAAGCTCATAGAGGTATATGACAACAAGGAGTGGACGAAGATATACCAGAATGGACAACGTACAAGCACCAGCAGCGGAAGCACCGGAACTCACTGCATGGCAAAAGGCATCAACACCAAGCTCAACGCTTCATTAGAGAGTCGAGCGATGATAGTTCCTTCGGCATGGGACCCGGAATTTTCCGAGGGGAGGAAAAGGAGAATGCTCGGAGATGGTGGCAACGGTACTCTGACTTTGTACAGTTCCGTGGTTGGCCGAGGAGAAGCAACTCCGAGGCGTTGGGTTATATCTGACTGGTGAGGCCGAAAGATGGTATAGGAGCCAACCTGATGAGACCAAGGCCAATATGGAGACCTAGGCGACCTTCAGGTGCAGCAACGGAGCTATTCATCGAAAAAGCTATTACGGAAGCAATTGTTGAGGGCAGGGGAAATTTTAATTTTGCTAGGGCAGGGGACATATTTTTAGGTGGCAGGGGAGCAAATTTTAGTTTTTCTGTCGGACAGGGCAGATATTGGTTGTCCTGGGGACAGGGCTTGGCGAAAACGAGGAGAGGGGAAGCTACTTTTAAAACGGGGACAGCGGAATTTCAGCCATGGCATGGTGTTTCCGGGGATGGGGACACAGTACAAGCACTTATACCTTTAAAGGTTACCCAGACTACTTAGCCTATCGATTGACCCCACATCTCACTCTATGTACTGCGAGATGAAAACCAAATACAAGGCCACTGCAGTGTGTGTCTGCATGGGAATGTTAATTTTCAGGGGAACTCAGGCAGGGGAAAATCGACAGTTTTTTTCATCACAGGGTAGGGTAGCTTCATGTCTGCAGGGGAAATGGAATGACAAAATTTTGAGGGGATTTTTTCCACGGCAGGGAAATCGGCAAGTTTTTTTTGCCACAGGGCAGGGAGCTTCAAACATTCACAGTGGGGAGGGGAACAGGCAAAAATATGTGGGGAGCGGGTAAAAATGAAGTTTGAGTGCGGCAGGGTAAGTCGAAAAATTTTCAGTGGGAGGGCAAATTATGAACAGTTAATTAATACCCTCATGATTTAAAATTAATCAGTTCACATTACTTGTCATGTACAATATATCTTATCATAGTAAGGACCCCTTTAAAAGTGCATTGTTCGTTGGCTACACCTGAACCTTCTTGGATAGGTTTGGTAAGTGCGGCCCTACCAGTCTAACTCCTTGTGAGCCTCTGCTTTGTTGATCGTCCAGTACCTCATCGTACAAATTCCCCCCAGGCAGACGATACGTCAGTATCACAGTGCCTATCACAGGTTGCTTTTCTCTTCCGCTTTCTGCACTGAACAAGAATGAAATCCTCGCCTTCAGCCCTGGAGACTTGTGAATTATCACACGTACGAAGACGGTTGTCAGGTACTGGTTCAGCCACAACTTGTGAGTAAAGAGCTTTCACATATGTATTCCCCTCAAGGTCGGCATTTTTATTGTCGTTGCTCGTAAGATCGATGTCGTCTTTGTCCGTCGTGCGCTGGGATTTAACACCCCGCATCCTGGGGTTGTCACCCTTTAGAGTCATGACATCATCAATTAACACCATGACTGTGTCATCAGCTTTCTGAATTTGTGACTGTCGTTGCATCTGGACGGACGTGATGGTTTGACCTCATTGCGTAATTCTCGAACTTCTCTCAGTAAGCCAGTAACATCAATGTGCGTAATATCAACAAGGAGGAAGATTCGATAAATTTTAGCAACAAAATTGGGCATTTCTTTCTTCATCTAGCTACTGCAATAGATTGTAAATATCTTACAAATTGTTCTGCTTTTTATGTTGTCCTTGCCGACGAATATACCTATTATCGGTTGCACAAAGAAAGGCTGTAGATAAACCAAACAGCAATTTCTTCGCAGACTCAACATCATTGTCATTATAAAAATCAGCACACACTTTCAAAGTGGCTCCATTGGCATGATGTCCATTTTGCAAACTAAGAAACAAAGGACCTCGTTTATCACGATGTCGTGAGTTTCATTGATACCTGCATCAACATTTGGCTGGCCACCATAACTTTCAGGCGAATCTCTCATATCTGAGTAATCAGCAACACCACAGCAGCCACGTTGACGCTCCCGGTCACCAATCTGGTTAACATTTTGAGCGATTCTTCCACCAGAACCAAAACGTTTTTTCTTACATTTTTGACACAACAGTAGATCCCCTGGCTTAGTTCAACAGTACTGGAGGTTACCTTACAGTCTTCGCACTGTAGTGGCATATCTATGCAAATTAGGGTCCAACAGAGAAGCAACAGTTTGTGTTAATATTAACTTTAGATTGCCTGACACACTCGTTATCGTAGAACAAGAACACTGTAAAGAATATATCTAGTTAATTGCGGGTAGCATCGTCCAAAGAATTCCGAAATCATCATGGGCAACCCTTTGAGTACACAATGCCGCCGCTGTAGACGGGGAAGCACTTACAGTGGCAGCAATTGCAGTGAAGATGATAACAGCGAACTTGATCGTCAGCTGCTTGCTGCTGCAACTGATGTCGCCTTTGGTAGAGTTCACGCGATGGCTCCGTCAGCATTTGCCACGGGTCAAATAACCGACAACACGAACTATGAAGTCAAGCCAGATATAGCTGACACAGGAGAAGCTGCTACCACTTCTTCAAGTTCAAGTATCTCACACACAGATTCAAGGAAGGCTGGAAAGAAAACCAAGGCAAAGTAAGAATATTTTGTATGAACATAAGTCGTATATTAAGGTGAAGAAACTTTAGCCCGAGCTGTAGCCCTTATCGTAGGTTGTACATGACTACCAAACGATGTTTACTTCTGCTAGCAGTTCTCGTTATGGCCTACTGCTATTGATACAATGTCGATGCGTACGTGACACACTATCAGATTATACTCTTTTGATTTATTCAATTGGGTGTTTATCTTTCCTAAAATTTGCATACAAATAATCATGTTCTGGTATATGTAAATGTCGGTCTTCGGCTTAGTGTTAATTCGGTCAATAGTAGAAACTGATAACAAGCAACATGAAATAATAGTATTGTTGGTTGATGGTTGGAGGCAAAAGTTTAAATAGTGACATCATCAGACGTTAAACACCGCGAGCATTGGTTTTTACTATTGCATTATCAGTCTTATTCTTGCAAATGTTGTACTAGTAGGCTATTGTGCTTCATGCGCATGAAGCCAGCTTCTTTTTGTGAAACCTCATATCGTGTAACTTAAGTTCAAGAATTGAAAATGAAAATAAAGTGATCTCCTTGCAATTTATCGTAGTCTTCTAAGTTGCACAAAACTCAATGTCGAATTATTTTCGGGAAAGTAGAGGAATGCTTACAATGGGATGATGGGACAAATAATTTTAGGTTCGTGGGCGAATAGGCATGTAGAATATTTTATGTTATTTTATACTGTCTTATTATTTGTTCGGGTTTTTTTTTCGCTGCTTCCGTCAATACTACGTCCAAACTAAATCGAAAACTTAAATTCCACTTTCCCATCTTAAATTACAACACCATCGCTATGTAAAAGTTTTACAATCGTATCAGTGTTTTCACCTTTCTAAGAATTCTCCACCATTTTCAGATTTTAAAATCTTATAAGATAATGCACACCATTAATAATTCTCCCGGAATTTATTAAGCATCAGGTTGCAGTACTAAACCAACGTTTATCGTTTGTATTTAACAAAGAAGCTTGCAAGGTTTATATCTCGCTGCAAAAAGTAAACGACCCTAAACATACTTTTCTGTTAAAGTTGCCATGAAATTGGTCGATGTATGGTTCATGTGGCAATTCTAGAAATAAAGCTCTAGTGTTGAAGCCAGGAATTTTAAACCGCGGAACAGTCTGTCCACCTACCGTTTATTTTTTGGACATTTTGCACATTTTGAGGACAACATGCGTCATTTGTTAATCAAATTTGTACCATGTTTTTAACAAATTTATTCACGAAACAAAATTTAAGCTACGTTGACCACGTCACTTTGCTTGGATTTCAGGCAAGTGTTTGTGGGAGCTAGTATACCATTCCTGCCGCCTATCAGAGAGCTCACTAGAACTATACGAGCACGTTATAATATCAGTGATTAATAACATGAAATACAGTTCCGAGAGTAATAAAAATATACTCAAAATAATCACCCGAAAATAAAGGTCATCGCCAGTATCGGTCTTACTGGCAGACTACAGCCAACCAGTCAACTCGTGAGTGCGGTCGAGGTGACCCACAGTATGCGAGAATGCGGAACAACGGGTTCGATTGGGTGACATTGTCGGAAGGGCGCGTTCTGGCTGCGACACTTGCTTAGCCCGTAATTGATACCGCTATTGCCATGTATGCTTTACAGCAATTTTTGTGGCATGACTTGGTAGCGCGTAGGCATATATACATTTCGGAGAACAAGGAACTTGACAAATTAATGGAGGGCAATAAAAATCAAATTTGCTACCTCTCAGTCTTGCCCATTTTTGTGAGTAATAATCTATCTGTTAAATAATGATTTACCGAGAGCGTATCGATACTCTTTTAACAGTTGTACATGCAAACTATAAGTAGCAGCGTAAGAATATTTATATGACGAGAATAAATTCCAGTAAATATACAGCATGTTCTAATTTACGTGAGTGCCACTGTAATGACATTCATTTTACAAAAGTATAGAGTGTAGAGAATCTTTCCAAAAAAAGCTAATTTTTATTTTCTGCCACAGTCACTCTTTATGGACATACTTAATGCAACGTAAAAGATGTAAATATGTAAAAGTGGCTATTAACATTCTACTGTAAATCTGAATCGTTATTGTTTGATTTAAACTGTATCATACTCTGGTTTATAAAATTTGCACATCACACGTATAAGAAACACTGATGTACACTTTCCTGACGAGAAGCCATTACCTGTCTGACACAACTATAAATGGTAAAAACTTATTTAAACGAAAAGTAATATAGTTTTTATTACTAATATAATGTTTTACATGTCTGTGTGTTTTGCTGGTTTTATAATATTTTTAGTCATCCTTTAATTGTTTCCCTTGAAAACATAATTCTACAAACGTATTATCGGTAACAGTATATAAGTATATGCCTGTTATGTCCGCCTTCCAAATCAAGCTATTGCATCTCTAACTATACCTCCTGACCACACTTGAATTAAGTTGATGCATGTTTTTGTGCACTTATACAGGAAGCATATGGGAAATAAGGCCTTGATAGTGAGCTACAATTGGGGAGGTCCAATTCCAGGGAGGAGTGACTGATGCAGTTCATCTATTGATCCGTCTCCTTCGTGAACTAGGGCTATCTGTATACTGCACCACTCTGACAGCTACTGAAGAAGAAATCAAGGAGGCGAGGGAATATGGAGTTGAGCTCATAGTGCCGTCCCCAATTTCAAAGTTCAAGGTCAGAAGTAAAGAACCTGATGCTGATTGGCTGTATCACCACGAAGATTACTTTCCAAATTTGAAAGAGTTAGCCAATGTCAGACTCGTTTTCGGATTTGGAATGATAAATTCTGACGCAGCTTTCAAAATCGAAAAAGACCGATTTCCGAGAGCAGCATTCTCCTTGATAAACCTGTTCGATAGCGACCTCATAACTCCCTTAGTTGCGGATTGCATGGACACAGAACTTCAGCTGCGCAGGGAGAGCGTGTCAGAAGAAGGTCAACATTCGCGGTATGTCTTCTCCGTTGGAGGCAGTATTTTTAAAGAGTACAAGAAACTGTATCGCAAATACCCAAACATAGAACACTATAGGTTATCTCCCGTGATAGACGACAGTCATTTTGATATTATTCCCCCTGACACTGTCGATGATGATGAAGAATTTCAAATTCTATCATTGTTTCAAGAACATGAATTAGCAGATCTGAAAGAGGACAGTGTTGTCATGAAGGCCATGAATGCTGTCGCAAACCTGTGGCATGAAACCAAGAAATCCCCGTTGAAATGGAAAATTCTCGGTGTACCAACGCGTTGCGAATCTACTCTTAGAGATCGTATGAAACCACATTCACATTTACGTATTGTACCGGCTCGAATGCCATCAGCTGCACACCTAAATGACGAACTGAGCCGATCAAATCTTGTCCTTATTCCGCCATCTTCAGTACATTACGCCAATCTAACACTTGCTGCTGTGTCCGCTGCTATACCTTTCATTGTTCCGGAGAATTCACAGAGCCATCATCTGATTGAGGAGCACATACCCGACTGTGAAGAAAGTGTGGTGAATATGAGCAATTGTGAGATTTTGCGGAAAGGCATCTGCAGATTTCTGTTTAAATATGAGACAGCCCTTGAAAGGGCGCGGGATATTAAACGAAAGGTCATAGAGAGAATGGTGAATCAGAAACTAATGAACATTAACACAGATTTTATCAGCGTGGTGAAGGAAGACTCAAATAAAACACAAGGTAATAATTATTCATTTATAAATGTGTGAGCGAGTATGTACACCTAAGAATTTTATTCTGCAAGCTGTCCATCTCTTTTATTTTTCATCCTTCTGAATTACTTCTATAACTATTCTGCTTATTCAGTGCTTGCGAATATACGTGCATATAATTATCTCATGTGAAATGAAAAGTTTGATCCAAAAGAAGTGTCACATTTTACCCGTCTACTTACCTACCTATCTACCGACCGACCGACCGACGGACCTAACTACTACCTACCTACCTACCTCCTGGCCTACCAAATTTAGCTACCTGCCTACCTGTTTGTTTTTTCTTGCCGAACAGATCGTATAGTAAATGAAGGGATTCTCGAGCAAGAAAACTGTGAACGCGATCCATGTAAGCTTGATCTTCATTATTTTGTGCCTGAAGTCAATTATAAAACAAGCATTTTCTGAGCTCTGTGTTCACATATCAGATCTAACATATCAAATTAATATACCTCTAGCGTTTTGTTCTCTTGGCGTACAAATATTACGAAGTAGCGGATTTCTGTAGGCCTATACATGAGACTTGCCTTGAAAGGCGAAGACATTAAATTCCATGCAAAATAAGGTAAAACACTAGCTGGAAACAGTTAACATTTGCTACAATTTCATCAGAGCGGCAAACGATGGCTTTAAAATTGATATGAAATACCCTTAATTGAGAAGTGAAACACAAGGTGTTATATCATTTTTCTTATTAACTTGTACAACATACAGGTATGTCGATTGACTCTGTACAAAAGATGACCAGCTTGTTCCATTTATCGCATGTCAAATATATTATTGCTTATCCTCGTAGACCTGCGCATATCTATGTACTTACTTACCTACCCAGCCACCCCTCCACCTACCTATACCTACCTCTCTATCTATATACAAACATTCATATATACAAACATGTAAATCAATATATTTTATTACCAAACAGATCACGCAGATGGACGGATTCTCGAGCCAGAACTCAGTGAAAGTGTCATGCAAAAAGGGGAACAAAACATCACGCGTATCTCATATATTGCAATAATTAAGTGTCGTTCATCTTCCTTTAAAACTGACATAGGTACAGTGAAATTGAAGGTACGAGTAAGTGGCGTTGTTCCGGAGAAAGGGAGAACAGTCGTGGAAGTTGAAAGAGGTTTCTACGAGAGCGATGAAGTCAAGGAAATGACGGATGAAGTTCGACCGTCGCTTGATGATCAGCATAATGAAATGAAAGTGAAGGACGTTGGCCGTGGGAGTATTTCTTATACAATGACATGTCAGTCATTAGATGCACTGGAATGCCTGATGGGACAATATGAGAATGGGAAACTACAGGATCTGATGGAAGATAAATTCCTGTCTGATGAACTCCTTGATAAAATTGGTGCATTTTATCTGGCAATTGATGTAACCATTGACTATGAAGAGTACTTCTTGTGTAGGAAGGAACTGATCCAAAAATTTGGTAAGTAGACATATGAATTGATTTCCTTTTCTCTCTGGTTCAACGTTTAAATGTGAGTTTTCGTTTATTCGTTTAACTTCAGTACGTATGTTTATATGACAAACAATTGTTTGTACGTGTGAAAACCCACTTACTAAATCACCTCAAGTTGTTGTTGCATAATGCCTTCAGCTTCCGATTGAACGTTTCGACATTGTAAAGTCAAATGCAATTCACAGTAAAACTTGAATACCATGTACTTACTGTTTCCATGGTAAATGCAAAACGAAACAGACTATACATCAATGGGTCTGTACGATTGTCCGTGCGTTTCCTTTTCTAAATACTATTCTATGCCTGAGGTCTTGACACCTTATTGATACTTACATACATACATACAAACATACATACATACATACATACATACACACATACATACATGCACTGTAAAAATAGCGGACGCTAGACGCGTCTTTACGCGTTCAAAATGTAGATGTCGGTGTTCAAATTTGAACGCCTAGTGTTCATATTGTTAACACTAGTGTTCATATTATTAACAGTGGTGTTCTAAACCTGAACACGGAGTGTTAACAACCATCTCCTTCAAGTGTTCAAATACTTAGCATTACAGAAATTTTACAATACTGTAAAACAATTAACAATCTTTAGTGTTTTTTACTTTACTATGGCTATATTAAATTTACTACTGCCTCGCTGTCCGGCAAACGTACACGGATTTTGATGTAACGAATTTGCCACTAAGTGAAAAATATCTCCGGTCTAAAATTGCTGAAAGCATGTTTTTTCGAAAAAGGAAGTATACAAAATAATTTTACACGTTTATTACGGGTTGAAATTTTGAAATTTTGAAAAGAAAATCAGATAACCACCATGAACGTTTTAATTTTAACATCGGCGTGCAAGAGGCGTTCTACTCCTAAACACTAGGTGTTCAAGTTTGGTGCCTTTTCTTATCCCGTCATGCATCAAAACGGAAGTTGCGACATTTTTCTTGTAAACGCACGCTGAAGTCGTGATCGTGCGGAAGCAAGACCAGAAAGGGTAAGTTTTCTCTCCAAAATATAAAAGGTGTTAAATTTTGAAGCACCTGTGTTATTATTTTTAGAAATTATTTGTATAGTACTTTGGAATAGATAAAATACGAGACGAAACCTTTTTTCTTTCAGTGGCTGGTATACCATACACTAGCTGTGAATACGCAGCGGTGTTTTGGGCCGTGGCGTATCGATCGCACTCGGGTCAAGGGTCATGCCGCTGCGTAATCACAGCTAACACATGTCTTTTGGTAATCACAATCGCATGTAAAACTGTAAAACATTAGTAAACATCGCAGAGTATACACTCTATTGTTTCAGCATTTGAGAGTTGGCTTTTTTACTTTTCATCAGTTGATGACAAGAAGAAGCCAATATTTTGTAACAGTATCGAAAAGAGGCACTGTACACCAAAGTCATCCCTTTTCCTTAACCTAATAAGGCCACCTTGTCTTTTATTTAAAGTCTCATGTCGCTTTATTACCTATAATTGCATTATTTTCAAGATGTAAAAAGTTGGATTTACCTGCGAATCGAAGAGTTATTACAGAAGCTGATGGTACAGAAATTAAAAAATTGAAGATGATGAGTGTACAGGTAGCTGTCTGGAAACAAGCTTGAGAACCTCAGTTCATCTCTAATGTTGATTTAAACTTTCGAGGGTCAGTAACTGAATTTTGATAAGTTTCTGTATTTTTGCTCTTAATTTATCTGAGCTTTGGTAGAACGCTATGATCAACTAAATGTTACTGGAGAATGAGCTTTCAAATACGTGTAGTCTCCCTTATCAGATGCAAGGGTGGAATGAAGAATTAAAGCAGAAACCGACAGAAATTCAGAGTGAAAAATGTACACTCTGAATTTCTGAATTTTATGAAATTTTCACTCAGAATTTTCTGTCGCTTTCTGCTTCAATTCTCTATTCCACCCTTGCATCTGATGAAGGAGACGTCACGTCTATAAAGGTTTATGCTCCAGTAACATTTTGTTGATCATAGCCCACTAAATCTTAGATTATTTGTATTGTAGATCAACACGTTTTTTGTTCTCGATTTGTTACTGTTTTTTAGCTTTGCTGTTAGCGACGCAGAGCTTATCTCATAGGTGAATGTGTGGCATCGTCCTCAATTTTTACATCCCAAGCTTTTTCTTCAAAACGGCCAGTACGATTTCCTTAATATTTATCTTTATTTAAAGATATTACAAACAAACAAACCTTTTGTTTAATGAATTACTTTGTTGGACAAGGAAATAGGTTTTACACTGCCAAGGACCCACTTTACCCACTTTCTAATGTTGTGCCTTACTGTGACACTTTGTGACAACTTGACATGTTGTGTTTACTTTACTGTGGACAACTATGTAGCATGTGCATCAGAGAAGCCTTGACTAACGTTTTTCCAAATTTACAATTGTCTATACAAAAGGAAATTTCTGTAAGAAACCGTCTTACAACAATGAAGTATGCAATTCATACATTGCGTGTTTTCAAAATAATAAGCCAAATTTTGAGCTTTTTCAAAACAGATATTGTTGTACGGTTTTACAAATATGAACATACGACGTAATCCACAATATTTAAGTAAAACCGGTTTTGTCATTACTTTGTTCATATTGTTTGAAAACAATCTACAGTGTGTTATTTGGATTTTCTTTTGTTAATGTTGTGATAAGAAGGTGTTTACACCGTTGATGTTTTCCTCTGACAAACTTTACAAAGTGGCCATGTTTATTTGCCCATTTTATACTACATTATTGTATTTTACGCAAGAAATTTTTCTGTATTTTTAGAATAAAATAATTTTACTGAATATCAATGGTCTGCTTTGTTATTTCAAGGCTTGAACACCCCCTGAACGCCCAAAATTAAAGGTGTTCAACAAGTGCATATCATGTGTTCTAGCCTTTAACACACTCATCGTTGAACGGCGTCCATGCGTTCAAAAAGTGTTACAGCCCTTTGAACGCGTAAATGCGTTCAATTTTTTGAACACATTTCATGTGCAATGTGTGTTCAGTCATGGAACACTATGGTGTTCAATATATGTCTGATGAACACGTAATGTTCAAAATGTGAACACGTGTGTTCAAAATTGAACGTTGGTTGAACACGTAGCGTTAAATTTCTGAACGTCTAGACGCGTTCAAAAAATGTTACAAAAAGGCGTTTAATTGGTGTTCTATCCTTGAACACTTAACTTTACAGTGTACATACATACATACATACATACATACATACATACATACATACATACATACATACATACATACATACATACATGTAAAATCGTCTTCTTTATAGATTATATCAACACATCATTAATAAAAATTATGTTTTACGTGACTGTGCTACTCTTGTATGTTGTAATACTTTACTCACAACGTTGTGCATGCTTTTTTCTGGTTTATTAAGGGTCATCTATGCAGAAAAGAGATACTGCCAAGTTTCAAACTACAGAGCCACAGAGAACTGAAAATACATTCCAAAGGGTAAACAAAGCCAGAGATTTCCTGAAAGCTTTTGAAAGGGCCGGTGATAAGGTGACTCAGAGCCAGATATACATCCTTGACCAGTTTTTGAAAGAAAGGGAACAGAGGAGACAGAGGGGACACCAGCAATCGTCACAAGGTTCGTTTCAACGACACATAGACGACAAAGGTGTTTGCAAACCTATAGTGGAACTAAATAACTTTATCAATATATATATCTTGGATCAGCCCTGCAGGTGTTTTCACAGTAAATCATAGTACATGATGCCTAAGCAGAGCATTCTATACATAAACTATCTATATACAAAGTAGTAGTAGTAGTAGTAGTAGTAGTAGTAGTAGTAGTAGTAGTAGTAGTAGTGGTTTAATGACGGTAATAATTACTTTATCAGTAATTTCAACATTATAGCTTTAAATTGACAACCCAACACATACTTCATATCTATCAATCAGAGACAGCTTTATTTCCAGTTCCCTCTTTTAAGTCCCCAAATCATTTTAAGTGCCCCAATATACCCTTGATATTTTCAAGTCCCCCCACCCTCCAGAGGTGTTTGTAACTGCAGCCTTACATTTACTGATAGCACTATAAGACGACCTTGGGACGCAGTCAAACGTTATCAATGCACGCCGACTTCTGTACGTGTCGTACTAGGTTATGCCACTTCAATAAATGTCATCGAATACTATATATGTGCCAATTGCAAAACTTAGTTCTCCGACATAACGTTTCTGAACAATTTCCACAGGTGTATGGTGGCTGTTAGAAAAGTTCAGCTATGTCTGCATTCTGATGCACAACACAATTGCATTGACTAATTCAATATTGATTTTAGCAGTGTTTCCTGAAATAATAGCGTAGTCAATACAAACCTTATCGTTGCAAAAGATTTTAAAGCTTGTGGATAATCAAATCAATTTTCCTTGGTAGATAATTCTACACGCAATTCTCTACAAACACAACTGCCGGATGACTTTGAATTCGTAGAGATTGCTGATGTAGATCTACTAACAGAAATCGCGGAGAAGAATGAAGAACTTGAAGCTGCAATCAGCAAACTCACGATAAGAAGTGGAATAATACGTTCACAGAATAGAGACAGAAGTCGAGGGAGAGACATTGGAAAATCTGTGGCTGTTGAGGGGGACAGAGCAAAGGAACGTGAATTAAATCCACTATTTAGTGAGTTTATACAGGCGAAATCAGAGACACGAGAGCTTGCGACCAACCATCCTGAACTGGTGATGAAAACTGAGAAGTTATCAGCGTATGCAGATCAAATGGTAGGTGGAGCAGACATCCCTGAAGAAGCAAAAGAAGTGTACCTGGATGTGAGAGGGGTTGAGGGAGGTTAGTTTAATGTTTCATTTCGCTTTGCAGTCACCTTCCACAGTCTATGGTTACCTAAAACCATATATTTAGAAGCCCAAACTCTTATCTTAAGCATTAGGTAATCTGTTTTGACTATTACACTCAAATTCCACGGTAAAATAATAACAAATTACGACTATCAGAGATTAGTTTGAAATACTCCACAGAGTTCATATGCCCACTACGCTACATCTCAGATTATGACTTTCTAGATACTGTCCAAAGGGTAATAACTTTGTCATCTTTGGTGCTCTTCTTAATAAAAACATACCATATATTCAAAATTTTCAAGAAATTAGGATGTGATGCTCGGCAGATTTAAGGTAGAATGCGCCTCGGGGACTCTAAAACTGCTACTTGTGGGGGGTTCACTTTAAAGCTCTTGGTGTAAGAAAACTTTTCAACGGCTTAGATTTTCGAGAATCGAAAAGTTTCATTTTTTCTCCATAGAGTTAACACAGGTTTGGCGGCCATTGTGAATTTCAAATATCGGTAAAGCTTGAGTAAATTGTTTCTCTAGTTCCAAAATTTTACGGTTTTATTCTTGATTTTGAAAGAGATTGATTGAATCTTTGAGGAAAATTTGAGCAAAAGTTTTTAGTAAGTATTTCAGTTTCGAGGCGCATACTACCTTAAAATACTAGAAGGTGTAAATTGAAGAACAGTGGTGAAGGCATTGGGTAAAGAACTCGGGAAATACCATGCATTGACAATTTTACACCATTTAATTACCTTTTGAAATTTCAAAATTACAAAAACTATATATCTGAAGATGTGTGTGCTTTGCGTGTAAAATAAAAAATAATATCAGTGGAAATCGTGTGCTGGAAAATGTTTAACCTTCTTCCATGGCCCACTTTCAAAAAGAAATCCCCCCCCCAAAAAAAAAACAAAACAAAAAAAACAAAAAACAAAAAAAACCCCAAAAACATGTAACACTGTTGCAAAAGCACAAAAATACCGCCAATGATACGGTGTCACACACATTTGATCGGAATTAGTACATAAGTATGGGTACCAAAGATCAACAATGAATGTTGTTTCTATCTGTTAAGTGCAGGAAAATTCTATGTTGATGTTATGAAAATGATTTCTGCACAGCACAACCAGAAAAACAAGAATGACAAAAGCAAATAAGATCTGCAACATAGGTACTGGAGGTCAACTTTAGAAACATGCATATCTATCAACTTCCATAGCAATGGGAAAAGCAGATCCCACATACAGTACATTAGCAAATGTCAACGAAACAAATCAGCTAGAGAAGGATTGACAAAAAGAAAAGGTGGGGAAAAATAATGTACAAAGGATCAGGTAAAAACATACGGCAAATGTCCTTGAAGCTACTATAGACTTGGATACAAAATCAAGTATTTCCTGACAGTATGAATTATCACACTAAGGTCATCCTAGGGACCTGTTAACCAAATATTAAAGCTGTCTGACCTGCGGTTTTGAAAAAACAAGCGAGCCAACAGTCGACAGAGCTCCACTGTGTGATGTAGAGAATAGCCTTTTGTGACACATGTATTGATGAAGAAGGTTGATATCTTTGATAGCTCATTTCAGGATGGCCTGACCAAAAATGGCAAAATTAGCTGCAAAAATACAAAATTGATGATTCATCATAAGATAAAGCCTAGGAACCTGTATACCAAATATCAAAGCTATCACATGAGTAACTTTTGAGAAACATATTTGACCGAAAACGGCAAAAGTTGACCCAAAAATACAAACATTTAAAATTTCATCGAATTTCACTATATCACACAAAGAGAACCCCAGGAACCTGTATACCAAATATCAAAAGTATAAGAAAAGTAGTTTTTGAGAAACATTTTTTCGACCAAAAATGACATAAATTGCACCAAAAATACAAAATTGCAGATTTCATCATATATTCAATATATCATATTTAGTTCATCTGTATGAACCTGTATACCAAATATCAAAGCTTTAAGACAAGCAATTTTGATGAAATAAAAAAAAATCCTTAAAAATACAGATTTGCATATTTCATCATTGCATAAGTCATCCTTAGGGACCTGTATACCAAACATTAAAGCTGTCTGCCCAGCAAATATGAAGAAGAAGATTTTTTACTAAAACGCCTTTTTGGTGATAATTTGCATATTTTCAATAATATCAAAAAATTAAAAAAACCAGTTTCTCATAATCATATTTTGCATCTACACAACAAATATCAAATCAGTAAGTACTGCGGTTCTCAAGATATTTGAGTGGACAATGCAAACTTCATTTGAACAAAATCCCATCTATAGCCCAGGATGCATTCACACATCAAATACCAAGCTAAAATGTGCAGCGGTTCGCGTGTATTTGATGTTGACGGACATACTGTACGTACCGGTACGTACATACATACATACATACATACATACATACATACATACATACATACATACATACATACAGACGCCACCGACTTCAGCTTATACAATAACGTCACATTGGTATACCAAATGTGAGCAAAAAATGACCTTCATTGAGCTAAATAGATTCAATTTAATGAAAAACACCCACCATGGCCCCATGCTAGAGATATGTTCAAATGGCTGTTTCGTGTACAGGCTACCAGCCTAAGTTACATGGACAAAACTGCAAACAATCAGATTGTTCGTAGACCATTTTGAAGTTGCGATCCTTAGTTTATCAAAACATTGTTACAGATAGAATGTGCTAGAGGGATAGACTAAACGTGGGTCTGACTGAATATCTTACTTACGTCTTGTGATATAAATTGCAGTTGCGCAGGAAAATTCAAAATTTGACGATAAAGCTGCACCTCGTATGGCACTCAGGATTTGAAAATTGTGCGTAAATAGTCTGTGTGATTTACCCGTGCTCTATATCAAAGCGGTATATGCATGCTTTTAAAATTCATTGTCACTTCCCTCCTGAATTATAGGGTCATATGGTGCTATCAGTGCTGTGTTAGCAAGAGTGTAAAAAATATAAATAAATTTTTGATTACGAATATTACTAACAAAAATCAATATTTCTCTCATTATAGTAGTTACAAGAGTACCCTACAGCAATCTAATCCTGAATGATGATCCGTGTTTATGTCAATCGCGCAGTTGTAGCGCAGACCCCCAGAAATATGGTGAATATAGTTGTAACAGTAGCATTGCACAGAAACTTGATGCACACAGTCAATGTTCTGTCTCAGCAGACTTAGTCTAAGACTTAAATCTATTTAAAGTTCACTTTGATGATTTCACACCAGTATGCATGGTTTCAACTTGGATCATGATGACTGAAATCACTTTTCAAGTCTGTACTTTACACGTCTTAAACCTTTGTTATCATTACAAGCAACAATACCTAAATTGACATATTGCTATTTTGAAGATTGGTGTATTCTTTTCCAATAAGCTATTATAATGACCAAAATTGCCAGGCACTCATATATTATTTACAGAGCATACTGGCAGAAAATAATATCCCTTTCTATTCTTTGCTGTACACTCCTGCAGTTAAGTTCATGAACAATTTTTATCAGCAAAAGCGATTCACAACGAACGAACAACAATGCAAAATTGACACTGAGGGCGCTATTCCTAAACCTTCAACACTGAGCAGTGATGCTATTGTTTCATTTGTTTACTCCACATGGAGAAACGGTCAGTGATGACAATGCAAAGCTATGAATTTTCTTTAAAGTGTAAAATTAGAGATAATCAAAGGAGGATTTAATTCTCTCATCTCAAGAGACAAGAAAGAAAATTAAAAGTTCTTTACGCTGAAGGATATTACACAGAATGACGGACTTTTTATAGTTTGGTTAGATGATGAAAGCACACTAATGCTATAGTTCTCAAAAGCTTAGTCAGCATCTTCTCACAGGTTCTTTTGTGTAGAAAGAAAGATCTTGCCATTCATTTTGAAAGATAGCAGTGTGGCACCAATTTCTCTGTAAATTATTCAAAATGGCTCATCATACTGAGTCTGTGTGAATTTTCATGAAGATCACAATATCAGATTGAAATGTTCTTGCAATTTTACATGTAAATCAATGAAATTCGGTAACATGGCACTAAACATGGTTAGACATACTCCTTAACACTGATGTCATAAACAGTAGTGGTTCTACTCCAGAATAAAAAGGATGTATGTGTTGTGTTCTACAAACCAGTTTGCCCAAGTGATCTCATGATGGCGGTATAAACAATCCCATGTGTACAAATGCATATGGAAATATGGTATAGGTATTTCTGTGAGCATTAAGAACAAAGAGTTTATTGTACCATAGTCAATGAGAACTCTGAATTTAACCCACTGACTACCGTAGATTGCTTAAAATCAGAGACGGTTTTCAAAAAAAAACAGTTTGAAACTCAAGTGACTCCTAAATTTGTGAAATTATCATCAGGAAATGTTAAGCTATGAATATCCTTCAAGTGATCGATTACACCAAAGCTGTATTTATCCTTTCTTTATCCTTATTGCATACAAGTTACTTCTCTTTTGTAATTGTGAGATACATCTGTAGAATTTTAAGATTTTCACTGTTTAATAGCTCTGTTGCCCTGTTGCATCTTCATCGTTGAGTCAGAAGTTTGCGTCTTTCTTCTAACGATCTAAAAATCATCTCCTTGCATGTTTAGGGCTGAAAGAAAAATGAAAAATATATATGATATAACCAGCTCCATATTTATTTCATTGAACTTTGAAGGCTGAAATTTGTCGTAAAATAGTGTGACGAGTAGTGACTACACAAAAGTAAAGGGTATGGTGTATAAAGATGGAAACAAAGATTTTCTCTCATCATATTTCTCATCCACTAAGTTCTAATTACAACACATGTAAGTATGCAGAAAATGACAACACTCTTACTTCCTTGTAGCCATAAAAATAATTGTGCTATAGAAAAATAATTCTTGTCATTTTCTTTCGAAGTGAATATGTTGTAAGTAGCAGTGAGTGGACGGGAAATATGACAAGAAAAAGTAGTGTTTCTGTCTTGCTTTTTGAGATACTGTACATTATAAAGAATTATGCCATACCCTGTAATTTTGTGCAATTCACTCTACTATATGACTTCTTTCAGTCCTAAACATGCATGGAGTTGGTTAACACGGAATCAAAGCTATTCCCTGCGGCATAGAGTAAATTGCAGACTTCAAATGTCTTTTATACTGTATGAAGAAAAATGTGTGTTACTGACCATCGAATGAAGGTACACAATGACATATTTATCAAAAGTGCAATGAAAAACTGCTGAGTCAGCATATTTTGCTGGTTCTTTCATACACTAAGATATCTTGCTATCATCTTGGAATCTAGCTTGGTGATGATGACACCTCTTTTTGAATATACTTTTCAAAATGACTCTTTAGTCCAGTTTCAAGAAATGGCGATACTACAAAGATGTTTTCTTACATTTC
Source organism: Ptychodera flava (assembly GCF_041260155.1). Classification (NCBI taxonomy): domain Eukaryota; kingdom Metazoa; phylum Hemichordata; class Enteropneusta; family Ptychoderidae; genus Ptychodera; species Ptychodera flava. The sequence continues at coordinate 2,057,168 of NW_027248352.1, forward strand.
TACATGCATTGACCAATGGGATTGTCTAATACTGTACCACCAATGAATAATGTACATTGAATCACTTTGTTCTGTCTGTCTGTGAAATTCAAACCACTTACCAGGGTACCAGATCAGAACTAAGCACTTCATTCTAGATACATCTGAGGACCACTTTGTTACATCAGCCCTAGTAGAAATCATTGCTCATCTGAAGGTGCCTTCGACGTAGAAATACAGATACAAACATACTCCCTAAAATGTTGAATTGTACTGCAGCTTGCCATGGGTCCAGCATTTTTGTAGTGTTGCCTTATTTGCATATTGGGAAGGATGAATTTGTTGGCCATCTGAGATCTGATGCCCAACTCACTGTCCTGTTTGTAAAACCTTATCAGAATCTTCTTGAGAATTAGATGACAAAACGTCTCATTTGAATGAAGGATAGTCCAGACCTAAACTAAAGAAATGATATACAGATTGTATAAAGGAATGAAATACAATACTCCGATTACTCCCGTGAAAAGTCTGAAAATAAACATGAAAACAAAAAACAAGTGACTGCATGACATACAAGTATTGAGAATTTCAACAAATCATCGTAACCACACTGTAATAAATTTCAGAATAAAAGCAACAATTAATGATTAGACACAGATGTTGCAGTAGACCAAACTACCGGGTATGCAATGTTGCCACTTTGCTCAAGAGTTTCAGTTCTGATAGGCACTGATCTCGTGCAACATGGCTATATGAGACTATTTATTGAATTAAGGTAGTATGCGCCTTGAAGGTCAAAGACTTAAACTTTTGCTCCAACTTTTCTAAAGGAATCTTTCAACCACTCTCTTTCAAAATCGAAATTAACAGGTCATTGACAATGACATAGTCCCCACTTGTAATAGGAGTATTAGTCTTGATGGGGCTGGGAAATGTGGTCATTAAGAAGTATCACTGGAGTGTATGTTCAGATCTATGGACACATAGGTCTATGTCATTGCTCCCAATTTGAAACAAGAGGCATGTCTAAATTATGGTTCTAAATCGGGAAAAAAGATCAGACCTCTAGCTGTATTGACCAGCCAAGAAATACATATGTGCATAATAAATGAGGTACAAGATGTGACATCTTAAAGTCTAATATCCTATCAAAATTGAAGCGTATAGAACTTGTGGTTACTGAGTTATGCTATGCATATATATGTATAATCAAGGTCAAAGGTCATCAAGGTAACGTGACATTTTGAAAAAAAAAATTGTATTGCTAATTAATCCCTATATGCCAAAATTCAGACCTCCAGCTCTATTGGCTTGTCCAGAATTAGATATGGGCATAATTTACGAGGTAAAGCATGTGTTATCATAAGGTCTCCCATCCTACTAAATATAAAGGACATAGCACTTGTGGTTACTTATTTATTGACATAATCGTGTATTTTAGGTAAAAGGTTATCGAGGTCACACAACATTTTGTCAAAAAATTTCTATCCTATAGTCTATCCCTATATACCAAAAATCATACATCTAGCTCTATTGGCTCGCTCAAATTAGATATGCGCATAATTAATGAGTTACAATATGTGGCATCATAAGGTGTCCATTCATACCATACATGAAGGGTGTAGCACTTGTGGTTACTGAGTTATGGACAAATATGTATATTTGAGGTCAAAGGTCATTGAGGTCACGTGACATTTTGTCAAAAAAATTGTATTGCTAAGTTATCCCTATATACCAAAAATCAGACCTCTAGCTCTATTGGCTCGCTCAAAATTAGATATGTGCATAATTAATGAGGTACAATATGTGGCGTCATATCCCATCATACCAAATATGAAGAGTGTAGCACTTGTGGTTACTGAGTTATGCACAAATATGTATATTTGAGGTCAAAGATCATTGAGGTCACGTGACATTTTGTCAAAAAATTGTATTGCTAAGTTATCCCTACATACCAAAAATCAGACCTCTGGCTCTATTGGCTCGCTCAAAATTAGATATGCACATAATTAATGAGGTACAATATGTGGCGTCATAAGGTGTCCCACCATACCAAATATGAAGGGTGTAGCACTTGTGGTTACTGAGTTATGGACAAATATGTATATTCGAGGTCAAAGGTCACCAAGGTCAAGTGACATTTGTCAAAGTGTCTGAGATATCTGCGTGAATGGATGGACTCACAGATGGACTCACAGATTGACATGACCCAATCTATAAGCCCCCTGGACTTTATCTGTGGGGACTAAAAACTGTGTCACTGCATCCTTTTTGCAATATGAATAAGATGAGAAACTAAATGTTTATTTTTCTTGGCCTTATACATGGGAGTCTATGGACTGCCTTATACATGGGAGTCTATGGAGGTGAAAACTAAAAAGTCCTCTAACACGGCCAAATTTGATCGCATTGTGAAACAAATCGACGTGCATCTGTATGAGGTAGGGTACTATCCTTGTACCAAGTTTGAACGAAATCGCTCCAGGCGTCTCTGAGATATCTGCGTGAACGGACGGACGCACGCACGCACGCACATGACCAAACCTATAAGTCCCCCTGGACGGTGTCTCTGGGGACTAAAATTGGGGGTCACCACAAATTTTGGAACTACCGATAGGGCAAATTAACTAATTAATTAAAAATGGCCGCCATCTCTGTGTTAACTCTATGGAGAAAAATAAAATTTCGAAAAACTAACACGGTGAAAACTTTTATTACACCAAGAGCTTTAAAATGAGCCCCCACAAGTGGTAGATCAGAATAGAATTTGTAAATTTTGAATGCCTGAATATATGTCCCCGAGGGGCATTCTACCTTAATTTGACATGATTCTGATACATTTGAGTTGTCTCTTATTTTCACACAATACATGTGTAACAATAGAATATTGAATCAGTTGATTAACTCAATGCACAGCTATATTGTTTGCCTCGTTGAATATACAACCGTTTACATGCACAAGTCTGTATAAATTCCAACTTGTAACTTACCTCTTTCAGGTAACTAAATTTCCATAATGTTTCATCCAGGATGGCATCAACAGGGAATTTCCCCCCTTAACCAGAAAATTTAGGGGGATTTCACCAGTTCATGTATTCTACTTGTATCTCTAAGGTGTGACTGGCACCATTTCATGGGGCTGATCTCCCCTTGACAAATTATTAGGGGGTGCCAACGTGTAAACAGAGGGGAAATCGCCCCATCGCCCTGTCTGGATGAAACACTGCATATCATACTTAAAATTTTAAAAAATATACAAAATAAATATAATGAAAATAAACGTTCAGAAAATCAAACATTAAAAACAAATAATATGAAATTTAGTATACGGTAGTTCTCTTTTTGGAGGATGTGATGGCCCTGAAAAGGGCCGTTTGGTTTGTGTGTACATTACTGTATGTACACGATACAGCATTTCAGGCTCACTTGAACCCAAAACACATATCCACAGTCACTGTTGCAACAGTACTTGGACAAGGTGAGTGACATCTTGGCTGCATTCTTCACCTGCCTTTGTGTATCTTCATGACCTTTGACACCTTCAGTTGCTTCCATTGTGAACCATGGTAGACTTCATCCAGAGCATCAATTGTGTCACCGAGCCTGATCTTGCCTTCATTTTCTTTATTGACCTAGATAAAAACAAAATCATGTGTAAAAAAATTAATTTCTAAGCCGATATGAAGAGTAACGTAACTGTATGAAACACATACACTAATGACTATACCACATTCTTCAAATATTCAGTGCATGTTTGAGTATCTATCAGTGACAGCAGTGCTAGTAAGACAGCAGGGCAGACAAAAAATGTTGATGAAAGGCAGAGACAGATACATAAAGTAACAGGGTTGAAAAAATAAGGTGACAGAAACACACAGACAGACACAATTGACATTCAAGAATTCTGATGACACTGTTAGTGTCTGATGTGTGCCAACGTGATACAGAATATGATACATGATTATAAAATCTATGTGATGGGTATCACTGGAAAGAAAGGGAAAAGAAAACTGTCAACGTATTGGGATACGAGAAAATGTTAACAATGCTTTTGGCAAAAAAAGTTGACACTCAGTTTTAGGATCTTGATATACCGATTACATCATCTTGTTTATCCTTTTATAGAAAAAAGCAAAGTCTGTTTCAACTTTGAGTTACTTTGAATAGTTTATAAAAACTTAGTTGTAAAATGTATCTTCTGTTGGGCTAAAAGAAGACTCTATGAATATTAGATACAAGGAATCAAAGATTAGAAGACAGTGCAGTATGTGAGACAATATACTTTGTGGAAGTGAACTGGATTCATTGAGACCAACTGACGGCAGATAATCTAATTATAAACGTGTTTATAATTAGATTATCTGCCGTCAGTTTGTCTCAATGAATCCAGTTCACTTCCACAAACCCCAAGTACAATAAATCTAAGTAAACACAAGTAACATGATGAATCATGTCACATACAGTTTTGAGTACTGTATCAGCCAGGCTATAAAATTAGAAAATTTGGGGAAAAAAGATAATTTAAAATGGCAAATACAACATTTATGAACAAAGAAAGTATACAATCAAAATAAACTTGTAGAAGCATATACTGATCCAAAACAGATAGATGATTATGAAATTTAGAATAATTGAATAAGCACTAGAGAATGTTAGAAACAAACTGTTAGCATGGCCAATAAAAAGCAACACAAACATTATACTAGATATCAATAATTGAGACTGAAAGCCTCAAGAGCAGTAACTAGACATAATAGTCCTGTTTTGAGGGAAAACAATTTTTCATTTCAAACAAAATATTTTGGTTGGGACTGAAACAAAAACCAAGTAAACATTAGGGAAACTGTGAAAATGAAATTTTTCGCGATATTCAAGGACAGGCTTTGACATGGAAGTTCAAAATGTTACACAAAATTGTTACACATTTAGAAATCACTACCTGATAATTTTCATGTTTGAAATTAAAAAATCAAAATGTTACGTAAAATCCCATTCTAGTATGGCCACAACAATATGCAAATGTTTATTACAGTAAATCACAAGAAAACAAAATATCTTTATCATTTGAGAGTATTTAGAAAGAAAGAAGACAATAATATACAACCCAAACATTCAGTATTACCAGGTTGCAATCAAAGAGATAGAGAAATGCCGGACACTACAATGCAGCATGTGATGATTTAGAAAAGGAAAAGGACTGAGAAAACAATAAACAAAGATAGGTTCACATTGTGATACAGTCACTCCACTCTTTAACTTTGAAATGAAATTTAAAATATATATAACTTTGAACAAAACAGAAATATAGCACAAACAACAAATATAAGAAAGGAGAGAAAGTTTCAAGCTTAGATTGTTTACAAATTTGGTCATTTAATTTAGAAAATTCATAAAATGAGACAAAAATGAAATTTGCATTGCAAACAAAATTATAAAAATAAATATGTAAACACTGCAAGACAGACAAAGTCACAGTTTTGAAGTTTACAAAAAACTACCAAAGAAAAAAAAATATGGCAGTGACAGTCTAATAAACAAGTCACCAATGGTTTGTGCTTCAATACAGAAATAGACTTTGAGAGAGATTGTAGGGACACAAACATCTGGGAGTGAGAATTGGGGTAAACAAATAGAAAATACAACACAAATAAACAAACAGCAAACAAACAGATACAAAAATACACTGTATGTATCTGTAATTGACATCAAAACACAACAAAACAATTTACAACCTGGTAAAACTCTCTGTAAAACATGCTCTAATCACAGCAATACAATGACTTACCTTGTGGACTGAAAATCACATTTACACCGATAAAATGCTAATATGTTGCCATGGAAATGTGTGAGTTACATCAACATGTACATGTGATTGACATCAAAACACAACAAAACAATTTACAACCTGGTAAAAGTCTCTGTAAAAACATGTACTAATCACCGAAATACAATGATTACCTTGTAGACTGAAAATCACATTTCCATCAATAAAATGCAAATACGTTGCCATGGAAAAGTGTGAGTTACATCAACATGTAGGTGTGATTGAGGTTGAAAACACAACAAAACAATTTACAGCCTGACAACTCTCTGTGTTAAACATGACCTAATCACTGCAATACAATGACTTACCTTATGGACTGAAAATCACATTTCCATCGATAAAATGCAAATACGTTGCCATGGAAACGCGTTAGTTACATAAACATGTAAGGAAGTTGTTCCTTTAAATGTTCCATGTGTTTGTGTAAACAAAAGAAGTTTGCATTCAGTCAAAATTTGTGAGATCTGAAAATATTTGACTTCATAGAAATTGTAGTTTGCATTTTGACCTTTGACCTTTGTTTTTGTTTTCCCTAGGCTATCCGGTCAAGGGGAGTGTCCTTGAAGTGTTTGGGTCTGGATCAATGCCAGGACAATTTAATCTGGCCAGAGGAATATACATCAAGAAGAACGGTCAATGGGTTATATGTGATTGGGAGAATCATAGAGTTCAGGTTATTGATCCAATCAAACTCTGCTGTGATCTCATCTTACAATTCCATGCATTCCCAAAGTCATTTAATCCATGGAATGTCACAGTGGATGAAGACAATGACCAATACTTTATGAGTGATACCGGGAATGGTCAAGTTGTGGTGAGTTCTGGACAAAGCAAGATTTTAAACTGTTTTGGACGCAAAGAAGGAATTGATCCAAACGGTATCTGCTTGAGTCCTGATGGTTTTATATTCATTGGTGACTGGAATGGATATGTGAGAAAATATAATAAATCTGGTGAACACATTGCAAGAACTGAAGAAGGACAAGTCAGTAAACCCTTGGATCTGATTGTGAATAAGAAATGTATTTTTGTATCAGATTTTGACAGGAAATGTGTTCATGTTTTGAATCACCAGATGCAAAGTATAAGAGACATTGGCAAGGGACACTTAGAGAGGCCTTATGGTTTGTGTTTTGATCACCAACAAGATGGCATATATGTTTGTGATGTCATTGGGAATAGAGTGGTTCACTTCAATTGTGATGGTGAATTTCTCAGCTATAAAGGTCAAGGTCAGTTAGAGGATCCCCGTTACATTGCACTGTGTAAGGATAATCCATACAGATTAGTTGTAACACAGGATTACAGTAACTGTGTTAAACTACTGTACATATAAGCAGACATGACACCACATCATGTCAACTCTGCAGGGATATCTCTAGTGAAAATCTACAAATTTTCTGACAAATTTTACACAACACATTGCAACTGGCAGGCTGTAATCTTTGCTGTCATTGATATGATTTTTCATATTTTACTGATAATTTGGATGAAACATGAAGTTTTCATTTTGACATCTGTCAAAATGAAAACTTCATGTTTCATCCAAATTATCTACTGTTTTAGCAAATTGTTTGGTAAAATGCACTATGTTCACCTGGAGGAATAACATCAATAAAGTTATTATAATTATTATTTATGATTTTTGTACACTTTCTGACAGCAGCCTGGTGCAATATTTTGTGAAATATTTGTCAGAATAATTTGTTGACTTTCACAGATGTGTGCATGAGTGTACAGAAACATACATAGAAGCAGACATGACAATATAACATGTCAAGTCTGCAGGTATATTTCTGGTGAAAATCCACAACTTTCCAGACTAGTTTTACACAACACGATGCAAACGACAGGCTGAAGACGTTGAATTTTAGCAGTAAAATGTAAAGGTGTAAATATTATGGAATTTTGGTCAATTTTGGATTAGACACTATGTTTTTCCCCTAACATGTACAAAATATTGGGTATTAATGAGAAAAATATTCACAGTTGTACTTTTTCATGATTTAGAAAATTATGCAGCAGCAGATTTCACGTCGTTTGATACCTCAATCGTTGCATCCGTGTTGGTAAAACCTTCCCGGAAAACTCGACGATTTTCACTGAAATGTGCGTGCGAAAACATATCTGAACATTTCGATGACTGTTTTGTATTTACGGGTGTCTTGATTGCTCTAGTACAGGTATAGTTTCCGCATTTTTAAGGAATTTTCACGGCGATCGCGGCAGCGACCTTCTTGACAGGTCGCCATGTTTCAACTGAATGACCACATCAGCCGAATTCAAATGAAATATTTGGTCGCAAGAGGGCGGTATGATCAATATCGCCATCAGAGAATGTTTGGCAGAGCCGGATCTTGCAATCTGAAGGGGCAATTGTACCCGTGGATTCTAATGATGTTACATTGTTGTTGTTGGTTTATTTGTTTTTTAGTCCCCACGGACACCGTCCGGGGGGACTTATAGGTTTGGTCATGTCCGTGCGTGTGTGCGTCCGTGCGTGCGTGCGTGCGTGCGTGCGTGCGTCCGTCCGTTCACGCAGATATCTCAGACATGCCCCGGTCAATTTCTTTCAAACTTTGCACAAGGATAGTACCCTACCCCATACAGATGCACGTCGATTTGTTTCACAATGCGATCAAATTTGGCCGTGTTAGAGGACTTTTTAGTTTTCACCTCCATAGACTCCCATGTATAAGGCAGTCTCCATAGACTCCCATGTATAAGGCAGTCCATAGACTCCCATGTATAAGGCAGTCCATAGACTCCCATGTATAAGGCCAAGAAAAATAAAAATTTAGTTTCTCATCGTATTCATATTGCAAAAAGGATGCAGTGACACAGTTTTTAGTCCCCACGGATGAAGTCCAGGGGGCTTATAGATGGGGTCATGTCCGTCCATGAGTCCATCCGTGAGTCCATCCGTTCACGCAGATATCTCAGATATTTTGACAAAATGTCGTGTGACCTTGGTGACCTTTGACCTCAAATATATATATATATATGTCCATAACTCGGTAACCACAAGTGCTACACCCTTCATATATGGTATGATGGGACAGCTTATGACGCCACATATTGTACCTCATTAATTATGTGCATATCTAATTTTGAGCGAACCAATAGAGCTAGAGGTCTGATTTTTGGTATATAGGGATAACTTAGCAATACTATTTTTTTTTCAAAATGTCACGCGACCTCGGTGACCTTTGACCTCAAATATACATATTTGTCCATAACTCAGTAACCACAAGTGCTACTACCCTTCATGTATGGTATGATGGCACAGCTTATGACGCATCATATTATACCTCATTAATTATGCGCATATCTAATTTTGAGCAAGCCAATAGAGCTAGAGGTCTGATTTTTGGTATATAGGGATAACTTAGCAATACAATTTTTTTGACAAAATGTCACGTGACCTCAGTGACCTTTGACCTCAAATATACATATTTGTCCATAACTCAGTAAACACAAGTGCTACATCCTTCATGTATGGTATGATGGGACACTTTATGATGCCACAGATTGTTCACATTAATTATGCGCATATCTAATTTTAAGCGAGCCAATAGAGCTAGAGGTCTGATTTTTGGTATATAGGGATAACTTAGCACTACAATTTTTTTGACAAAATGTCATGTGACCTCGGTGACCTTTGACCTCAAATATATATATTTGTCCATAACTCAGTAACCACAAGTGCTACATCCTTCATATATGGTATGATGGGTCCGCTTATGACGCCACATATTGTACCTCATCAATTATGTGCATATCTAATTTTGAGCGAGCCAATAGAGCTACAGGTCTGATTTTTGGTATATAGGGATAACTTAGCAATACAATATTTTTGACAAAATGTCATGTGACCTCGGTGACCTTTGACCTCAAATATACATATTTGTCCATAACTCAGTAACCACAAGTGCTACACCCTTCATATATGGTATGAGGGGACAGCTTATGACGCCACATATTGTACCTCATTAATTATGTGCATATCTAATTTTGAGCGAGCCAATAGAGCTAGAGGTCTGATTTTTGGTATCTAGGGATAACTTAGCAATACAATTTTTTTGACAAAATGTCATGTGACCTCGGTGACCTTTGACCTCAAATATACATATTTGTCCATAACTCAGTAACCACAAGTGCTACACCCTTCATATATGGTATGATGGGACACCTTATGACGCCACATATTGTACCTCATTAATTATGTGCATGTCTAATTTTGAGCGAGTCAATAGAGCTAGAGGTCTGATTTTTGGTATATAGGGATAACTTAGCAATACAATTTTTTTGACAAAATGTCACGTGACCTCAATGACCTTTGACCTCAAATATACATATTTGTCCATAACTCAGTAACCACAAGTTGTACACCCTTCATATATGGTATGATGGGAGACCTTATGATGCTTCATACTGTACCTCATTAATTATGCGTATCTCTAATTCTGAGCAAACCCATAGAGCTTGATGTCTGTCATACAGATGCACACAGATTTGTTCTGTGATACGATCCAATGAGGCCGCCATGTGGCCATTTTATTATGATTTTTTCATGTCCTGAACTACAGCTAAGACATGTGTCAAGCGAATTTATTCAAAAGTATTTTTATCACAGACCTAATGAAGAGGACTCTATCCTCTCTGAGGACCTGTAATCAAAGTACCCATTAACAAGTGGGGACTGTGTCATCAACGATGACTTGTTTTCTCTGTATTATAGTAAATAAGTAAAGGTAAAAAGTTTAAGTTACTCACTGCGTCAAGGAATAATACCATTTTACAGCCTAGTATATGTAAACCACTGTGAAGACGGCCAGACGGGGAATCGACACCTTTATAATGTACATAGCAGAGAAGTCTGTTCCTGTGTAGCGTGAACCCGAGCACTGGGCAGTCACAATGAAATATTATTGTATAACATATGTAGAAAATTTGATAATTTGTAAATTATCGTTTTCCAAAATGTTTTGAAAGGGTGGGTGACTTTGAGCGGAAACATTTCAAATGCATTGAAATGCGTTGAAGAAGAAGCCAACCAGTGTTAAAAGTTATCATATATAAATTGTGAAGTTTCTACGTTAATATTTTTATTGTAAACTAAATGTTCTGTTTATTTTTTAGGGTTGAAAGAAATAAAACCACTGGCTTACCATGACTTTCACTTTTTGCCTGAATAAAATTTACTCCCGCCGACGATTTAAAATATTCATGTACAAATTTTCTTGCGTCGAAACACCTTTTCATAGGAGTTCGGGTCGCGAAAAAGGTATATAAAGGGGATTTTTGCTCTCAGTTTGACTTTTTTCTATTCTTTAATGTATATGTACAGGAATGAAGTCTAAAATAAAGTAATAATAAAATAAACATTATTAGATACCAAAACCTTTGGAATAATAGTAGGTAGTTTTATTCAAGATACAGGCCTGGAGCTGGAGGTACACTCAAAATACCAGTGGTAATCAATGTTTGGGACAATCCTAATATTAAAATGTCATTTATTGCCTTTCAATATTAGTGATGTTACAACTTACCATGAGAAAAACTACAACAATTAAGACAACTTGTAGCCACATTGGTTAACTCCCCAACATGATTTATACGATATCCACACGGCCTCGGGGCACATTGCTGTGAGAAGGGCACATCACATGTCGTACCATTGTACCGCGATTTTAACATCCTATTTCCGCCTCATGTTGACCTCTGACAAAAATGTTGATAAAATATGGAAAGATGAAGGTGATCTTTGTTATTATACTGTTCCATTTACCTTTCTGAGCCGAATCATGTATGTTGTAGGAATATGATTTCTCAAACTCCACGTCCTCTACGAATGTTCCCCACTTCACCGGCCAGACTTGTAGATCATGTGCAGCTGCGAGAGTTAGCACATATTCCCCTGAAGCGAAATTGAGCTAAGATTTCATTTTCACATCATCAAAAAATCACAAAAATTACTGACCCGGTTTGACGGTAAATTAGGTTTTGTGTTACGTCTTTCCCCGGACTCCAGTCATATCATCCTTTAGAATAGATACAGCGCCCCCAACGCCAATACTTGATCTTTGCATAATAAGATTCCAAAACACCAGATTCTACGATTTAGGGTATATCATTCACGATTTTTTTTGAAAATGGGACTCTTTAAATAACTTAGCGCATAAACATTCATATCAGAGATCTACCGTACATTACAAGAGTAAAAATCTTATCAAGAATACAGGCAACTACAGCAGTGTCGATTTCGGTATTGATAAAGTCTACATGCAGACTATTATTAAACAGATCGGAGTTTGAGAAATGAAGAAATCCTGTATATCCTCTTGTCAGAATAGACCATGAATTTATTCTCAGCATAAGAATATTTATTATTAGCTAAGCATTAGAATATTCAGGATTTATTTTCAAGTTTATCTACACAAGAAAGAAAACACAATTTCCTTGACAAAACTGACAGAGCTGAAACATCTGGCAGATTTTATCTTTTATTTTATTGCTAAAAGAACATATGTATACAGAAAGTGTCTGGATATAAAACCCATAATCTTTAATTAATGTCTTTCATTGACATTTTGTAAGAATACTGATGATATTTCATGACAAATACTTTGCAGAAATGAATGTTTCTTTGGCTCCTAGAAAGTAAAGCTGGGCGTGTAGGACACTTCACAAAAAATCTCAAATTTACGACTATGATCATCTTTTGTGAATCACAGATAAAAAGGAAAGCATGGTTGAAAAACAATACAAATTAAATTATATTTAAAAACTATAAGATGAAATCGACATCATTCACTCACATACGACCAGTATTTGATGTTTTCTTGGAATTGACATTTCTAATAAAAAAAAACCTTCCAATTATAAATGTGATGATCCATGCATCATGTATCTCCATAGTTTGCTTTCAAGACTCAATATTTTTTGAGATTAGCCATTTCTCACATTGTTATCCAACCTTCTGTAAATACAAAAGGTTGATATTTTTTAACATGCATTCGTTTACAGGGATTCATCTTTGGTGCATGATACTGCAGACCCTGAGATAAGTAGGAAACTAAATGCATTTTGATGAATTCTATTGCTAAATGGACGGTACATTATACATCTGTATTCAATGTGAAAGTGGGTTCTTCCGTATTGATATTAACATATGAATAGGATGCTCCAAAATACAGAGGGGTGGCACACCCCTATAAATCCTATTGCATCGTCGTAAACCACGCGCCTCTTTACCGCAACAGCTTAGCGCTACCTGCTTGATTTTTGCGTAGGTCAGCGGAGCGGAAATCATTATTGCTCTGGCTCGCAAGAAGGATCCCATTGGCGAGAACCCGGGAAACCATTTTGCTACTTCCTTAGAGAAACCACTTACCAAAGACAACATTCACAAACCACTTACGGTAACAAAAGATAAAATTCATCTTTCTTATAACAATATTTCAATTTTCTTTCAGCTCTCATTATCAAAGGCTCTGACAAAGAATCCATGTGACAGTTGAAAATTTTATTTACAAAAAATATACAACTTACCAACAATGACAAAAGGCTATATCTTGAATGGGCAGTTTGAGTTGTAGTCCCACTGTTTCCATGACTACAGAGGTCATGAACTCAGAATCAGGTACACACAGGGTGCAGATATCACTAACATGCAGTGGGTACCAGAAGGTAGAGGTAATACTGTACTTTAACATCCATGAAATGATCGTGAAACACAGCAATGTGCTTTGGAAGTTTGACAAATAATCCATATCACCTTTGTATTTCATAATGTCACAATACAGCTAATGTCCCATAAGCTTGCACAGAGATAGATTGGAAATTGTAATCTCAATCAAAATGAGTTCAGTGTTCACAGTAGATAATCTTCTATGTCACCGGTGTTGATGACCTGCCTGGCTGTGTGTATGACAGGTCACAGAGTCCAACTACCCAGTGAGCTTAGTACCAGGATGTTGACCCTTGACACACACTGGTGTTGATGGCCTCCTTGGCTATGTGTATGAGAGGTCACCGAGTCCAACTACCCAGTGAGCTTAGTACCAGGATGTTGACCCTTGACACACACCGCTGTTGATGGTCACCCTGGCTATGTGTATGACAGGTCACCAAGTCCAAATACCCAGTGAACTTGTGCGGGGATGGAGACCCTTGACACATCCCGGGATATCCTGACGTCCGCTATTGATTTTATGTTGAAATTTCAAAGTTATCACCATGACCGCTAACAAATCTTGAAGTAAAATATTGAAGTTTGTGGAATATTGCAATGGCAGCTACCATGCCCATATTGAAGGAAAATTTTCAATAAAACTCTCTTTGTAAATAACATGTTACATGTATGAAGGTTACTGACCTCAATATGTGAAGTTCACTGAATGGAAATGAAGTCTACAAACATATGTATGTAAATCTCAACAATGCTAATTATTTTTGATCCAGCTAAAGCCTCTTTATCTATCCTATGTAAAACAATTTCATAAAACAATAAGCATCAAGATCAGGTTCACAACATTGAAATACTGGCATATTTTAATTATGGAAATCTTTATATATTCTACATACAATCCAAAAATTATGTAGTGTAGGTACATTACAGAATATCCATTAGCAGATGTAGACACAGCAGTGTACTGCGTACTTTGCTCTGACTAAACATGCATGTCAAACTGAATTTTAAACAAATAATCATGCATATTTAAAACATTGGAATTACAAGACTACATTATTATTGGTGATTTGTTTGCAGCCTGTGAGGGTATGCACTGAGTCATCCAGGATACGCTACCACAGTGCCAAGTGTTTTGATTATTTGCACTACATCAACCCTTCAAAGTTTTTGTCTTTCCTGTTTTAGAGTGTAACATTTGAAGTTTGATCCAATGCAAAGAATACCAAGCCTTTCAACGGAACAGTTGTAATAATAGTAAATGACTGTCACTAGCAATTTTAATCCTAGTTCAATCCTTAGAGATACTACCTCTATATGAAGTAATCGTTTCTGTCACTCTGAAACATTTCTGTCAAACCATCAAATTAATTTAACAGTATTATCGCTATTTCCACGGCTATTGCTATTGTAAATATGCCATAGAGATTTAAAACTTTTTAACAGAAATTCATGTAGAAATGACTATTATAAACTGAACAAAGTAGAAATTGTACATGTGTTACATGTATGTACAGTGTTTTTGCTAGGGGTGGGTAAATAACGGTAAACGATTTTGGAACCCCAGTAACATTGCTGCTGTCGCCTGATCTAACTGCATTGATATACCAAGGGGGATCCTGGTAAAATGACTGGGGAACACCAGTAACATTTACTTGCTTACTGCCCTTAGCAAAAACACTTATATATGAGTCTATGCAGCCTCTCTCTGATATCAGCCTCCACATCACATATTGTCCATTGTACAGATCATTGTAACAGCATCAATATTTACAGGTACGTGTCCTCCACGTCCGGGTCTATGGCAGTGTTTTCCAACATTTTGATAATGTTTGGTTGGTGGGATTTCAGGGCCAATATTAAATGCTTATAGGCATGGGCACCGCGGAACGGAAGACAATCGATCAACACTCTGGCCTTGTCATTGCTCGTCTTGGCGCTCTTGATTCTGTCGTAGTCGGCGTAGGTCAAGACTCCCTCCATTAGAAGATACTGCACAACTCCTTGGTTGTCCATGTCAAGGTTTCGGATCAAGGTGTCGCGATGGATGACCAGGCGTTGACATTCGTCCTGACTCGTGTCGCTGTGGTGTTTGATGACCGGCGTATCCTGTAGAAGTTCCAGGAGGTGTGGATAGTGGTCTTTCAGTGAAAACTTAAAATGTTGGAAAGCGAGAGGTCCTTGGTTGGCAGAAGATCAAGCAGCTTGCGAACTCTGTTCTCCTGCTCACGACAAGCGTAAATTTTGTCACATTCAAATTCCGTCAGGACGATACGATTCAGATAGAGGACTACATGGTCAACGTTCAACTCCTCAATTAACCTTTGGCGATGAATTCGCAACTTTTCTCGGTCACGAGGCTCCATCTCTACTCGGGTAATTGTCTCAATTGGCTCCGAAAGATCTGTAAACAAGTAAAGAAAGTCTGATTATTCTGTTTCAATAAAAACAAAATATCCACAAGGGCAACTACTCTCTACAAAGTTCTACTTTCTTTATCTGTCATCACATGGTTCTTTGCAAGACTGTGAGTAGCATGGGGCAAATTTTCTTTTAGTGTTTTTCATGGTACAGATTTTTTATTTTATTTTGACCAATAATCTCTGAAGATCTAATAACAATCCCCTACATTATATCCATGATGTACAGCGAGCAACAAACTTCTTTTTATGAAGTATATTGATGTCACAATGACTCAGCATTGCCACCATTATATTTAATCTTAGTGTTTTCATGAGGTGCAGCTATATCCTACAAGGTTGATTGAAGCCACACAAATCCATCATTCATTGCCTATCCTACTTGCTACTGAAAATAACAGATGAAAATACTGTAATTATATCATATCAGTATATTGATGATGCAAATGCAGTGATCTGATTGGTTGAGACGTGGAAAAAAACAATGGTATATTTGCGACATATCATGGTTCGCACACCCACAAGCTTTGGCAAGAGCAAAAATCCTTTAATGATGATGTTTGATGCCAGAATTTCAATATACTGCATTACTATTGTGATATTATAGCAATAAATCAAACCCAGCTCTGGTATACTATTTGATTTTGACCAGTTCCCTTCATGTCGTGAACTCGTCAAAATTTTGTAGTATACCATTGCTGGGTGTGCTTTATCGCTTAATTAATACCATAAAACTATCATGGTACTCATGGATTGATTCAGGGTCAAACAATTTCTGAAAATCTGATGATATGTAATTTTCAAATTTATCTAAAATTTAGAAATTGAAAACATTTTAGGGTGTAATGGATGTTAGACCTAGCTATTTTGCTTCCGATGCGTTAGTATAAACTACAGTATGTGGCATCGCTATCTGAATACCCCTTTATGCTTATCATTTATCAAAGTGCGTAACACAATGCACACTGTCACAATGCGACCGCTACGCAATAGTATCCGCGTTTATTGGGCGGAGTCCGTTATATGTATTATTGGCTGTCGAAGGTCACTTTCACCGGCAACAGTTGTCTTAGTTTCGAAGACGTTTATAATTCAGCGAATCAAAGGGCAACATTTGCACTCGTTGTATCTTTGGAATTCAGTTAATTTTTGTTCGCATCGACATTGCGTGAAGCTTCGAAGTACGCAAACATCACCTTGTTCTGATTATAAAATAAACAAATGAGTCAGCCCGGACACAACAATAGGCTGGTCTGGGCGCTTCCTGTTTGGCCGGCCCCATTGATTGATTGTTTAAGCGAACGGGTGAAGTTTTTTTATCAAAATCGCACGATCCTTTGCCTGAAAGTACAATATTCTTTTAGATTCGGATGGTATTAAACAATAAACCGATTTATCAAATAATATGGAAATGCAGTTCAAATACTTTTCATTCGCAGAGTTAAAGAACATGGGATATGTTTTCACTTTTCAACACGATCTTCGGTGTGATAACATTCGTACAGGTTGCCGCGAACACCGATAGGTGCGGTGGCCGTATGCGGCTAAAGCTCGAAGTAATGTGAGTCAACCTCCGTGAAAATATGTTGTTAAAGCTATCTCCATAGTTATACTCACCGGAAAACTCAGTGGAATCGAAAAGAATTTACAAAAACCCCGCCGTTTCGACCTGTTGCATCGATCGCCAACATACAGAGCGCCGGTACCGGTACGGTATACCACTTTCTCTGTTTGTTCACTCCTCTCGCGATACTTAGAGTCAACGGGATTCTACGTGATTACGCCTGCTCCTCCACTTTAAGTACGCATGCGCCGGTTGCTATGACTTCACCACGGACAAGCAAAGAGAAGGCAGCCATCGACCCCTCGACATGGCACAATAATACTCGACAATTCTACCGATATTTGAAGGTTTTTCGTAAATCGACGATCTTGAAAAGTCGAACAAAGAACTAAAGATGTCGACGACACACACGATACGGAAAGCCGCGGCGAACCCGTCGCGGGTACACGACTATTTATACGGTAAGTTTCATCTCCCAGCTCAGCGTTGGGTGCAGCGTAACAATGGCGTTCACCACGTCCATGTTGTTGTCAGTGTCGGTAACCGTATCATTATTTTGATCAAGTTGTATATGATTGCGCTTCGAAGTGGACTTGTGTGGACGTATTTTAAGCTGTAAGCAGTTATTGTGTTTTTAGGCCCACTGCGCATTCTCAATTTCTTCACCGACACTATCATTGTACTTACAAATCACAGAGGGACTGTGTGTACAAATGTAACGAGTATGTGCTTTTTCAATCCATGATTCAATTTATTTAACCACAGTCCCTTTGTGTGGAGGGACTGTGATTTTACATAGTTTCTCACATCACAAAAAATATAAAAAAGTTACAATGATACATCCATGCTTACCATTTACAGTGTCTATCCAATATAAGTGTACCATGCCCCATCTCATGTTTTCATAGAATCACAGTCCTTTCAAAAGGAGGGACTGTGACACTGATAGAACCGTCTTAAGTTGCAAAGAACTTAGAAACTTTGGTCACCACATTCATTTACACATCATGTACCGATAGCTGCAATATGTAGCCCTGAGTACAATGCTGTGTGTTCCTGGCGTTATTTCAAATATGGGCCTTATAACGCCGGGAACACACAGCACGGTACACCGGGCTAGCTGCAGTACTGAAGCTTGAGGTTTTGCCAGCGCATAATCTGGTTTTGTCGTTCGACCCAAATACCAGTGCAAAACCTTGAGCTACACTATTTCAGCTAGTGCACTGAACGAGAATGGTATCCTTGATACACCTAGCCCATTTCATAGCTGCAGTACAGCTCGAGGTTTTGCCTGGGTAATTGGGTCGGATGGCAAAACCAAATTTGCCGTCTGACCCAAATACTCATGCAAAACCTCAGAGCTACTGTACTGCAGCTACCCATTTCAATCATTATTCACATGCCTGCAAACTTGTAAAGCTGTGTGTTTTGTCACGTAGCAAGGTATAGCTTTCTAAGAGTCCAACTTCTTCCCCATGTTAAAAGTCAAAATTATCTTGATTGAAACACATTTATTTTTCGTTTAGATCCGCTATATACATTATCAAGTGACAGGGACCATGCAAGACAGACGTTCAAGGCACACACCAGCACTGACCGAGTTGTAAGTATACACAGGTTATTTCAGGAGTTATTCTGATTAGCATACATCATTTACGGCACAGTTGTCTACAAGGGACTTGACTGAGTGTGTTAGGAATTTGGTGAGTTTGAGATCTTGGTTATTCCATACAGAGGCACTATTGGAGGATGGTGAGTTGGAGACTCAAGCGTTATGTTATGGCTGTAGTGGGGCACTTCACTCCACATCGCTTCAAGCTTCATTGGGGAAATGGGTATCTCATTCTGTAATTTTGATTTCCTCCTTTGCAATGTTGGGTTGACTGTGAATAAATTGAATGAATAATTAGATAGATAAGATAAACATGTGTGACATTATACAAAATCACAAAGAAATTGCAGCCTTTTCTAGAAAACATCTCTAATTTACAATTCACTGTCTTCTTATCCAAAAATTGCCTGTATCTCACTAGTGATGCAGATAGAAGTACAATGTACTTATTCCATTACTGTCAAAGAATTTCTGTTGTAATAGCAATTTCTTCCTAAATCATAGTCAAAAATATCTACTGTCTGAACACAAAGAATAGTTGATGTGGCTACAGACTATGAACAGCTTTCATGTCTAAGTTGTGACCACAAATTAATGGCAAAGTTTCCACAAAAATAATTGTTCAGAAAGGCAAATCAGCCAGTGGCAAACTGATTTATAGTTTTCAAATCAGAATGCTGGCTTTGCAGGGACTATGACTCTGCAGGAAATATTGTTGAATTGTAAAATTAACAATTAAAAATAAACAGAGAAAAAAGTCACAATAATTTAGTTCATTTTAAAAATTGTAGTATCTGTAGTGTGATGGAAGTGAAATTGTTATGCTTATGATCACAAGGAGATGCATATGTACATACATTAAATACAGACGCAAGTTAGCTACAAATCCAAGTGAAAGACCCTGTTTGGCACCAGGAAGATTGTATAATCTTTGACTATCATTGATACAGATTTCAACATTGTCTTCATCCTTGTGTTTCCAACACAGAAACGAGTGCCCATCAACAACACCATGTTCAGCGCATTGCGGCATTATCCAAGGTTCAACATGCGACTGGAAGCCACGGATCCTGTACCCAAGTTTGTATCCAGGCAATGGAGAGGTTACGGTGATCAAGCCAGGGAAGCGCTGGTCAGATACACCACGTAAGTCACTTGTATGACCCTCAACCCTCTGTAACTGTGCCCCCATTACAGGCATAAACAAGGTCATGCAGTGTTTTCAGTATTCTAACAAGTTCAGTTTTCTAGTAGTATAGGATAAAGCCCGAGTACGAGGGCTCTTCTGGTATATAAAGTCCAACCCAACGATAAAATGTCGAGGCCGCAGGCCGAGACATTTTATCGTAGGGTTGGACTTTATATACCAGAAGAGCCCGAGTATGAGGGTTTTATCCGACTTAAAAACTATCGCCCCTAACTGATATATTTTCGTTTTCTATGTATTTACGTCAACCGTCCCCTTTGTCAATGTAACATGTTTAGGATATGAATTAAAACTTTTATTTGTGAAATAGCCTTCCAATGTAATGGAACATCCTATAAATGCCCTAGGGCACATTATATAAATGCCCTAGGGCACAGCAGATTTTGTGTTGCAGCTGGTTTCCGCTGTATTACCAAATTTGAATATTAAACGTACCAGATGTCTACAGAATATGACATGTTCACTTTGATTGGACAGTACTTTACTAC
Organism: Ptychodera flava; assembly: GCF_041260155.1. NCBI lineage: Eukaryota > Metazoa > Hemichordata > Enteropneusta > Ptychoderidae > Ptychodera > Ptychodera flava. The sequence continues at coordinate 2,077,955 of NW_027248352.1, forward strand.
GGCGCTGTCATTCGTTTCTGGAATTTGGTGACCAGGGCTTTACGTGTAAATAAAACACCCTGAATTGAGCACTCTGATTGGTCAATGAACAGTGGATAGTTTTTAAGTATATTTGAGTTACATGGGGGTTTAATCATACAAAGGCTTTGATATACAATTGTCATTGTGGCCTGTGCAGTGGCTATTTTACTTGTCCAGTCAAAATACCTTTGTGTAGAGTTACTCATTCCTTTTGTCTTGTGTAAAGTAATGTAATGGCAATGTATGTCTTTGACCACAAATTCTTTAGGGATCTCTCTGTGTGATACAACACATACTTTGAAAAAGCGAATGTAATTATACGTTCAATGCCTGTCCTGGATCTTGTATCTAAAAATTAATGAAAATAAAGTGAATTGAAAGTTCTTTTAAATCAAGGAACTGTGTTGATCAAAATGTGAGCCTGGTCGACAGTTCAGTGAATTTTAAATTGCAGCGTTCAAGTTTTCATTCACAGATTTTGAGGCCAGGAAATAAGTCATCGTAATCGTCTATTTGTTCTGCCTCTGTCAGATTCAACTATGACCCCAGGGTCCAGGTGCCAGCGAGACACTTTGCGGATGCCAAAGTGTCGGGACAGAACAGATACAAGTATTTCCGCAGGCCCATCATTCCGTTTCTGCAGCAAGTACCTCCTGAAGTGGTGCTGCAGACAGCAAAGTTAGTGTTAATCTTTATTACATTCCTCAGTGTTTTTGCTAAGGCCAGTACCCCAGTAAATGTTACCAGGGTTCTCCTCGGTATATGACTCCAATCAGATTAGGGGACAGCAAAATAATACAGGGTTCCAAAATCATTTAAAAGCACTGTTCCTGAAATTATACTGTATGAATGATGATGATGTGTGGTCAGTGTTTCTTTTCCAATGGAAAATTTATGTCTTTGGGTGTGTTTGACATGCTAAAATGAGTTTTTGAAGATGTAGGCCAAAACTCCCCCTATTTACAGTTGTTTGACCTGTTAATTCTACACCGTAGCTTTCTAGTCTATTGTTGTCATTTTCTGCCTAGAGTTTGATAAGTTTGATTAGTACTATAGTAGGATAGAAACAGTCACTTGACTGTTACTGATATTTTTACTGATATATTAAATTCAACAAATAGCCACCATGAAGGAAAAATAAAATTTTTGATCCCTTTTCTTACCCCAATGGCTTTTAAAGCTTTAAAATGAGCCCCAACAAGTGGGAGACCAAAAAGAATTGTAAACGTTTGAAAGTCAGAATATCTGTCCCCGAGGGACTTTCTACCAAAATATATCGCAAAACTGAACAGATTTCTTTTGTTGCTATGGATACAGGGTTGATCCTTTATCAGCGCCTGAGGAAGTGGTGGCCAGACCACCCACTCCGCTCACCAGAACCGTGGAGGTACAAACCGACTACAGGGACAGTGAAGCCCAAACTGATCCATACACGCCGGAATACGTCGTCAGACCGGGATCACAGCCGGAACTGCTGACCCTGGCAACTCTGTCGTACGGACGCGGTCTGCCTGCCGGATTAGCCGAAGTAGAAATGATTGAAAGAGCCAGGGAGAAGAGGGCTTGGGAAGCCACTCTTCCGGCATTGAATGACGTCAGCCAGCTGGACAAGAGACGGAGGATGATGGATGAGATGGAACGCAAGGAATGGGCTCTGAGAGAACAAGAAATTGAAAAGTAAGTGGCTACCGTTAGTCAATGATTGGTCTATTTTATCTCTGTCATTAACTGTTCATTGTAATGTGTGCAAGTAAAAAATTTGTTTTAACTTGTCGGTAAGTCAGACAACTACGGATGTGAGTTTGCTGAAACTATTGATTTCATCACTCAGTGAGAGTATTGACTGTTTCAACTGTGATATCTACATTGTGTTGACGCACCATTACAACAAAATTGCTCAGAACGTTAGCCAAACATAAACTTGTAATATATCTCATCATTTGGTGCGTCAACACTACCTGGACTTTGGTAAAGCATGTACCCATGTTTTTGCTTCATCCCAGGTTACAAGAAGCCAGACTTGAAATTCTGAAGAAGATTCTGCGTGAGAGAGAGGAGAACCACCAAGAGTTGAACTCCAAGAGACTGAATAAATTATGGTCCAAGAAACAACAGGAAAGAGAGCAGAAAGTCATGAGAATCAGGAATGAACATATAAAAAGTAAGATAAATATTTATAATGCTATGGTCCAGAACATTTTTCATGCGCTATAAAGGCTGTATTGAACACCAGTTCTGTACCTTCAAAGCAGCGCATTGCATTCCATTCATTTCAAATGTCAAATTTGCATATATTATGTCAAAACACATTGGATTTTGACAATCAGACATGCTTTAAAATTTTAGAACAATAATATGAATTTGATATGTGCATTTACTTTGGGTCAGGTGATACACTTTATAAATGTCCTTGTACATCATCCTTGATGGCAGTTGTGTAATATCCTTATATTTCTGTCTGTTTTGCAGTCACAAAATGATTTCTGTGATGTGCTGTGAAAGATCAGTGATATTGCGGGTTGAAAAAGAGTGATGCATCAAAGCGTTCACTGTATCACAATTGCAGTGATTTTACCATCGAAGTGGATACTGTATGCAGATACAGTTACAAATTATAGAATGACTCAGAGATTGAAGATTGTAAAAAGAATTATCACAATCCTCATTTTCTCCTTGTTTATGCCTACAGCCATCCGTAAACTGACTGAAAAGCGCCGCAAAGTGGAAGGCAAGCTGGAACGCCGTCAGATCACCCACGATTACTCCATGTTTGGCAGCCAAGTGTACGCACCCATGACAAGGCTTGGAGTCTTCCTGGACAGGGGATCCGAACAGTATGTCGTGAAGAGCAGATATCTCAGCACTTATCAAGGTAGCTGACTTCCCTCTTTTGTGGGTTGAGTAGTCCTAAGTCAGTGGTGTGGAAGAAACTATTCATGTGAGACAGGGGGGTTTATTTGACATACTGGTACTCTAGAATCCAGTGATAAAAGTGTTATTCCTTTCAACCCTATTGCTGTGTACATGGTTGCAACCCACCTTGTTGAAAACAACTGAATGTGCCAAAGACTGGTGGTGGATGGATTAAACTACAAAATTTGAAATTTTGTTTATTAATCATAAGATAAGTCTGGCATATAGACCGTGTCAATCTTATCACATTATATTGTCTAAGATTGTTGTGGTCACCCTGATGTCCATGGCATCCATCAACATGATAGTAAATGCTTCAACTTTTTGCAATGGTAAAATGTTACCTGTACAATGCAACCATCAAAGTAAAAGAGTTTATATAGGTCACTTAAAAACGAAAAATCCTGTCACGCAATGTTCCAGCCATACTAGCAGTCTTATTTTCTGAGAAGTCACACTGACATTATATTTGATGTCTCTGACAGGTTTGATAGAGCTTGAAAACTCCCTGCCTGACTTCGTGACCCAGCCCAGGATCAGCGCCCCGAAACCAAAGAGCGGCGGTCGTAGCGGCTTCATCAAGCGGGCACAGCGGCGGGAGAAAGAACTGCAGGAGATCCACCAGGGGATCAAGGATGAGAGAACCAAGGGACAGGAACCACCCAAGCCACTCCGGTTCCTGCAGAAGATCGAGAAGCCCATTCCCAGACCACCGACGCCATCTGTGGAAGTGCCGGATCAAATGGAGGAGGAGAGGGAACTGGCTATCATCTTCCTGCAGCAGGTTATCCGTGGAAGAGCCATTCAGAATATGGTGAGTCTTCCCAAATCCTCAAGACTTTCCAGTGACTTTAACTCTTTCAGCCCAATTTGCTTTTGTAATAAAGGTGGACCCATCCCATCATAAACAATAGCTTTGCATCAATATATGGATGTTTATATGGATTTTATAATACAATGGACAGTGTTCTTGAGAAAAAGCTGGGATGGGATGGCAAATTTACATAACAATGAGTAATTTACATATTCTTTTGTTGCGAAAGTGTCTTCTTTTCGATTGGTATTAACATGTGAACAGAATGCTACAAGCAAAGGGCTGAAAAAATTATTTTAAAGTTCATGGATGCGTAGTCTGTTCTTTCACTGGCATCTTGTTAGTTGTCCACAGTAGAATACAATGCAATAGGAAATATTATGTGTGACATAAATATTAACGTATTCTGCAAATAGCTGCCTATTTGAAACATGGAGATGACATGATCAACATCAAGTCACATGATCAGAATGTACCGGTATTCATAGAAATGTTAAGACTATGAAATATTAATTATGTTGTTAATTTTGCTTCTCCGTAGATTGTTGCAATTAATTTAGGAAATATATTCGTGTTTATGTGTGTTTTATTTTCTTCTAGTTTTTGTCACATTCACCTTCAAACATGAGTGGCTCAATTGGGTACAGTCCAAATCAGTAATTTCAGAATTTTGCGAATATTTTTAGGCTTCTTGTACAGAATTTTCTGCAGAGTAGCTAACAATAGCAGAAAAAGAGGACGGATCAATTTTTCTTGTTAGAAAGATATCCTTTCACCCCCAGTTCCCTGTATACAGGTCCAACTTTACCATCGAAAACAATGGATTTGAGACAAACCATGGTGGTGAAAGGGTTAATTCAAGACCATCAAAGTGTCTGAAAAATTGCCTGTGTCAGATTTGTCATCCAGCTTTGCCCAGTCCCCCAATTATTGCTGTCTGACATGGGACACATATGTGATAGCATCGATCATATCCATGTCAGCCCCCCATGCTTTGGAAAATGGCTTTCTAAGGTTTCAAGTTAACCTGGGAGAAAAACGAGGGGTGGAGGAAATGAGAGACTAAATGCAAAAAAATTGTGTCATTCGATAAGTAATCCAGCCTTATAACAGACTCTAACTAAATGCATAACATGTCACCGGATGTAACAGTATCACCTTGACAGAAATCCACTTACCTAATGTTATATCGTCTTACAGATGTTTGAAGGAAAAGGAAAACGTCTTGAGCTGATCAGAGAGCTGAGAAGCACACACGCACTGCAGGAAGCCGAGCAACAAATGAAGAAACAGGAAAAACAGGCAACGTTGAATCTGCAGAGACAGAGACGGTTACATGAACACAAGGTAAAATCTACAAGACATCTATGGTATATGTGGACCTTGAGTGCTGTATTTTTCCCACCAAAAGTTTAGAGTAACATTTTACCAATTTTTATGAACTTTTCTGAAATTTTTCTGATAATTTTGGACCAAATGAACACAACATTTCATCGGCCGCAGTTTTTTATCAAAATTTTGGCAAAATCTAACAAAAATTGACTGAGGTATATTTTAAGTTTTAAATTACTTTGTTTGCTGGCGTTATTTGTGTAAATGAATTCTGTATGACCAGATTCAAAATTTTGTCACAGTATACTTCGAACACTTCAAATTGACCACATTTTACAGTACATTCAAAAGGCATTGTGTCATGCTGTATGATATTTGAAATGAGTGATTGTAATTAAAATAAATATAATAATGGTTCTGGAACTCTATGAGTCAATGCATCCTGTATAACAATTGCAAAGTTGCAATGTATGCTGTTTGTCTCTATGACAAAAATATCACATTTTGAAATGAGAATTGATGTGCTTTTCACTGCAAGTACAGTAGTTCAATATGCAGGCCAGCATTGTTGGATTTACAACAGATCTTGAAGCATGGGCATGTATTGCCCCATGCTTGCGGGCCATACGTAATGTTTGGTGGGGAGAACACAGCAATGTACTGGGAACACTGGTCATGTAGTCATTAGTTGATAGGGTATTCTTGCCTTCTAAACTAAAAACCAGAAGTTTCTGAAGTATGCTTCAAATACTTTCTATCGATATCAAGAATGATGATATGAACATGAAAGAGAATCACTCACCTCATGTGTAATGTCACTTTTTTTTTTTTCTTTTTAGGGAATAATTGATCAATTAATTCACCATGTATATTTGATTGAAATTACTGATTTGAATCATATCCTTTACCCCAAAGGTGTTTTAGATTTGTCATTTTAATATAGGTTTTGTTCAAAAGTGTTCAGCCTACACAGCTTCTGTTCTCAAAACTAGACTATTCCGTCGTTACATCGACACAATACATATATTGTAAATGTGTATTTCCCAATTCCAGGAATCCTTTGTGGAGGAGGCCATGGCTCAGATGGAAGGGGCGGCTAATGCCGACATGCTGGACTTCCTCAGCAAGGAACTGATCCGTCTGCAGGAGGAGCGACGCATCCATGCCTTCTCCATGCTGGCCGAGAGACAGCGACGTATCCGGGAAGCCGAAGAATCCGGAAGACGTCAGCTGGAGGAGAGGAGAAGGAGGGAAGAAGATGAAATCTTCAAACAGGTAAAATAGGTGTACTTATACATATTTTCCCAAATAATAGTGGAAGACCTTTGTGAGCTGTACCTTATCACTGGGCATCTGACAAGGAGTTGAAAGAATGCTGACTGTCGTTAACCCTTTGAACCCAGCTTGGATAAAAAATGTCTGTATAATGTCATAGGTCACCAGGGGGTCAGGGAGCAAAGGGTTAAAGGTCATCATATCTACTTCTTCCACCGGTGCGACTTTCAAGCTATTCTGATGAAGAGCATTGGATAAAGCAAAATCAAACTTTTAAAAGAGTTAGATTAACTGTTCCAGGTTTTTGCACTTCCACTGAGTTTAACAAATATGAGTCCATGCATTTGTGGATATTTTGTAAATGAAAGAGACTGTGTAGGTGGTACCTGAAATTACAAAGTGTGTAGTTAATCGAAGTTACTCTTTGGGCATTCCCTCAGATGAGATATTTCACAGTGAATTTGTTTTGCCACAACACTGAGCTAAGCTGCATTTTTTTCTGTAGTACCTTCATAAGTCAATAAAAATTCCCTTAACTTTCATCAGGAGAAAAAAAATCAATTATAATTTTTGATTTTTTTGTTCCACAGGTGGTCAAAGTGCACCAGAACTCAGTGAATACCTACTTGGAAGATATCATCATGATGTCTGTGGACTACACGGCAGACACCCAGGCCAGAGCCGAGATTCAAGAACTCGCTGCCAAGATCAATGACATAGCCTACGAAATGGAAGACAGGTAAGGAACATTCCATTTATTTGGGGGGGGGGGGGGGAGAAATTTCAAACATTGTCATGTGATCTGCTGCTCCTGTTCTGCACACACATTATCATTCTACTGATGTGGGGTATATAATTATGGCACTCAGACTAGAAATGTTTTGTTCTCTTTCCTTTATCCTGATGCCATATAATGTACAAAGTGCAAACAATAATCAATGGATAAATAGATATGGGATGATGAAAAAATGAATAAGACAAGAGTAGGACAATTTTCTTCTCAAAAAGTGGGGAGTTGTCTGTGACCAAAACCAAAGCTGCTAATTCTCTGAAATGGAAACATGAAAATTGAAACTCATTTTCATTTTCTACATTTGGTGGGATTGGTGATAGACTTAGCCAGCGTGTTCATATTATGAGCTTATTCACATTCATGCAAAATTATAACATACAATCATAGACCCTAAATTTAGGGTCTATGATACAATAAGCCAAACTTCACAAATTTACATGTAATCCATTTCTTACCTTGTTTCCTTGACTTTCAGACGAACCAAACTTGACTCTGAGGAGATCGTAGCTGAGTTAGTCCATGGTTTCTTGCTGCCTGAAGTACAGAAACAGACTGTCAAGGAGAAAGGTGAGTGGAGTCCTTCAAAATAATTATTACTCTGTGTGTGTTCATACATGTATCTTTGTCTGTTTTGTCAGTGTCTGGCTTGTTGTGTCCAGGGTTCGACATTCACGCTGGCCCACTATCCCGAGTCTAGTAACTTTTTTTAAGGACTAGTAAAATTATTTTGTTGCAAGTCCGACGGGATAGTGACTTTTCGATAAGTAGCTTTTGGTTTAAACTGCAAATAAACACGATCTACTGATCGTCAGCAACTTCGAAGTGCGCGGCCATTGAAAAACTACTGCGCCGGTGTTTTCACGCAGATAGTGTACATGGCCGGTGGCAATGCCGGTGGCGCTGTATTGGTGCGCACTATGCAATGCGCATAGTTCAATGGCGTCGTCCATTCCGTTTGCTCGCAACTACTCGCACGATCTATTTTCAGCTCTGATTTTTTACTAATGATGGAACGTTGTTTGGTTGGCTAAACTCCCCCGGCTGTCAAAAAGGCACGATCTACAGTAGAGGTACGTCGAAAAAACAAGTGCTACGATGATAACGTCCGGGTACGTGAATTTCAGGAGGCTTGGAAAACGAAATACACTTGGCTGTCCTATTTTGTCAGTAATGGTATAGGGGAAAATGTACTGCGAGGTTTGTCGAAAATTTGACGCTGTGGGCACCTTTGTGACGGGATGTTCGAATTTTAAACTAGATTCTGTTTAGGCACATGCCATCTCAGTTACTCGTAGCAGGAATGTTGGTAAGCTGGAAGCCAAGCAGGCGAAACCTGGCGAGACTCGGGCCGAAAAAAATATTCTATTTTTGAATAAAGAGGTTGTCAGCAGACTGTTTGTTCTCTTCAAAACGTCACATGCTCTCGCTAAACATGGCAGACCATTTTCCGATTTTCCTTGGTTGTGTGACTTAGATGAAGCAAAAGGTTTGAATGTCGGGTCTACGTATAGAAATGACAAAAGGGCACGAGAATTTGTTTCTGCTATAGCCGATTGTGAGTGGAGCAAACTATCTTCTAAGTATGATTAATCAAGCGAGATGGTTGTCCATTATTTCGGACGTAAGTGCTGAGAGTTTTGCTTTAATGTGAAATAAAACATTTTTCGAACAACAAGTTATTGCCTAGTTATGTCATGAGACTTTCAGACGGGACTACCAAATCTTTTGCAGGACCACTGAATTAAACATTTTACTGGTCCTGCGGGATAGTGATCATTTTAAAAGAATGTCGAACTCCTTGTGTCTACATTTGGGAATGTTTGTGTAGCAGTGTCTGTGTCATACAGCGTGGCTACATCTGTGTGTCCACATCTGTGAGTACACATGTGTGTTGCAATGTCTATGTCAGTATCTGTATTACAGCCTATCTACATCTGTGTGCATCAATGTATATGTGAAACTGTATATACTTGTATACCAGAATAGTTGTGTCCATTCAGCTGACAGAAATACCGTCCTCTTTTTCCCTTGCCAACAGTCAAGAACCAGCAACGCAAACACTTGCTAGCCGCTCATAATGTCATCCACAAGGAGACCGAGGAGACGATGGCAATGCATCCCAAACCAAGCACACCAAAACCCAAACCTGATGAAGAAAAAGCCAGAACTCCGACACCAACACAGTCCAGACCAACATCGGGTAGAAAGGTAAGGAACATCGGCAAAAGCTATGTCAGCACCAATTTATCTGTCCAAGTTTTCAAATTAGTTTTTACTTTAATGACGTTCTTGAGAGAATATATTTTCTTTGTTTATGCTAAGTTCCAATTCTAAAAAATTAACCCTTTGAGTGCCAAAGTCAATTTTTTTCACATTTCTAAAATGTAAACAGACAATTTTTTCTGGTCTGGAGCATTTTTTTTAGATTTTCCCAAAAAATTTGATCAAAAACGGTAGCCTATAGAAAGTTATGTCCATTTGATTCAAAATTTACAGAAAAATTCTTACACTGAACTGATGCACAAAATTTTTTTGGGGGAAAAATACAGCTTTCAAAGGGTTTTAACAGGCAGTAAATGAGTGAAATGCAGATCTGGTGCTTGATGTCACATTGCAGTATTCGGTAACACAAAGCATGTTAATCAGAAATTTTAATTATGTAAATTTTATGACTAGATCAATATTGCATTGGCACATACCAGGGAACATACTGTCTCATTCATAGGAATGAGAGATTGAAATGTCAGAAAATATGTAGATCGTACTGAAGGTTGAAGGGTATCTGCGAATTGAAACCGGACACAAATAATTCAGGAACAGGTATTTTGAGCACATTATGACTTGTAATATCCAATTATTGCATTGCAGTCCTCCAGATCCCGTCCAACCTCTGCCGCATCCAAAGCCAGTTCCAGGAAAAGCTCAGTGCAGGGAGAGGCGGCCATGGAAGTGACCGGATCCAGGCCAAGTTCCAGTGGTTCCAAGAAAAGTTCCCGTGCCACACCGACTAAAGGAATGAAATCACCGTCCTCATCAAAGCCAGCGTCACGTAGAAGCTCTGCGGCATCAGTTAAAAGTGAGAGAGCTGGGTCTCCCAAGGTAAGCTGGATTTCAAGTTAAATGTTGGGTTTCATAATTTTGAACTTTACCTGGAAGTCCTCTTCTGTGCTTTGTACAGTCATTTATACATTACTCACAACTAACATACTGCAAAGTACAATGGACGTACATGTACTCTTTATAAAATATTGTGAAGTAGTCACACCATAAAGAACATTTTAATAAATTGATGATAGATTGATTCATAATTTCTTCTGAAAGTTGGAAATTGAATTTTGAATAAATTGAGGAAACATTCAATTTTGAATGTCAAGTGTAATAACTTTCTGGTTGTACGTTTCTCCTAGATCCTGTCTTCAAATATTTGATGGTTTTAGCAAATTATGTGAGACTATAGTTTGAAGTTTTCTTTTACAAACTATAAACTTAAGGAAGAAAAAACTTTCACTTAAAGTTTCACTGTGTTGTAGTGAAACATTTGACATCGCCTCACTTCAGAAAATGAGAATACAGTCACGTTTTGATTTGATTTATCAGCGACTTGAAATATTTCTCAAAGTTGTTAAAATCTATGAGGAAATCCTTGATTATCAGACTTTGATCTCTAAACTAACTATTCTAGATTCAACCCTCTCACCTTAACTTGACCAGAATACCAAAGTACCGGGTTGTACCACAGCATTATGAAAGGGGGGGGGAACATCATGGGTTTCAACACACTAAGATGTAGACTTATCACATCAACTGTTAGTTTGACCATCAGGTGGATGCCAGTTGTACCTTTGACAAATCTGATACTATTCCAATATCTAGTGTATCTCCACCTTCTTCTCCCCAGTTCTTCCAAATTTTCAATCGCAAAATCTAATAATTATAGCATAATATAGTGAACCTGATGTGGTGGGTAATACATGTTGCTAAGCTTCATGCTCCTTCACCCCCGCCCCACCCTACCCCACACCCACATCCTTACTTTGGCTAGTTTGCATCACAAGCATAACACATTTCTTCACTTATACTTTATGTTCACAATTCTTTCACCTCACATTTAGGAGAGGCCCAGTGATTCCTCACAGTAGACTTAGCCATAGCTATCCTCTGCAGGTGTAAGTAGTCTGGTATCCCACTCACAGTCCACCTTTCAAAAGGTGTTATGTTTTTATGGTTCAGTATTTCTAATTTCATAAAGTTACCTTGTTCTTGCATGTCCATGCATGTTTAGACCCATAATACATCAGGTATGTGAACTGGCAGAGTGAGATCAGGGTTTAGCATGGTCAAGGAAATACTGTAGAGAGCAAGGAATGGATTGTTATTGTATGTTCATCTGTAGAGTTTTTACATTCAAGCAATCGACCCCATTTCTGAGTACTCAAGTCTAACTTCACTGTATAAAACAGCATGATTGGGACAAACCACCTTAGTGGAAGGGTGAAATGATAAATACAGATTCTGATATGAAATTATCCATTAATGCTTCTGTTTATGAGATTGAAGATTATGTTTTGTTTTGTTTATGTATTATCTGGCATGTCGTTGCCGGCATGTGCCACTGTTTTATTACCATGTGTCTGTTAAAAGTCGTGAAATTTTTCTCTTTAGTTTTAGATTTGCACATACTTGATACAGTGTTTTGACTGTTCTATGATAGCATTGATTTAGATTCATGTTCTGTTCCTATGCGAAGACTTTTGTTCTGATTTAATTTTGCAAGCAATTCATAATGAGATGTAGAGTCTGTCATTTTGCATGTATGCCATATGGAGCATTTTTTGTCTGTATCGATAATTTCGGTTTATTTTCTGTGTTCTTCTTGTCTTCGATATGTACATAATTTCCTGGCTACTTATTCTAATTTAACTATCCAAAGTTGTCATAGTAGGTTTCTTTAGTGTGGTTGTGTTGTAGGCAATTTTGATAGCAAGTTATTCACTTCATAAATTAGCCATCCCTATGCATCAATATCTACGAAACTCAAAAACTCAAACAGGGGAAATCAACTCACATCAGATATACAGTACTCGTCACAGTATTTAGGCAGTATTTGGGCAGCATTAAGTCTTCATTCATCGACTGTTTTGAGAAAACAAATTAATTATTCCTTTTTCCTATCATCATAAGTGTACATTTAATATCATTCAACTGAGTGAGCAATCATTGGTCAATGTAAGGAAATTTGTTCTCCGTGACGACAGTTGAGACCAAGGAGAGACTCCCTTGAGTTCCCCGCGGTGTATTATGAATCATTATACTCCCATGTACTCTTCCTATCGCAGACATAAAGTTTACCCAACCTTTCAACTTTCTTTATATTAGATCAAATAATGGGTTAATCACCAGTAAGATGAAACAAACAATTTTTTTTAACGGAAATGAATTTGCACGAAGCCGTATGGAGACATTGCTGCTAGTCTTTTGTTTCATTATTTAAATTATTCTTCTAATCATGATTGTAACTTTTTTCCAGGTTGTCAAAGATTCACCGAGGTCATCTCCAGTGGCTGCTGACCAAGATACAGAAAAAGCCCCAACACCGATCGAGAAAGCTATATCTCCAGTTGAGAAAGCACCATCTCCAGTTGAAAAAGCGCCCTCGCCAGTTGAAAAGCCCCCATCACCCGTTGAGAAAGCCTCATCCCCTGTAGTGGAAAAAACTGAATCCCCAGCCCCAGCAACTGAAACTGAACCTGAACCCGAAGTGAAAGGAGATGCCACTGGAGAAGAGATACCACAAACAGATGAAACACCTGCAGAGGCAAAGCCAGAGGAGACGACAACTGCTGAGTCAGCAACACAGGACACAACTGAGGCCGAAACCCAGGACACAACTGAAGCCGGAACCCAGGACACAGGCACACAAGATTAGCTGGACACCCCTTTTCTAATATTTACCAATAAAACTGATTTCATGGAATAGAAATGTGACAGGAAGGATTTTTTAAATAAAGAAAGCAATATTACTGAAGCAATTATTGCTGTATTTCTGTATATTTTTCAAAACTTATTTGTAAGATAATTGCAGATTTTTGTGGGATATTGCATTGACTCACATTTCTCATCCTGACACAATATCTAATGGTGGAGCTGCTTTACCATGAAAATGTAAAATATGTAATTATTTAACCCCAAGTTTTGCATAATGTTACATAAACAACTATGTGAAGTCCACTATGTATTCATTTGTTGAGACTTGGATAACAAGACATAAAAGCGGAAGGAATGCTCGATACCTCTATCGTTGAGGATGGTAACTTGTGTGCGCTGCTGTCGTTGTATTCTTATGTTTGTAATAAAGACAAAATGCACATTGTCATGGTAACCGATCCTCTCGTATTTTCGAGCCATGGAGAAAAATGCTGATTTTACACAATGGAAAGTCAATATGAACATGACACTTTGGGACCATGTGTTGTAGATTTTCCTTGTCACAAATTGCAAATTTCCAATATTTTGTACATATATCTTGTGCAGGTCTGCAGTCAGTTTAATATGTTGTGTGTGACTTCTTTACTCTCACTGCAAAATTTTTTCTGTAAATAAAGAATGTTTTTCAACTAAAATGGCTTTGCTTTTTTGGCTTCTCTTTGTGAAAAGCATAAACAGCATGGATCATAAGGGACGGAGGTTTATGAATGTATGTGTGTGTAGGTAGGTCCCAATACCAGTAGTATGTTCATAAGCATGCACATACAGTGAAACCTCTCCTTATGGACACCTCTTTATTAAGGACAGATTTATCAAACCAAAAGTTATGCTTTGGATAGAATTTCACCTGTCTATTAAAGACACCTCTATATTAAAGACACATTTTTTCCATTCCTGATGGCGTCCTTTAATAGGTCTTACTGTACATATGTACCGGTATATACATGTAAACATGCACGTACAGGTATGTTTTTTATGAACATCAACTTCAAATGCCTCCTGCAGCATCCATTATCTTGATGTCAGATGTTTACTGTAGATCAGTGGTGAATTGAAAATGGAAAATACATATACAGTGAAACCAGTGTCTACATTCATCGAAATGAATGTGAGGCCTGGTTTACTACCTACCTGTTGAAACAATTTAATTATTGGGCATAACTGTCCCAGCTGCAGTGAAAATTCTAATTTGTTTCACCATCTTTTACTGTAATTATCTTTTGATATGCACATTATTTTGATTAATTTATAAAACAGTGCATGTCAGTACCCTGTGTAACCCTCCTGCACTTATTTAGCAGTCTTCGTCACCAGAATACCACTGTAACTTACATAAGGAGATCGTGTGCTCTTGCTATACCATTCACTCACCAGGGCTCGAAATATTTTTTTTCAACCACCTGTCCACTGGACAAGTCAAAATAAAAAGTACCTGTCCAAAATGGCATAATTTATTCTAAGAAACTATACTAATTTCAACTCGCCGTAGACAATGTACAGAGAAATTGAATGTCATTTTTAATTAGTTTGATAGGAAGTTTTTGACAGAACCAACGAGTGGATCTGGGAAAGTTCAACAAACTCACGTCTGTGTTGTATGCAAAATGGCGTAACAACGCCATCCATGTCGAGATGGCTCTGAGAATCTCCCAATCTTAGCGATTTGAGACGTGACCTTAGATAAATCAACATGGCTGACTCCTGTAAACAGTGATTAGATATTATCGAACTTTCTTTTACTTTTTTCTGACAGGTAAATATCCAAACAATGATTTTCAAAATTTTAAAAGGTACATAAATTTAAACTTATGAATATTTGCTGTAGTCAGGTTGAAATACTGGTTGAGGCTGAAAAAATCTACCTGTCAACTTGGACAAGTACTTTTCAAAACCACTTGTCCCAGGCCAAATTTTACTTGTCCGGGACAGGCAGACAGGTATTATTTCGAGCCCTGCTCACCTAGGGAGCCTTGCGTACTTTATGAATTGTATCACTGGACTAGAGAGCCTCGTTTTCATTGAATTTAGTAATTTCAGTTTTCATTTTTTCAACCATGTATCTGCTGAGTACCATGTGGAACAATGGTATGTGTATTTCCTTGGGGAAAAAATGAGTTTGGAAATGTTTCATACTCATGAACAAATTACCATTTATTCAATATTCAAACCATGTTGGTACAATATTTTACTGAGAACCTTACATACCGGTAAGCTTTTATTTAACCCTTTTCCTGCCAGACAATATCACTTCCCTATCAGTCAACTCAGCATATTGAGCTAAAACCATACACATATTTCCACCCATTTGGCTTGGTCTATTCCAATATCTTTAGTCTATAAAAATCATGTTTACAGTATCTGTGATTTCAGGGGCCTTCAAATGTTCAATTTTTTTTGTTAAAATGCACTAAGTGGGATGTACTGTGCTCCACTATCTTTACTGAACTTGACCTGATGGTGAAATATGAACTTAGCAGGAAAAGGGTTAAATCTTTCACACTTTCACTTCCCAAGGTTCAAGTTCACCATTCCACATTCATTGGCAGAATTCAGTCAGAACAATGGTGGTGAAAGAATTAAACCAAAATAGATGAGCAGGTCTCAACGTCTGATCACTTGGATCACTTCTCCAACAACTGGTTTGAGTGTTGCTGCATACTACGGAAATAATATTAAAATTTGTTGACAACAACAACCAGAAATGAGGGCTGATAACTTTGAAAAGTTCCCTGTCGTCAATACTGTGTGCCTGGTGATGGTACCTGTATACATGACATCAGTATCATGGCTGGTATCACTTTGGTGTGGCAAGAAATTTCATAAATTTTCTACACTGTCTCACATACCTCACAGGCAAATTCAATTCAGGCAAAAATGGGCAAAAAAAATGGCATGATTTCCTCACATCCGACTGTAACTGTAAAACTTCACCTGCCCTGCTGAAACTTAATCCTGGGCAGTGTAGCAGGCAGGCAGTTCCTACTCTGCATTCAGCCGCCACACTCTGGTAAATTAACAATTTTTTCCAATTTAAGGTAGTATGTGCCTCGAACGTGTGAGATGTGAACTTTTGCTTAAAGCGACAAAGTCGGCCATTTTTCATGAATTTTGTTTGATACTAGATACTACTTATATTGTTTGACATGTTGAAAGATACTGAATGGATGGGTGACCATGCATATATTCGACCCCTGTTTTATACACGACAAATTAAACCACCGCGAAAATGAATTAATGGTCATGACCATTAATTCATTCTCGCGGTCGTTTCATTTAATTTGTCTAAAACCCGGGTCGAATATATGCATGGTCACCCATCCATTCAGTATCTTTCAACATGTCAAACAATATAAGTAGTATCTAGTATCAAACAAAATTCATGAAAAATGGCCGACTTTGTCCCTTTAGACTTCCCTCAAGGAATCTTTTCAACCATACTTTTTTGAAATCAGGAATAAACATTGGGGGTCACCGTGCAAATTTTGTAATAGAGTCTGAGAAACAAATAACCTAACATTTACTGATATTTGAAATTCAAAATGGTTGCCATCCCAATGTTAACTCTATGGAGAAAAATACAATTTTTGATTTTCGAAAGACTAAGTTAAATCTTTTCTTTCACCAACAGCTTTAAAATGAGCCCCAACAAATGGTACATCAGAAAAGAATTATAAAAGTTTGAGAGTTCAAATATCTGTCCCAAAGGTGCATTTTACCTTAAGATGCAGATCTATATACAAAGCAATGGAGGTGATGGGGTAGGGTAAATCTCTACCTCTTTGACCTTTGAGTGTGTGATATCTCTTTGCACAGCAATCATTGGCAAGTGTTAGCCTCTGTTCTTTTGTAAATAGTTCATGAAAAATACAGCTGACATCTGAGATTGTCAAAATCTGTGATATTGTCGGCTGAGCTGTCTGAAGACAGCGCTTAGTTCATTCCACCATCCGTTTTTAGGGTCTATGGGGGTCTATGATTCCACGCATCTCCAGTGATGACAGTCATCACATCTTGTAATTCCATCGCCAACAAGTTGGTGACTAGAGAATGTCCGGATACTGTCTGATCATCGGGAATGTCACTTTCTCCAAACTGTCCAAGGGACTCTTGCACACACACACACAGTGCTAGCCATAATATCCATTTTTCAGTCTTCTGAACAGGAGAACATGAGGTTCTGAGGACAAAAACGATGAAGATGAATAAGAAACAAGTCATCGTTGATGACACAGTCCCCACTTGTTAATCGGTACTTTGATTACAGGTCCTCAAAGAGGATAGAGTCCTCTTCATTAGGTCTGTGATAAAATACTTTTGAATGAATTCGCTTGATACATGTCTGAATTATGGTTCAGGACATGAAAAAATCGTAACAAAATGGTCGCACAGTGGCCATATTGGATCGCATCACAAAACAAATTGATGTGCATAGCTATGACATTGGTCGATGTCCTTGTACCAACTTTGAATAAAATTGGTCAAAACATGCGGATATGCCTGAGAAATGGCTCTGTACATGAAAAAAATCGTAATAAAATGGCCGCCTGGCGGCCATATTGGATCGTATCACAAAACAGATTGACGTGCATATGTATGACATAGGTCAATGTCCTTGTACCAACTTTGAATAAAATCGGTTGAGATATGCCTGAGTTATGGCTCTGTACATGAAAAATCGTAATAAAATGGCCGCACAGCGGCCATATTGGATCGTATCACAAAACAAATTGCCGTGCACAGCTATGACATTTGTCAATAAGCTTGTACCAACTTTGAATAAAATCGGTTGAAACGTGCCTGAGTTATGGCTCTGTACATGAAAAATCGTAATAAAATGGCCACCTGGCGGCCATATTGAATCGTATCACAAAACAAATTGATGTGCATATCTATGACATTGGTCAATGTCCTTGTACCAACTCTGAATAAAATCGGTCAAAACATGCCTGAGTAATGGCTCTGTACATGAAAAAATCGTAATAAAATGGCCGCCTGGCGGCCATATTGGATCGTATCACAAAACAAATTGATGTGCATATCTATGACATTGGTCAATGTCCTTGTACCAACTCTGAATAAAATCCGTCGAAACATGCCTGAGTAATGGCTCTGTACATGAAAAAAATCGTAATAAAATGGCCGCCTGGCGGCCATATTGGATCGTATCACAAAACAAATTCACGTGCATCTGTATGACATTGGTCAATGTCCTTGTACCAACTTTGAATAAAATCGGTTGGAACATGCCTGAGTTATGGCTCTGTACATGAAAAAATCGTAATAAAATGGCCGCCTGGCGGCCATATTGGATCGTATCACAAAACAAATTGACGTGCATCTGTATGCCATATGAAGTAATCCTTCTATCAAGTTTGAATGAAATCGCTCCAGGCATCTCAGAGATATCTGCGTGAACGGACGCACGCACGCACGCACGCACGGACGGACGCACGCACGCACGCACGGACGCACGCACGGACATGACCAAACCTATAAGTCCCCCCGACGGTGTCCGTGGGACTAATAAGATGAACAGATGACACTACAATCTCTGTTTCCATTAGATGACAATTTTGTGAAAAGTCATTTGATCACATGACAAGTCTCAAAAATATGCAAAGCTTAAGACAACAAGACAAAATTTATCATTGTTGCCATATTCATTTGGCTTTGGTCTCCACAATGTAATGAAATGAGAAATCAAAAAGTCTGGGAGTCACTTTACCTGGTCCGTGTATCATGTAATGTTGCCAGCCTGGAGACTGCTGAACACCAAGGTTTCTCCATTCAGTCTCTGTCATCAGATGTGTCTTGGGTACCAGCTTGGCTATGTCTAGAGGTAAGATTACATGTCTGTCAAGTCAAATGAGAAAAAAAAATGAGATGAGTGTTCTGAGACAAATTTCTCCCTGAATAAGGTATCAGGATCATGGCGCCCTCTAACAGATTCCGAACGTCCTCTTTTGTAAATACTTTGCAAATTTGACTGGTAGAGTCCACAAATTTCTATGAGAAAAATTAGCACACACCATACACAGTCCGGGTAATATCCATACAGAGGATAATTGGGAAGAGCCAATGGCGTACCGTATATGTAATGAGGTTAAGGCAAGAACCAATCACGTACTTTATATGTATTGAGGGTTAAAGGTTACAAGGATTCGCTTTGAAATGTTATGCTGGAGAGCGCGATCTGACTTGCATGCCTTGACAGATCCATCGATCGAGTGAGACTGTTGGCTACCCGGAAGTGTCTCAGCCCGAGTCAATTGGAGACGTTCTGCCATGTTAAAAATTGTAAGGATTTCTTCCGAAATACTTTTCTGAGTTTCTTTCCCCTGACCATGTTCTGAAAAGAGTTATTGGACATTTTTCGTTCTCTTTTCAAGCTTTTGGTTAACTTCTCGGCGATTGATCGGGCGCGCGTTTTTTTGAGCGAAGGGTCAATCGTAGCAGGAAATGCATGGTGATCGAAAAAATCGTGCTCCATCGTTAACCTAAAATAGGCGATATTTGGCGACAAATAACTTACTGTAAATTTACAAGGGTCAAATTCTGATTTCTAGGAGCGGTACCTGGCCAGGACAACCATCCAAAGAAGTAATTTTCGATGTAATAACCACTTGTGTCGGTCGCCATCTCGACCGTAATGAACATTGTGCATAACGTCTGCATCTAAAAACTACTGAGTGTTAAAAATTAAGGGTAAAATCTAGCCAAAAAGTTCCAAAGTCGTTGCAATCTACTAGCCTAGGTTTGCATGGTTAATTATTCATGACGTTGCGACGGCAGGTTTGCTGATTGGTCAATTGTAATATCCTCTATATGGACATAACCCGAACTGATACAGGAACTCTTGTGATTATTTTGGAGGCGAAAAACCTGAATCTGAAAGACCCGTCACACAGGCCTAAGGCAGGGCTTGACAATTTTTTTTCCGGTTCACTTGTCTGGGTGACAAGTGGATTTTCAATTTCACTTGTCCTCACAAAAATTTTACTTGTCCTCCATTTGTAACAATCAGGACCAAAATACTTGCGACGAATTCCGAAGCGGCTTTCAGGGCTTTCTAATTTCGGTAATTTTCGCCAATGTTGACACCGAATATTCTCAAAAGTTCAAATTGAAGTAGTAGCCCTGCGTACAGGTCTGTATGTTCTCTTACGGCCTCCACCATAAGAGGCCGCGACTTTTTAATTGGACGATGAAACAATTTCATGTCGATCATCGAAAAATTGCAATATTGTGTGAGTCGGCAAGTGAACGTCACAATTGTATCTAAAAAAAGTCAGTGATTGACATTTATTTTGTGTGTACGACAATGCAAATCGGGCGAGACGTGCACAAACCGTAACTTAGGTTCGCGTTGATTGCGCCAGAAGTTGTGTAAACAACTTGTCCGGCAGGCGACCAGATTTTATTTTTGACTTGCCCGAACGTAAATCTCACTTGTCCTGGGCGTCGGGCGATAGAAATTGTCAAGCCCTGCCTAAGGGGGCTCTTTTCAACATCTCTCAAAGATGGTACCCATTAGGAGTGCCTAAGACACTTAAGACCAATCAATTTTTCCAGTCTAGCTGCCTGATTGAAGAAATACGACTTTTTCTGATATAAACAAACACCTAAAGAGCAATGGACCAAACTCTCACAATAATTCCAGAAAATCTATCCGGGGTTGCCTAATATGGTAAATGCACACACAAACACGTGTTTGCACACACACTGTACACACACACAACTATCAATAATTACTCTAAAAGCTCAGCATTATACACCCAGTATTCTATGGTTTTTTCCTGTAACAAGAAAGTGTTAACTTGCTAGAACATTAAACATTTTTAGCAGATATTAAAGTTCTGCATGCATAATCCTAATAATACTAAGCCTCTCGTTTAGGTATTTTGTCAGAAGAACTGGTGCTTGCCAACTCAGTGTTAAAAAATGTTTGTGTCTGCAGAAAAAGGAGAAAAATATTTCATTAGATCACAGAGATATTTGCATAATACCTATATTCATATCTTTCATCATAGTATTTTTCTGAGTATGTTATTTAGATCACAGAGATATTTGCATAATACCTATATTCATATCTTTCATCATAGTATTTTTCTGAGTATGTTATTTGCTGCTGTCCTGTTTCAGAAGGCATACTGCTCGGTTCAGTCTAATGCTGCTGTTGTATGCCTGTCTTCCAGATACTGATGCTTTGATCTTCTAGGATCAGCAGAACTATCTGAAATACAAGTGATGAATATATTGAAAGCAGATGTGAATTGTGATAACCAATCAGCAGATTACTCATTAGTGCTATGAAGCTACAGTACTGAAGTGCTGTATTCGTCAAACATTGTATTCTGTTGATATTGACATTTTGATATCAATTGGCCTTGGTCAGTTGATTGAAGTTGTTGGACTTCAAGGAACAGGATAGTCGGTAAAATACTTGGGTTCATATAAATCTTTATAAGTTGTGTGACCATGACTATAAATGCAATATTAATTCCTTGTATATATACAAATAATAACACAAAAAACTTCAAGTACAAAGTAATAATATCTGTTATGCACACTGCAATCTTCAGACAGACAGTCAGTTCTATAACTGTCAGTTCTGATTGTCTGTCTGATGATTGTAGGATGTATGAAATTAGGCAACAGACTCAGATATTATTACTTTGTACTTGAACTTGAAGCATGTGTGATTATTTACAATGCTCTTTTTTATTCTTTTAGCGTGGAGCAGTGTAACTTCTCAAGAGGACATGTGTATCATGACTGATAAATCATATATATATATATATATATATATATATATATATATATATATATATATATATATATATATATACACACACACACACGTTACATACTCTATACATTATGAGAGAGAGAGAGAGAGAGAGAGAGAGAGAGAGAGAGAGGGGGGGGTCTATACCGTGACTTGGGGCATGCAATTGGTCACGATTCACACACAGTCCTACACTAGGACCGTGATTCACAGAAGTAGCTGTGGGTCCATAGCTGTGGTGGTTTCAGACGGGATTCCTGCCTTTTACGGGCTGGGTTTGACTTTTACGATTTTAACCCCGCCACCAATCAAGCCAGCCCCTAAAAGGCAGGAAACCCGTCTGAAAACATAACTGCTATGGTCCTACAGCTAAAATAGTACATACCTGTTTCTGCGGTCTGAACAACGTTTCCGAATTTCCGGTGATGCTATCGACAGCTTGCCGCTTGCTAGCGCGGATAGCGCTTGATTGAACCGCGGTCCTGGCTGTGATTGCACTGATCACTGGTGCCGGGGCGAGAGGCTGAGTTTGGCGCTGGCTATCAAATCAGACCTGTGCGCTTTAAATCATCCCCTGTACGAGTGATTAACACTAACACTTCGCTAAGGATTAGAATTGTTCACAACGGATTATGAAGAATTCAGTGGTGCATAATCTGCAGTTTCGGAAAACGAGCTCCGGAGAGTTTTTGTTTTAGTGTCGCGTCGGCACTGTTTTGTTTTCTTGTTGCAGCAAGCATGCGAAATTCCCACTTCTCGCGTTTTATCTCGGACGTTTCTCGCGATACTACACGAGACGACAGTGAAATCGAAGATGGCGCTGCTCGTAAGGTAAGTGTGTACGTAACGACTGAAAAAATGTGAATTTCAAGACAACATTACCCTTTCCTTCAACCAGTTTTGACAGACAACACGGCTCTTTGTATTTTACCTCCACGACGACATTAAAAATAACGTTTTACTGAAGAAGAATTGTGAAATCAGTTATGCATGGAAGTTGCTCGATTACGTGACCCTCATCAACTTGGGTTATGCGGAGGACTTTTCATAACAATCCACGAATTTCTTTAACATGTCCATGGGGCACTTGTCTATGAGTCTACCCCAAGCTTTTGTACTTCATAGTCTGATACTTAAAATGAGAGAGTATTAATTCGGTTTGTGTGGCCGATCGCTCTGATAGTGTGATAAATAACGCCCGACAGCTTGCACTTTTGATGACCTCTGCAGCGGTTCAGTGCGCGGCCGGCGTAGGCTTGGCAATGGCAAGGTCGCGAAATCATGGCACCGACATTGTGAATCATTTGAACAAAATCGGGTGTACGACATGACCGTTGTCCCCCTAATGTTAGTATAACTCAATGCAATTGAGTAGATTAAAATGACATCTGATGTCACAAGAGCCGCAGCGAGACTGAAAGATTCAGCTCTGTATGGCTTCCCGTGGTTACTTATACCATGGATGTAAAAAATAGATTTTAGATCCATGCTTATACCATAGATGTACGTGTACAGTGCCAAAGACAAATAAAATATCTTTGTATGTGTTAGTGCTCTGTGCTCAGTTGCTTGAGGCTTTGCCAACTTCTGTTGGTAGAACAGCAAAACCAGATGTTGTTGTTTGACCCATATTAACCCTAGCTATGTACAGCAAGGGTCTCTGGAGCCCTGCGTACAGGTCTGTGTGTTCCCGGCGTTATACGGCCTCCACCACAGCCCTGCAACAGTCTATGGAGATAACTAGGGACTCTGCAGTCTTTTTGGCCGAAATTCTGCTCTATCGGGGCAAAATCCTGTCCCTGCCTACCTTTACCTCCTAACCGACCACTGAAAAGATGCGATTAACTTCTCCTAACGTCCAAAACTGCTCGTTTTCTGAAACATGTCATACTCTGTACCCACGGAGATCGCCATTTTGAATCTCGCTGCAGAGTCTCCAGCTATCTCCATAGACCGTTGCAGGGCTGTGGTGGAGGCCGTATAACGCCGGGAACACACAGACCTGTACGCAGGGCTAGGGTCTCTGTTACGACTGAAAGCTTTAGTCCTATTGTTGCGACCAATTCTATGATGCCATTTGAGTTGATGGAGACCCATGAACAACTACCGGTAATTCTTTTTAGACTAAGCTGCAGCAAACATTTGAATAAGTATGATACAAAACGAACCACCAGTCTAGAACACCCGTAAATGGTGTATTATTTTTGGTGCTCAAAGAGTGAAACTGATTACATAAATATATTGCCAAGAAATTAAATGAGTGATTTTGCTCATTAATCTTGTAATCTGCTGTTGTTTAATAGAAAGTATTTGTTTTTCTCCTTTCCTGGGTGATATTCATCTTTTGTACTTTGCTTCAAAAGTGCATTATTTTGACATGTAGACAGTGATAGTACAGTATCCAGTCATCAATAAAATTGAGCAAGATCAGTGGTGGAATGGTGGTTAATTTGCATGATAATATGTAATTGTTATGCCGATGAGTTTCTATTGTTTACCAAAAATTAAAGAGTGGCTGCCACCACTCTGAGAACACGGGATGCAATGCAGTTTGTCCACCACCAGTTACAGGCGTCTGACAGTATGTGTTATTTGTCTGTAACTATAACAGTCACTAGAAACTTTGACTCCTGCAAAGCCGATACCCGGGAAAATTTTATTGAGTTTCTCAAGTCGTGTCACAGGGCAGGCGAGTTCCCCCGCAATATTATTATATGCACTCCTTAGTCCTATCATTGGGGGATAGAAATGGTACCAAGGTTCCTATGCTATTTACCTGTGTTCCAGGACCTTTGCAAAAACACCGAGATAATACGATAGCCATCAATATGATAACTCTAAAGTGTTTGATCGAATTTTAAAAATTGATCTCAAAATTAGATATCTCTCCCCCCTTACAACCATGTTTGGCAGAAGATGAACTCTATGAGAATAGATTTCCCAATTTTTTTGTGAATTTATCGTAAGTGTTTATGTTATCTTACAGAACCGCTCGGTGCCAGCACTTGTTATTCAAACAATCCAGTCCAGTTTTCCTGTGCAGGTAATCTAGAGTTTTTCACCCTTTCTCTCATTGAATGCTTTACGTACAAATCACCCTGAACTTTAAGAACATACTGATGAGTTTGTCTATTTTTGTCCCCTTTATAAAATAAACCCCAGTCAATTTTTCTCAGATTTTTGCTAAGATTTTGAGAAAAAACTGTAGCCAATGAAGTATCATATCCATCCGTCGCAAGTATTTTGGTCTTGATTATTACAAATGGAGGACAAGTAAAATTTTTCAGACGACAAGTGAAATTGAAAATCCACTTGTTCGACGGACAAGTGAACTGGAAAAAAATTGTCAAGCCCTGTCTAGTACAATGTCTTGAAGGTTCCATCATGGGTAGTGTGTGATATCAAATTGAATCACATTGACTATCACTAAGGTAGTATGAGCCTCAAAACTGGAATAGTTTAACTTTTCCGCAAATTTTCCACATTGGAACTTTCAACCATTCCTCTTACCAAATCAAGCAGGGTTCACCGTGCTAAGATTGATACCAGAGAAACAAACTGCCTAACATTAGCCGATATTTGGATTTTGAAATGGCCACCGTCCCTGTCAGGCTGTGTTAACTCTATGGGGAAAAACAATTTTTCAAATTTTTAAAAAACTAAGACAGCAAAAATTTTTCTTACTGAAAGAATCCCAGTAATCAGAAAAGAATTGTAAAAAAATGAGAGTCCGGATATCTCCAAGCAATGCACATGCATTCTACCTTAACTTGATGTTTTCATGACTTTGGTTTTAGATAACAAATACACTACCTTCTGTTTCACCCTAAAGCAAGTTGTAATACAAGCTTACAAAATACCTTTTATATATCACTATTTACATAACACTGGTCCAGAATAAATGGCTCTAGGTGAGTATCAACGTGTGTATACAGGAATTAGGGAAGTGGGGAGGAGGTGATATGAAAGGCTTAAATATCTTGATGACATTCTATTCTTTTCCACATGTACCTAAAGAGTTGCATCAGGACAAGTAACCACACCAAGTAAAGTACCACTGTACCATCTAGAAAACCACAAACAGAAAGAAGAGTTCTGGGATTTCCAGAATGATGTCTACTGGAAGAAACAGAAGACACTCAAGCGCCCTCGCTCACCATTCTGGATCTATCAGGTAAGCGATATATCATGGCTTCCCTATCCACAAGACTTTGTTTTGATAGTCACTTCTTGTAGTAGACATATGAATTACTGTAGTCATCAACTTATGAAGTAAAGTTTTGTTGCACTGCTATTGAATCCCATTCGATTTTCATGGCACTCCCATTTGTGGCTTGAGGTTTTATAAATGAACGTCCAAACTCCTACTGTGTATAGACATTGGTTAGGTGACATGGCAACTACCTTGTAACTTACGGTCTTTAGAATTTGAATTCCTTTGTATGTTCGTAGTCAGTGAAGTTCAACGTCATGGGGAGCTAAGAAACATAAAATCAATTTCTTCTGTAAAATGGATCGTGAGTTCCATTTTGCTAGTGAGATGCTTTGCCCTGGTGTCAGGCATGATGGTATGTTTTACAGTTGAATTTCATTGTAATGAAA
This sequence comes from Ptychodera flava, assembly GCF_041260155.1. Classification (NCBI taxonomy): domain Eukaryota; kingdom Metazoa; phylum Hemichordata; class Enteropneusta; family Ptychoderidae; genus Ptychodera; species Ptychodera flava. Next base: position 2,104,478 of record NW_027248352.1, read on the forward strand.
ATCAGTAACTGAAGTGTATTCTTCTCCTCAGCCTAGATTTTGATTGTCTGGTATCTAGGCATCATCTACTGGCTGTGGACATTGTTCTAGTGCTAGACTTTGGTGCCAAAATTCCTACTGTTGTTTAAATTATGTAATTGCTGTTCTGATTTATTTGACAGCCCCAGTTGACAGCTATCTTGTCCATCAACCACAGAGCTACAGGTGCTATCATGGCGCTCAGTAAGTACAGTGTACTCTCTCTCATTTTCTATCTCTGCATTTGTTGAAAAGGCCTCTTATAACTACATGGTCACAGATGCAGGTGACCAGGTTCCTTCAACCCTTTCACCATCGTGGTTTTGCCTTAACCCATTGTTTTCAATGGTGACAGTGGACCTCTTTACATTGAAGTGGGGTGAACAGGTTAAATTACTTCAACTATGTTACTGTAAATGTAGTGTTTATGTAAAAGTAATGATTGAATGTGAAATCTCAGTAATATTACTTATCAGTGGGTTTAGCATCAATAAATCTGACTGTGTCACACACTACTCATAAAGACAATGCAGATATTTTTAGAAAACCAGGTAATATAATATATTAATTGCTTCAGGTCCGCAATCACAATTAGTAACAATGGTTTTGAGCCCAAACCCATTGTCATCAGTGGTGAGTGTGAATCTGTTTACAGGTAATAGGGAGTAATCAGATTGGGCAAACAAAGCCCATGAAATGGACCACCACAGTAATCACCAAGTACTCCGAACCCCAATGTCGTTTTGTTGAAGTTGAATAAATGTCAGAAAAAGGTTTTGCTGTGAGAAAGTTTGGTAAACAAATGAAGGCAGTCAGGCTGAAGAAGTTTTCATCAGAACATGGTGTAGTGATAGCATTAGTAAAATGATGAAATTCTAACCAGTGAAATCTTGATTGTCTTTACAGGTGTTGCCACGTTTGCCGTTGGTATAAATGTAGCACCACACGACTTCATGTATTACCTTGACCTAATCAAGGGACTGGAACTACCGGCTGTTATACCATACCTGGGTAAAGCAGTTGTTGCATGGCCTTTGATGTATCACATGGGTAATGGTGTTAGGCACTTGGTAAGTCTTACTCTTCAGTTCTTATGGCCATCAAAATGTGGAAATGCTTTAAGGGAGAAAACGCTTTAGGTAGTTTTTCAGATAGACTTTACAGAAGTTGTTCGTCCCACCACTTTTGGGAAGCTCCTTTGAAGCTTATGGAGTAAAGAAAGATTTCAATGGCTCAGTTTTGTGAAAATCAGTGATTTTATTTTCCCCATAGAGATAACACAGGGACTGTGGCCATTTTGAATTTCAAATATTTGTAAATATTGGAAATTTGTTTCTTTAGTTCCAGAATATGCACTGTAACCCTGATTTTATTCTTGATTTTGAGAGAAAATTGTTGAAAGTTTCATTGAGGAAAGTTTGAGTGAACAGTTTCAATCTTTCATTTTTGAGGCACATACTACCTTAATAAAGGCTTTCACAACTGCCGCAGGTATTTAGCAAAACCAGGGTGCATAACGGTTTACCAATTTATGATATCATATCAAGCATGACATCACATACATCAGAATGTAGTGAAAGAGTTTTAAGAGACATTTCTGCTTTTAACAAATGTTTGTCACAGCTTTTTATGGTAATCATCCTAATCTGCAGTCACTCTGTTCGCTTTCACTGTCACAGTTTGTAAATGATATATTTTAAAGCTCCATAAGCTGTATCTTTTGGCTATTTTTTCAGAACTTTTGTTTTGTGATTTCCCTACACTTTCTGCATTGAATCCCTAAACTGTAATTTAATGCCAAGTATTTAGCATATCAACACAACCTATATGAGTATAATCTCCATTGTTATTGTTGAAAATTGTATTCAAGTCCGGACTAGAATTCATTTGTAAACAATAAACAATGATCACTACACACATATAAGCTGTGTTGACAAAAAGAATACTCGGCATGGCAAACGGATTAGGGTCAGACATGGTAGTTGAAATACAGAAGCAGAATACTGAAAAACACAGCTTATGTCCCTTTAACGTGTTCCGTTCTCTGAATTGGCATTTCAGTTCTGGGACATGGGATACGGCTTCCAGATGAAGAACCTATACAGGTCTGGATACGCAGTCTGTCTCTGGTCCATTGTCGCTGCGTGTGCTCTGGCTGCTATCCCTGTCAGCTAAACTCAACATAGTTTGAAATTTGAAATGTTAACTTGACACAGTCAGCATGCAAATACTGACAGGTGCAACAGCTTGCGCAGTCTGTCACTCAAAATGTTTGCAAGTACACTATTGGTTGGTCATCAACCAATCAAATGAATTCTTTTGTAACATTTTCTGATACAATTTAGCATTCAAGAAGTTTGATCTTGCTAAGAGAGATGTGTATGAAATTGTTGTATAAAAAAAGAGAAAAATTGGAAGAAAAAGTTCAAAATACTTTTACCTTGTGTGTTTTTCTGTCATCGAACAAACTATTCATTTGGCAAACTTTTCCACCGACTGTTGGGTGATCAGAATCATTTCTATGCCATTTTGAAACAAATATGAGAATTGCAAATTTTGTATCATTCAATATTCAATACCGTTGTATCTGTCAGTATCTGCATGTTGATATCTACCCCCTCAAAAAAGAAATTATAAGAAAGAAAAAAGCGCTTTGTACGTTTGTAAAAATGCTATAAAGATGTATATGCTTTACGTGTTGTTTTATAAAAATGTCAAGGCAGATGGGAACGAATTTTATAAGCAGTGTCAAACATCGAAGGTAATGGCACAGTGGCAATAATACCATTGAACTGCCTGTACACCTCTTACTGTGTTGTATTTAGGGTACATGAAAGGTTTGTACAACTGTTAGTGATAGAAAAAGTCAAAACTGCTGTGTGCAAGATGGCATCAAGCTTTGCATTGTGTCATTTGTATCATTACACAAACAGAAAGTTTGATCAGCGCCCTCTACGGTAAGGTTTACCAATAAGTCACCAGTAAGTAAAGCCACAGGTGGTATGTTAGTTATTGATAGCCATATCGTGCAGCTGAATGAGTGTTTGGTTACCTCCTTCAAATATTAGCAGATATTACCAGAGATTGTCCATCTCTACATTATGAATTTCTAAAACATAGCTTTAACGAATTGTAGTATTGCTTCTTGCAGTCACTTTCAACCATTATTCAACAGTTATATCTCGGATCCAATCATTTTATGCCATTTGATGACTTGAAACCATCACACTGCAACAATTTCTAAAAAAAGTGCATATATTCTTCATGAACTAGTTATGTAATTTATTATGGGCTGTTGTCAATGCCAAGTTTGTATTATAAACACACCACACCATGGCTTGCTCACAGAGTGTCCAAACAGGTAGTTCTGTAAGCAAACCCCACGAAATAGATGTGAATAAAGTTACAAATTTTTGTTTTCAAATCATTGTGTTTCTCCTCTTCTTTAAAACTACAGTGAAACGTTTCATCATGGCATTGGTCCCTTGAAAGAAATTTATCTAAGGGAATCTGATTATAGGTATATAGTCACCTGTAATCGAAATATGCCCATATATGGTCAAAGGGGCGTTCCTCAGTATTCAAAATGCTCATGTGAGGGCGCTGTTTTTAAAAAGCGGCCACCCGCTTAAAGTCTGTGACTGGTTAGATTTTCTCTTTCCATGGTAACTGTGGCAATATTTGAACAGGTGACAGTATACCTTTAATGAGAATAGGTTGTAAAGTAGTGTGACAGAAAGTTAGCAAGAGATGTAGAGATTGGTTGGAGTGATCAGTAGCAGAAAGACATGGAACTGTCGAATCTCAGAGTAGCATGAAAGATTGTGGATTCTTGTGAAGAGTCCCTTACCCTATAATGGAAATGATCTCTCAAGAACATAAATCTGGACCAAGCAGCAGTGCGTCAGTAGGATTGCTATGTACTTTACTGCATCTGTCCATCCATACAGTCATCGCTAGAAAACTCTCAACTCACTCCTGCAAAGTGGGCTGGGCAATCATTCAGTACATTGTACAGCAGAGAACACTGGCTTTGCACACTGACCCAACACCTGTTAGCAGAAGGAGATGTTGACATCAGCAGTATGACATTCATACACTGTATAATCCATTCAGTCAATGAACACAGCAGACTCTGGTTAAAATATTACAAAAGTTTATTCACCTGTACAATACTATTATTTTACAAATTTACAAATAATTTCTAACTCCCCCTCATAACTTACTGAGTGCAATCCCATCATAACACAAACATTTCATTCACAGACTGTACATTTAATAGGAAATTGAATTTGAAATAGATTGAAAAACAAAATTTACACAGATTAAGGAAAACCGATTTACAAAAGATATTTTTTTTGTCCACAGGAGATAACTAGCATTGATCAATGAATTTTTTGAAAGTGTATGTTACAGCTGCTTAGATAAACATTCTAAATTTAGCTGATCTTTATCTCAAATAGTTTGTGGTCCCAACAGAATACAAACTTGAGCCCTTGATTTTGAAATCATTTTTGTGAATATATCACGTTTGCAAATGCAAGAGTGAAGTGATTCATATTTTACAAACCTCATATTAGCAGCAAGTGGTAAGCCTAATACAATTTGACCTGCACTAGATGAAAATTTGACATAAATATTAACGCACAGACTTCTATTGTTGGTGGTCCAAATTTTCACCAAGCATGAATTCTTCAAGTCACTAGATAAAAGTATGTAAAATTTCATTTTTTTGACAGAAAGTTTACTTTCATCCCCTTTAAATTGAGCCATCACCATGCACAAGGCATGTATCATAATACAAAATTCAAAACGTGCAAGGCTATTAATTAAACTGTATGCTGTAGTCTACAGTTTTGACGAAAAATGAATCGACAAGCAGCATGCTGCATAACATCAAATAATTGCTACATAACCAAAATGGATTCTGAGTATCAAAATACATGCCAGGTTGCAATGTGCATGATATGATACACACAGCAGGAATGAATTCTGCTACTCATACCAGGACTCATAGATCAATCTATACAATAGACACTCTTTTCTCTTGAGGGTGTATCTACGGTATACCAAGTATTGTGGAAAATCTCTTTTCATTGTCTGCTAACACCTGTCCGGTAGATCGAATACAGTCTCCCACTATCTGATTTCGGGGAGCATCAAGCTGCCTGGACAAGAAACTTTGGCAAGCAAAGATGGTCTCTTTTGTGCCCATTATATCTCTCACAATTCACATGAGAGCTCAAAGATACACTGATCTGTAATGTCATCATAACTGGAGTCTGCATTGAACAAAGTCAGCATGGTATAAGTTACACGGTAAGTGTATCCAATCTGGGCTATGGGACAGATTCATGTTGTTCAGGGAACCATTCAAACCTGTATATATATACTTCCTCATATTATAAGCTTTCTCAATAGTCTTGACAATAGATTCTCTTGCAACTCCCTGGCTGGGTACACAGTATGGCTTACTGCTGCCCTCAAGCTTAGTGTATCTGACTAATAATAGCTGGGCTTGGCAGATTATCCTGGTATCTCAATGCACTGGCCCTTGGGACTGTCCAGAGCCAGACCATTGAGGACACATCAGTGTAGGGCAAAGATTAGAAACTCATTGAGTACCGTGAGCTGTGTGAAAGTCTAGCTAGACACTTGCATCAATTTTGCAGATTGCATGGAAGTTCAATGTCAGAATCAAAACACTAGAGTACCCAACAGGCAAGGTAGTTTGCTTGTACGCAGGAAGAAATGCATTGATCCAATGTCTCATGATTTGTTCGGCACAGCAACAAATCCTACATGTATTTCCACAGAGACAGTGATAAGTAATCTTCTCTCTATTGGTTTAATCAGGACTGGATCCATGCTTTAATCAGGACTGGATCCATCCAGCGTTCCTAGAAAGGCCAGGAATACCTAGTACCTTCTCTTGATTGGTTTAGCCAGCATAGGATCCATCCAATGGAAGATGAAGACCAGGACAACGCCAACCAACACAAACAATCCCATGAATGATACCAGTACTGTCCTTCCAATCAGTGTGTGATCGTATATCTGCAAATAAATACAAACAAAATCCGTGACAGTTGACGGTGTTTAAAAACTCCTTCAAACTTGTTTGCAACAGTCAAGGTTTATTGTTTATAAGAAGAGTCCAAAATTGAGGTTTCAATCTCGATGCTTGTTTTGTGATTATCGCTGTTTGACTTCCAAAGTCTACGGCCTAAATGTATGCACATGCCTGGAAGCAAAAGTCCATTCTCCTCAAGCAAACTTAACCCTTTAAGCCATTCTCCATCATGGTTTGTCCCAAATCCATTGTTTTCTATGGTAAGTTGGACCTGTACACAGGGAACTGGGGGTGAAAGGGTTAAGCCATTCTCCTTTGTAATTGGGAGTAAAAATCCTTGACCATCCTGAAAAGCTTTTTTGGATTGCAGAAATCAACAGACTTTACAAATAGTGGCAAATCAAATTTGTAGCAATGAGACCTGTGAACACTTTTAGGGTAAAGTATGATTTTCATTAATTTAAAATAAGATGGTAGCTCCAAAGGTGTGTCTACAAACTTTTCAACTGAGGGCAAAGTCAACCCAAATTGGCATATTGGCTAATTTTGTATCACTGTACTAGAGAAATCAGATATGTTATGAAAACATTGAAATATCCTGGGTACACCTTCAACTGCCTTTACAGACAGCATTGACTTCTTTAAAGAAAACCATGAAACGATTGCTGTGATTGGTGGAAGTATGCTTGTGAAACATAATATTTAGGTAAATCGGCCAACAGCTGCTCTCAGAAGTTGCAGGGCTCAGTGTCACGACAACAAGATTTTGCAAAAACTATCAAATCATGCCAGAATCAACATTTTTAATCATTCAAGGATGGTTTTTGGGAAGATATTGTACAACATAGAAAACGCAAATGACACTTCCCCTTGAAGAAATGAAAAAAATCTGACTTCCATCAATTAGAGACTGAAAAACTTGTCCTATAGCTTTACATGTTACAAACAATACTATATCACATGCCTCGTATATCGAACGTATTGCGCTCCATAGGATTCAATGGTAACTCGTCGATGACATCGCGGGCCGCATAGTCATCATTGGACTGAAAGTGAACCGAACTATTTTCAACTTGACAACTTTTTGATGTAAAAATGTTGAAATTTCATGTTTTGCATAGGAAATCTGGTTTTGGAAAATTTTGCAGAAAAAAAAATGATAAACTGCATCATAGTAGTATAAATATATCATTGCGCCATTCGATGATGAAAATGGTTCCATTTTTAACGGATTTTCGTCTAACAGGGAAATAAAACATTTGATTATCATTTGCCAATAAACCTAAATATTTTAAGTAAAACTGTGTGAGAGTGGCATGTATTAAAAACATTATAGCACAAACAAGGGACTATGTACCCTTGGGGGCAGGAGACAGTTTGCCCTCCTTACGTCGGGCAAATGGTCACCTACCCTCGGGCACACAGTCCCATGTTTGGGCTATAATATATAATGTGTAATGTAAACTAAGACTCACTGTGAAGTCAACTTCCTTGGCAGCTGAGGGATCTTCTCTGGGAAAGAAAACCAGTATGAGTGTGATGGCTAGGGCGCCAAGAAAAATACCAATCACTGCATTCCTGTGAAGGTGACAGTACAAAACATCTGTAAATACCATGTTAAATGCAAAATGAACCCAGCATTTGTAGCAGGAAAATGCACAGAGTATTTGGTGGTGAACTGGATCTGTACGATCAGAAATTAAGGGTACTTTAATAAAGTATGGATGCTATTTACTTATTTATTCTTTGCTACCATATACAAGTAACAATACTCTCTGGTAGGAACTATTAACACCCCCCATGTCTCTCAACAATATATAGGTACACCTACTCTATTGAATATAGGATGCTTGGCAAAAACCATTGACCATTCTTTCAGTTCATCAACTACTTCAGACAGATAAAAACTGGGAGATAAGTTTTACATTTTGCCTGTGATCCAAAAATTGCTGAACTAACTATTCAGCATTCTAAAATACAGTGGCTTTTAGTGACACAACAAAGCCTTCTATCAATTTATTATCTATTAATCTGTCTGTCTAGCCATCTCACTATCCAACAAATTCATATATAGTGCATAATATCCAAAGCTAAACAATGCTCAGCGGTGCTTTGAGTGATGAGCAGGATGTAAATTTTCTCAGAAAGTAGTGAAGTAGTTTTTAAGCGTCTTTCAAATCGAGAGTGTTGACAAAGACTTATGTCAGAGGATAGAGCTCCAAAGGACAGGAGCTGTGGAAATTTCGTCGAATACCATTATTTTTTGACAATCAGTATTTTGTGATGGTTTGTATAAGAAGTTTGTATATGATTTTTACAACTATCAGAGTATCAGTTGCTGCCGTCCTGTCATGTAATTGCTTACAACAATGCATCCAGAATTTCAACCTGCACAAATACACTTAAATAATCCAACTTCAAAACGAAAATCCGGTTTTTTGGAAAATTTTACAGAAAAAAATGATAAACTGCATAACATAGTTTAAATATATCATTGCGCCATTCGATGACGAAAATGGTTCCATTTTTAACGGATTTTCGTCTAACAGGGAAATAAAACATTTGATTATCATTTGCCAATAAACCTAAATATTTTAAGTAAAAACTGTGTGAGAGTGGCATGTATTAAAAACATTATAGCACAAACAAGGGACTATGTACCCTTGGGGGCAGGAGAAGTTTGCCCTCCTTAGTAATTAAGTTAGTGTTGAAATAACTACTGCATAGCAACAGGCGGTAACTTCATTTGTGCTTAAAATGCTCGAACCTGATTGAAACCGTCGTATTCACCCTTATCCTGCCAGCGTGTTCCATCTGCCAGGTCAGTAAATAGTGCTATTTTCACCTTCTTGGCATGGCATGTTATCGTACCTTTAGTCAATAAAATTAAAAATCACACAGTATCTATGTTTTCAGGCATCTTCAAATGTCCAAGCCTTTGTCTATGCGACATGCTATGTGTCACCTGGTTTAACCGATTTGACCTGATGGTGACGTATCATCTTGGCAGGACAAGGGTTAAATACACCAAAATTGACTCAAATTTAACAAGTACAGACCATTATTTTCTGACAGCAAGTCCGTTAGTTGTTTTAACTCCTACATTTAGCAAATTTTGGTCTTTCTGCTGTCTATCAGATGTACATGACATTACAGACTAAACTATGAAAATTACTGTCATAGGAATACATCCATTATTTTTTGTCTGATGTTGAAACAATACCAAATGATGGTAAACACCTTTACAGTCTTATTAATCACCATTCATTGTTATCAGCTACATGATTAATCTAAATCATGACATGCAGCATTTATGCACTGGTCAAATGGAAGGTAATCAACTGGCAATCATGGATTTGTAAAGTCATGTTGAAGCACACTTGATAACTGGAGAGAAATGGTAACCATTATTGAAGGAACATGACATCGTAAGCCTTGACATCAATCAAGTTTGCAGACACTGTGATGGGGCATGCAGTTACTACACAGTGTTCAATTTTCACAATCAAGAGATTCGCAGTGTATACATGTACATAAAGATTTGTAAAGTGTTTACCATGGCGTAAATGTAGCCTGTGGGTTTTATGACATATTTCTTTGGAAGATAAAAACATTTTTTTCCTTCTTTTAGAAATACACTGAAGAAAACCACAGGTTACAGGATTGCTGTTACATTTGAAAATGTAAAAGTTTAATCGGGTGCGTACTGAAACAGCAACCCCTGATTTGTGAGTTGGAACACATCCTACTGAAATCAAAGTCACAGAATCTTTTTTCTTAGCTCTCTCACTTGATGACCAGTACATACTAAATTGTTATACCACTACAATTGTGATTATCAGCAAGACAGATATCCGTGCATCCCCATGCAGTGTGACCGTTCCATGCATAGGTAACTTACCAAAGACACTCCCGAGTCAAATAGATAAGTTCATTAATTCTTAGAAAGAAGAATGAGAAGAACAAACAAAGGCAAATGAAAGAGAAATGAAAAAAAATGACAAACATGGAAATTTCACATAATGCTACAATGCAGTTTGATGACTATGGGAAAGGACAGTTGAGGTCAAATGAAAACTGTGTGAAAAAAAATAATGAAGTAAAATGTGATAAATTTGAAGAAATAACGAGAAAGTTTTGTTGAAACAATACAGAATAGATGAGATTAAAACATGTGCGCTTGAAAAAGGCATAGCGCCATAAAGGTAACTTCAAGTCAGGTTCTCCATTCAATATAACAGCTTCTAGGAACTCAACATAACACATACAGGGAATCAGTTCAGTAAATGTCAACACATACATCATGGACGGAAAAAAGAAGAAATCAGCTGCTATGGGATATCCCTGGTCAAGCTTCTGGATAGTAATTTACACAGATAGCACTAGTACGGGACCTCTCCCCGGTTACCGTATGGTATATGCTGCACTACTATGGAAACCTACATGTATACTATAACCAAGGAGAGGTCCCAGACTGAGATAGCAGAGATAGACTTGTGAAATGGGCTGGTGAGACCTGTGATAACAATACATGTGTCAAGTTGCACGGTATTTTATACATTTTTCAGATGTGTAATATCCTCTAATTTTCATCAGAGAGAGAAGAGAGAGAGAGAGAGAGAGAGAGAGAGAGAAAGAGAGAGAGAGAGAGAGAGAGAGAGAGAGAGAGAGAGAGAGAGAGATATATATATATGGGGAAGGAGATATAGATGGGTAGATCATACTAGATGGGGGAGGGGGAGGGACTGAGGCTGAAATAGAGAGATAATCCTGTTTCAGTGCAGCGGTTATTTGATTCGTGAAGATGAAATGCTTGTTTGAATGATGTCAATTTGTTCTGAAGACAAGTGAGGTTATTTCCTTCTTTAAAGCAAACATTAAAATCTTACTTTAGTCCTCCTTGAGATCTGGAGAATACCAGGCACAAAAGGAAAGTTAATGCCCAAATAAAGGCCAGGATGAAAATTCCGACACCGACGCCAAGAACTGTTGCCATAGTGACCTGCCAAGCTCTGCAACTCTGCAAACGACGATGTCACAAATACCTAGTGTTCAAACACTTGCAGGTGAAACTTCTTGGAAGCTAATTTCAAGCTTCGAAACCACTACCTCCGACTAGACATGACTGAGCTCTGTTCTGGGGTCTGACGATATATAAAATCAGTGAACGTCTGTGTGCTCTGTGGTCGTGCACAGACTTTGTGAAACTGTTTCACAAAAACTCACGCCAGGTTGTCGGAAGTTTTCGATCCAACTAGAGGAACTGCTTGCGAAAGGGGAAGCGTAATTTTCCAAGAACGAATCCGAACTCAGATTCCAGTGGTGAAAGTAGGCGACGCCGCGATAATTCCTGAGAACTTTGCACTTTTTCCTCACTTGTTTTCAAATGTGGAGCCCTTCGTGGAATGTGGCTACAGACATGCGCACTCTACGCGACCTTAGTTGTATGAAATACGTTTTCTTATTGGTACTCCAGAGGTCATTAGCTTCGTCGATAACCAATCATGTATTCCGTTAGAGAAGGTTCTCGAGCCAGCTGGGAAGCCCTAAAAACAATACCTTGCGGACAACAGCAAAATCTTGGAAGTTTCAAGTCAATGTCGAAGGTAATTGGTTTTATTCTACATGTTTGCTCATATTTGTGTGACGCCATTTTAACATTTCAAGTGGGAAAAGTACCGGGGCTTGTTTTATAACGGTTACAAAGAAAACAAATAGCACATTGAGAAGCCATGTGCCGCATTGTGCGTCCTTGTTTCGTATTGTCACATCACACCATGGATCACACAAAGTCAGATGTCATATTCTGTATTTCAGCCATCGACGTTTCAGAGTACAGCAGATTTCAGTCACTTCACCCCATCTTTCGTTCTTAGTCACAAACACCGCTCCAGCCATACTTTGTGTCCCTGTCATGACCGTTCACGAATGAACATGATTCAGTAGGTTTCGCAATGGAGAATGTGGTCGATCGAGTGCATGGACATATACGTCTGATGGGACACTGGTGTGGGCTATAGAACTGCAATACGAGTACATGAAATGGAAACTCCTCATCAAGTGATTTAGCAGCTGATGAGTTATATGAAACTGATCAAACGAACTCCCCTTTGACCTTTTGTGTTTTCGTTTGAGCTAGCTTCATACGACAACACAATGCTTTCTCTGAATATCACTACCTATAGTCTGTCGTCACGCCAGATATGTGATTAAGTTTTTATAAAGGCCTTATTTTTACATAGAAATCCATGCAATGTTCATTATTACAGGGAAATCTGGCTGTACATTTGATGGTTGTTCATATGCCGAACTGTGGCAACTTTGATTTACTGTGACTTAAAAATATTTCATTCAATCATAGTACTTGTCACAGGAGTTTCATAAAGTCACATTAGCTAAATAACTACTTGCATCACGGATGAAAAAATCGTTTTCAATTTTGATTTTCTCTTGCAGTGTTAGATTTTGATTATTCCTCCCAGAAGATGAATGAACCTGAACACATTGAGCACTATGAGAAACTCTTTCCGACGGAAGATAGATACGATCCGGAGAAAAACCAGGAGTACAAGGAAGCCATTGAAACTGCCGACGATAGGAATGAACCGCCACTGACGACGCCATTCCCAATAGTCAAAGTCAAGAAGAGAAAGAGGAAGCTTGACGCTGGAAATGAACAGAGAAGCAATTTCAAAGCTACGAAGGGTGCTGGACCTAATGATAACACTATGCCTAATGCACACACTTCAAACGCTGTGCCTCAGACTTCGGACAATGCACCCAAGACAAAGACAGCAGAGGACAGGAAACTGATGGCACAGAAGATGCGTGAGAAGAGACGGATGGAAAACCTGGCCAAGAAGAAGGAGGCCGACAATGAGAAAGCGAGATTGGCTGCGGCAATAGCAAACAGAAAGAAACAGCTGTCCTCATGATAGTGGATGAACAGAGAGTGACTTGTAATAAAATAGAGTTAGTTTTTTCTTTTAGCGAACTCTGTATGCTCCTGGAACGGGCAATTGAGTAAACCACAGCAAATGTATGGTCACACTTTATTACATTCCTTCACAAATGTGCACAAATGTGTTCATAAGTCCTTTTAATCTCTGTGTTGTGTAAAACCCAATGTTTAAACCATGGGATAGGTTTTCAGATATTGAGAGAGTGGCGGTCTAAAATTTGAATATCTACATACGTGAACGTAAGCCTCATACTTTTTCCACAAAAAATGTACATGACATGAGCCTCAAAAACAGCACCCTCAATTAACAAGTTCCTGATTCAATTTAAGTAGGTGTCACCTTATATGCATACATACATGACCTTGAGAAATTTTCTGACCTGACAAAAGACTTCTAATAAATGTATTTCAGACCATGTTAGCCTTTGATTCTGACCATGGTATCAGGGCTGAGGTATTGATCTCCAAATTTCAATGTGTTGTGAGCAACATAATATTCCCAGTCTCTGTGCTGAACAATCTCTAACATATATATTGGTAATTTAAGGAAAATAAATTGGCTGGCGAAACTTTTGTAACCCTTTTACCAAGGGTCAAAAACCATTTGTTTCAGTGTTAGAGGAGGAGGTATGAATCTTGAAAAATGGACAAAGTAAATTCGCCTTTGAATACATAGGGTAAGTTCAAATTTTTCCACATAATGGGCCGGCTTGGACTCATATACTTTGCAATGGGGATCTCAGTGTTTGCAGACGTGGTTCTACATGTGAACATTATTTCCCCCATATTCAGGAAAGAAAATGCCATTCGACTTCTCTGTCTCAAGGAGAAATGTTTCTCCTTTTCTTTCCAGCAGTATAGGGATAGTTTAACCAAGGAAAGAGTATCTGACTTACATTTATTACTGTAAAAGCTTCCATACAGAGATGATGGAATTCTGATAGAAAGGTCTAAAATTGAAAACATGCTTTCAGCTGTGAATTAGCAAGCAATGAAGAGCTGGTATTTTTCTTCTGATATTATTGTCACCTCACTAAGCATTGTTTTAAATTTTTCAAATCACTTTCCCCCCTTGGGTGTCAGCAATTACCAATTTTTCAAGTGTTTACAGAAAAATCACAAAATATTTGTGCATTAAAATGAAGGTTAAGAAAATAAACTTGGGATTGCTTATGTGTGTTCAAAAGCAGTATAGAGTTGATCTCAAAGAGCCATTATTGAATTGTTGTACGTCGGTGAAAGAAATAATGTTATGAGGTGATATGCCTTAACAGACCAATGAGGTCCTTTATCGTTCTGACTTTTTCATACATGTTTTTCCATTGAGAGAACTTATTTTTCTGTTTGTAGCCCTTCGGTGTTTTGGTGGTGAAAAGATCCTGAAGTTCGCAGTGTTTCTTCTAAGTTTGAATCATCATAGGATATTTAGGGTTTTTCGAAGGAATAGACATTGATGTAAAATTTGGAAAGGTGTGTTCAGACTGTTCTCTCCTGAAATGCCAAAAAAATTGAATGTACCAAAGCATAAAACATGTAGCTGTATCTTCAGTTATTGGCAATGTTTAAATCAAAGTAGTTTTCTATTTTGAGTTTTCTATTCTGTAAACGCTAGCTCTTTCATGTAGGTCTGATGCAGTTGTTTCCAACAATAAATTTTGACCTTTTTGAAAGATAATAAAGAAGTAGCAAACGAGTAAGAGAGATGAGACATACAACAAATATCGCCTCCATCGTCAGATTGAAGACATTGTGTATAAGTTGATATGTCGGTGTTTTGATATGATTTTTCTTCTATTTTGTGTGTTGGATAATATTTTTGTCTTGTTTTATTTTACAGTAGTACTTTCCTGTGCAAAAACAGGTAGGTAGTGACCTGAGAAAATCTGTTAATATAAAGATTCTACTGCCTCTGTGAATAAATGACAGATTTATATGAATGTGATATTGCCATCTGTTTTCTGTGTGTCTATATTTCTGTTTTTAACAAGATGTACTTTTCTTCCATATTGCTGTAACAGTTGAAGGCTATCCATGTGATTTTTCAAATAACTGTGGCCAAGAATTCCCAAATCTTGCGGGCTGTAAAGCACAACATTCCATCAGATGTAGAAATGGCAATATTTCAACTTTTTCTTGGCTTGTTACTGTTTAAGTCATGAGGATGCCGATGCCATCTTTGTTGATACATCTGATTTCAGTCCGATTGTAGCATACATGGTAGAAATGCTATCAGTAAGCCCACAAAAATTTGGCTAAAGTGATGCAGCTTTTTCATTTTTTTTCATTTTCTTCAGCTCAAGCCCTGACCAACAGTTTATCAGGAAACTTTAAACAGTTCATGGTTTTTGTTTCACACGCACCAAAAATCTTTCTCTTCCATTCCAGCGTTTAATCAGTGCAAAGGGATGGAGGCTGCTTCAAAGCACGTACTGACCCCCCCCCCATTGGGTATGGTTCTACCCTGAACAGTTTAAAATTTGTTACAAAACACAAACTACAATTTTCCATAAAATTAGGGATCAAAAGTCTAGGCACAACTACACCGGTGACAAAACTCAAGATCTTCTACAAACTGAATGGGTCAAAATCATGCTCAAGGCAACAATGTGGGTTAAAAGGCTACACTCTACCAACAACAATCCGTTGGTCAACAGTGTGAATGATAAAAACGCAATGGTATGTACACTGTGCAGGTGCCCCTTGCACAAAGGTAGGTACAACTCTACTGTACGTGTTTTCTCTTGAAAAGTGTGATTTCTAT
The DNA here is from genome assembly GCF_041260155.1 of Ptychodera flava. Lineage (NCBI taxonomy): Eukaryota > Metazoa > Hemichordata > Enteropneusta > Ptychoderidae > Ptychodera > Ptychodera flava. The sequence goes on from NW_027248352.1 coordinate 2,120,291, forward strand.
AGAAGCCAGGCCACAGTCCCTCTAGAAACAGTGATTGAAGGTAGTGGATGAAAATTTAGACAGGCCTTACAGCTGTGTTTGATTAGTATAGCATGTGCATAGTCAGTACGGCAATAAATTAACCGGTTAACCGCTGACAATTAAAATCTGGTTTCCAAACAGAATATTTTATTTACAGGTACATTTAATTCCACCTCAGTCATCCAGGGGAGGGGATTCTCAGGAACTGACAATATTGAATATATAGTATGTTTATAATAAATCAACTGTTTCCCCCCCCCCCCCTCTCTCTCTCTCTCTCTCTCTCTCTCTCTCTCGCTATCTCTCTCTTTCTTGGTTGAAGAGGGTAAATCGTTTTAGAACAAACATAACAATTGTTGGGTGCAAAACTGCCACTGTGCAACCCCAAGCATGGGCGCTGGGAATAAGTTGTTTAAAAAATACTGGTATCTGTAGTATATTGCATACGGGTTGTGCGTCATTTTTGTGCAGCAATACTTGATAGAATTCACAAAACCTATATGAAATGTACTTGACTCAATACCGGTTGTCCATTTTGGTATAAGAACATTCCAATACTCTATCAAGTATTGATGGACAGATATACAAAGCTCAACCAAGATGCAATACCAAAACTATTTTATTGATAATATTAATGTTTCTAATTATGCTTTTCTTAAATATCATTATTTCTTCGACTATTTATTCGTAGTTTGTCTGTGCCTCAAGCTTTCCCCCCTGCCAGATAGGTTTTCCTTGTACCTCCTTGGCCAAACACATCATACTCACAATGCCTCAGTCAGTCAACTGTACAAGGGAGATGGTGCAAGGGTAGTCTCATTTGAACAATAGGCATGAATTTATACCATTTTCGGAGTTAAACCTGTTATAACAACAACAACAACAACAATTCAGATGTAAACAAACATTAATAAATAAATGCGTTGAGCTGGTTGAGTGACCGTGTTGGAAAACGTTTCTGTTTCCCCTCGGCCCACCGAAATTACAAATTTCTCTCGGTCTCACGGTCAGACACACCCGTTCGGACCGGAGTAGATGCTATTCCATGCCACGTCCACTTGCACTGAACGGCCAGTACGTCCATGGTCAGGCATATTACACTACTGCGCCGGACTGTGGTGCCAATCGATTCGCCTCTCACCGTAGTCGCCACCGCAAATGTGAACGGCGATGCACGCTAGAGTCGGGGTGACCTGAGCGTGATTATCGTGTTGACCTGCACTACTCGTCCTATTATCCCAACCTAATCGCTCACAACGTGTGAGTTGGTACTCGCCTTGTCGTCAACGGCCATTGACTGTGATATCTCCACCCACTAGACACATGCTATTTTTAAGACGCCACACACTCGCTATTGTTTTCGCCATAAATAAACTTAACTGTCAAATTTTCTTCCCGAAATAAAAATTAATTTATGATAGATCCACCCATCCATGGAGGGAAAATTATGGAAGTGATGAAAAGATGCCCGTTAGAGTTAAACAATAGTATATTGTTTACTTGACTCCTTTTTGTACTCTGCCGGCAAAACCAGCGAACTGTGAGGGATAAAAACCGGCCTGAGATAGCAGAACTCGGTTGCCAAGGTCTGCGAATTTGATAACAAACCACGAATGGTGATTTTCATCTAGTGTAATCTGTTTTCTCTGTGATCGCCGATTTCTATTATTTTATCATCCAACAAGTCCTGCCTACTAATTTCACCAAACATTTGTTCGGCTTTTCTGTGATGAGAGACAATAAAGATAATATACATGTGACGTAAGCAGGAAACCGATGACCTATAGGAAAATTCCATTCAAGAAAGTTAAAGGTAGAGCGCTTTCCCTGAGAGGGGAGGCTTACGGCAGCTCGGGATTTTTAAAAGGTGTTCAGAATTTATAATTGCTCTAATTACAAAGAAAACTTCATTAAATTGCGTTTATATTTCATTTAGCTATCAGAAACTCGCTTTCCGTTCGACCCTGTCACGGGTAAATTTCCTTGTAGGCTCTCTCCACCATCTTGCGATAATAGAACAGGCCAAAATCCCACCCACTGTTGAATAATTCGTACATTATTCAAAGTTATCACGTGATAGGTGTCAATCACTTGGGGGCCGTTGTTGTAAATTGACGGCCGCCAAAAAGCGGCAGCGTCCGTTGACGAAGAGTGACAGATAAGGTAAGATGTCAGTCAATGTCGCCTAAACCCCACAACCACGAATTATTTAGGGACAGCGAGCCAGCATACGCGGCTAAGTCAAACCTTTTCATTTAACACTTTAGCCAGCTTCTTTGGTTATTTTTGAGTGGGGTTAAAATACCCTCCGAACTACTGGGGTGATGGGAAACGGGATTGTCTGTCATGCCCCAAGCTGAAATCGATCTGGGCTTGAAGCGGACATAATTCAAAATGGAATAGATCGTTCTTGTTTTAGTTCGGCCCTCTCGTTTGTGTATATAGATGACATTTGTAGGTGTTAGACGCTGTCAGATTTATTACGGCTGTTTTCCATATGGTCTGATCGTATCCAAATGCCGATATCAACTCAGATTTGACGCCTTCAAGCCCGACGGATCGGATCGCCTCGCACAACACTCCCCACAAACGCGCTGCTGCTCCAGATTCGAACTGAAAGCTTTTGTGCTTTGTTGCGTCGACGACAAGCGTCGGTTGTGTGTGATTTTCACACATTTGCAAACGCGTAGCTAACAAATCGTAACAGGATCTACTTTGCCTTGAAACGCATGAACGTCACAAAGGCGTTCCGCGATTCATCGAAGTCCCGATCGCGTAATTTTGGCCCAATGTTGCCAGCGAAATCGGGCGCTAATTCGCGGGAATTTGTAGCGAAGTGAGTGGCGATGTATCCAATATGGCGATGGGTGGACACACAGCGTTGCAAGGCAGTGTTGTGTTGCGTTGTGAATGTATACTTTGAATAAACTGCCGGTCACGTACCCTGCCGCTTCTGTTTGTGATGCCGACTTTGACACGGCGAAGCCCTCCGTTACGCTTCGGTTTGCGACAGGAACCATGAAATCGTTCGCTCGCTAATCATTCGACCCATCTCTCGAATTTCTAAATCGTTCATCAGAGAAGTGGAACCGAACATGAGGCTCTGCTGTATTCGCGGTAATTTTCCGATCGTGAAAATCACGGAATTTTCAGTGCCGGTAGCACGTTGATGAAGGTAGAACATACGCGAAGTACAGTGGTATAAACAACATATTACTAATATTACCGAGTGTGTTCATGTGTTCAATTATTTTTTTTTAGTTTTCATGAATAGTACAATGGTGATCGAATATTATGCAGTGTGAGGAACAATAGACTTTTTCAATTATGATTACCTAAAGTTCACAGTTACTATTGTAACTTGTTAAATTTCCACGCGTGTTCGAAATCAATTAGCGCCGGCCTAACTTGCCCGTGTTTGAAACAGCAAAGTCCGCGAAATGTGTGGCCAGCGTGCTGTTGAGAGCATCCAGGGCACGTACGAGCTGTTTTTGCGTTGGCCTGGGCATTTCATGGAATCTTGGTCACCAGATCGGAAGCCCTAGAAGTTTGCAATTTTACACACGGAGCTATCTGGGGCTCGAATGTCTTCTCCTATGCATTGTTTTGAGCAAACCAATTAAAAGAGGGTTCAATTAACCGATTATGTAAACCACAGCAAATAAAATGCTAAGGCCAAACTTTGTTGTTTTCAGGTACATTTGCATAATGTTTTAGCACAACACATAACAGAGGCTATGAATGCATCAGGGAAAGGAAAAAAGAGGGGTTAATAATACATTACATTAATACATAGTTTTTGCCAAATCGCTTATTGTAAATTTTGAAAGGCAGCGTAGTTTCAGTCTTCAGTGTTTGAAGTATCAGCATAAACTGGATAAAATTAGGAATTTGATGGTTCAAATCAATCTATAGAGACAAGCGCTGACCACATCCGATATGAAACCACCCTCTCTAAAACAAACATATGCAACACACATTGCAATAATTTATTTCATTTCTGTTGTGCTACTATCCTTGTAATATACAGATGCTGAATTGAAAATTTGGATCAAAGTTTTTGTAAATCAGAAACACAGCTGCCTTTGATTTTTTTGGTAGAAAATTAAGGTACATGTATGCGTACTAAGGATTTGCACTAAGTTGCAGGAAGTCACTCATGGTGTGGGCAAAATGTAACAGTGTTTTTATTTAGGTCGGTACCCCCTTTTTACGATTTCGAAGTCAAATTTACTGAGGTGTTCCCCTCAGAACATATCAATGCAATCCTATCAGAATACGTCTGATATGGCGCAGCAGGGCCTGCCCAACCATCTACCCAACCCTTGGAAGGAACACTAATGTATATCACGGACATGGGTTGTCAAACCTCACTCCACTGCCAATATTTGGCATTCTTGACTCCTTGTATGGCTTAAGATACTTCCAGATTCTTTCCGACCAATGGAATACTATTTTTGGAGAAGCATATATCAGAGATCTTCAGACGAGTTTCTAAGCACTTCTTTCCATTTTGTGTGAAATATACTAGCTTTAAATGTGAAATTTAAGCTTTTGTTAGCAGTTTTTGTGATGCCCGCATAAATGTCCAAAACAGCCTATGTGACCCAGCTTGTTTCACTTTCCACAGTTTTGCAGTAATGCAATGAAAAAATGATAGAAAAATACCGGATAGTGGACAGTCGTGGTTCATTTATGACTCAAATCACAGACATGCTTTACCCAAGAAAGAAAACACACAATTTTTAATGTGGCCAAAACCTTCTCTGTATCTGCTAAAATCAAGGATTACTGAAAATGTTATCATTGAGAGAAAACCTTTGACCCAGGAAAGAAAGATTGACCTTTGAACTTGCTGACTCAACAGATTTATGAAAACAATCCCCTACCAGATTTATATTCTGAGGACAGCTTCCATATTAATAAAATAATGTTTGTGAAATTTGAATTTGAATTAATTGTGATCGATGATAGATTTCGATAATATAAAGTGTATCTACCTTACAATAATTAATAATTAATTAAATCAGTTTTGAGAAAAATGCATCATACACAACTGTACGTTGAAATGGATTTCATGTTTAACTCAACTTTAACCATTCAAGTTTTCTCTCTGCTGGCCTCCCCTCAGCATTTGGTAGAATCCTATCATGGTCAAATGAAGAGAGTAGACTTAAACGGAGAGAAATGGGGCTGCAAAGGGCTGAATGCTAACACAGAGAAATTGGGGCTTCAAGAACTGAATGGCTACAGCATTACCTTCAGAAAATTCAAGCCAAAGGCTTTATTTTATTGATATTGACACAGTGTTTGTAATCTGACAAAGCAAGGGTCTTTAACTCTCAGTATCAACCCTAGAACGAGATTATGATATTTTTCCGGTAGACTTTGATGCTCTCAGCTATGTTGCACATATTTTGATTATACCGCTAATTCCAACCCATGATTCAGCAGCATAGACAGTTGAGTAAACCTCTGTATATGGTTTGACTTTCTTGTCTGAGTCAAAACATGCTTTCTTGTGTAGTTAACATGTAAATATTTATGTGGATTTTTACACATGTATTTTGTACAAATTTTGTCCCGGAGAGGAACACAGTTGCTACAGTGTTGATAGCTAGTTCAGACAGCAATAACGTTTTGAATCCAGGAGTGACGCTATCGCTGGCGACTGAATGCACCGGATGTCAGTGATAGACAATAGCCAACTACTAGTTACCATAGTGATAAATGGATCTCGGCAGAAATGTTGGCAAATTAAATCTGTTTTGCGTTCTGATTGGATAATACTGTGGTTCAGTAACATCCATGTGTTCATGTAGCAGGCTGTGTTTTATTAATGTAATCAGTTTACAAGCATTAGTTATGATCCATCTCAGTTTTAGAAACTGCCTTGCTTGAGTTATTGCTCAACCCTTTGAATTCTGTCATTTTTACTGCCAAAATTTTACTGCAACATTTACACAATTTTTAGGAATTTTTGTGATAGTTTTGGACCAAATGGATGATATATTTTCTAGGCTGCATTTCTTAATTGAAATTTTTCGAAAATATGAAAGAAATTGCCTGCATCTGAAAAAAATTTATCTAGGTTATATCACAGGCGCACGACGTCTTTTGAAATCACTTGTCTGTAATTTTAATGTTGAAACATGCATTTTATTAAAATCTGTGCAAACGGAAATCGTGCGGGCAGCTATTGAGACATACAGTGAACAGTGCCCCGTGCACGGCTGTGGCCGCTCAGCTCTACTGTTAACGTTACTAACTTTATAGAAACGGCGAATTTTAAAATCACTTTTCTACAATTTTAATGTTGAAACATGCATTTTATTGATAACTGTACGAACGGAAATCATGCAAGCAGCTTTTGAGACATACAGTGAGCAGCGCCCAAAAACACGGCTGTGGTCGCTCGGCTGTCTTGTATACATTACTCTAAAGGTACGAAAGTATTTGGAAAATAAATTTTTAAATTAGATAAAATTAACGGATATTGGCCATCCTCGAGATTCAAACTTCAATTTAATCAAGGGAATACTTACACAAATCGATCGATCGGCTTCCTAACTTGTAAAGTCAACATCGGCCCTATCTACGCTGATAATTAGCGCAATGTTTTTTTACGGACAAGTCCCATGCCAGTGCCATTTTCACAGTGTGCAGCTTGAAGTTGACGCATGCGCATACTTTCCTTTTAAGCCAATATTCGTACTGATTTGGGAGCCTTCAAAATGGCGGTGTCACGGGAGTTGTCCGGAGGTAAAATTTAGCGACTTACCAGCAATTACGTGGCCGGTGCAGTTTTGTGTTTCAAGAACCCAGTCGATCGATTTAATACCACGCATGCGACAACACAGAGAAGTTTGAATCCCCAGGGTTGCCAACAACGTTTTGTTTTATGGATTTTATTTAAATTATTTTCCCAATAGTTTCGTACTTTTAGAGTAATGTGTACAAGATAGCCGAGCGGCCACAGCTGTGTTCTGGGCGCTGCTCACAGTATGTCTCAAAAGCTGTCCGCATGATTTCTGTTTGCACAGTTGTTAATAAAATGCAAGTTTCACCATTCAATTACAGACAAGGGATTTTAAAATTCGTCGTGCGCCTATGGGTTATATTTTGTAAAAAGCAACAAAATTAAAATATTGTTGCAAAAAAAAAAATTCAGAAAATACTATATTCAGGGGGAAGTTCATCTAAAACACTTGCCATAAATTTTGTTTGACAGTCAACTTTATCATTTCTATTTCATTCCTTTTAAAAGTGTAATTGTTGATCACATATCCAAAAAACGCCAGCTGTAGAAAACAGTTTCATTGGACGTATAAAATAAAAATGATCCAGTCAGCAGATTTTGATTCGTTTTTCTGTCAATTTTTCTTGCGAAAGTACCAGCTCAAACAGGATGGTATATTTCCATCGTGCCCTATGACTGATCAGAATTGGTTGTTCCAGAAAATCTGTAAAAAGAACAAGTAACTGTCTGAGAACATGATTTTGAAAATGGCTGACGAGGTTTAAAAAATCTGTTCTAAAGACGACAAAACAGCAGGAGAGTGATTCAATAGCAACCAAGACGTGAAAATATTTACCATCAGAAAACTTGTATCTAGAGCCATAGGTAGTTTGAACAAATATTAACCCTTTTCCTGCCAAGTTCATATTTCACCATCAGGTCAAGTTGGTGAAAACTAGTGAAGCAAAACATGTCCCAATATGGTACATTTTAACAAAAAAATTAAGATTTGAAGGTCCTCGACAACAGAGATACTGTAAACATGATTTTTGTAGACTAAAGCTGCTACAACATTCAAAGCCAAGTGGGTGAAAATGCCTATGATTTTGGCTCAATACTACATTTTACTGACTCGGCAGATGGGGAAGTGATACTGTCTGGCAGGTAAAACTTTAGGGTTAACCCTTTTCCTGCCAGACAGTAATAACTGTATTACTTCCCCATCAGCCAAGTCAGTAAAAAGCGGTATTGAGGCAAAACATGACGTATTTTCACCCGCTTAGCTTGGTATGTTATAGCATCTTTTGTCCAAAAAAAATCAGTTTACAGTATTATGTTTCAACAGCCTTCAAATGTACAGTATTATGTTAAAATAAATCATATGGAATACGTTGTGTTTCATTAATTTTAATCATCTTGACCTGGTGGTGTAATATGGACTTGGCAGGAAAAGGGTTAATGTGTGGAAGACTCATGTACATGTATCATTCTGTTATAAAACCTTGATTAAAAAAAAAATGGGGTACAACCATCGTGTTTGTTTGATAAATTGACACTTATCTCACTGTCGGGAAATGCAATGAAAAATAATTCTACTTGAATTACTAGATGTAGAAATTGTTTTTGAATACCAGTATAGCAGGAAAGGCATTAAAAGGTGAAAAAGGACAGAAAGGTGTTGGAGGAGAAGAGGGGAGAGGTACATGTAATTTGTATGGTTTTGTGTATATAAAAAAATCTGTTGAAATTTGCATTGGGTTGAAAATGCACTGTGAGATTCTAACAAGACAATAAGTAGGGCTTAATCTCATTTGACTCGACATAAATGGATAAAAATCCATTATTATAAACAAATTTGGTCATTTGGTTGTGTTACTATCTCTTGCAATATCCCTCTATCAGCTGGGTTTTGTGCATAGCAGTTTCCTCAGCCTTAGCCTAGCCTTTACATTTTCAGTTTGATTACCCTGTATCTGATTTCTTACAAGTAAATATGCCAGTCACAGTTGAAAAAAAAAAATTGCTTTAAGCTCCCCCCCCCCTCCCCCTTTTCTTACCCTCTTTCTCCAAGTGCAATGTTCCTGCACAACCATCAAAGCCATTTGGATCAGCCCATCATAGCTGAGACAGGGTGAATTGCTATATCCCTGGTGTGAACCCTGCGTTTGACCTCATGGTATCCTCCGAGTCTGAAGTCTGTGTCTACGTGCAAATGTTTGTCTCAGTGGCAAACAGATTTTGTTAGACCTTTTAAAAGAAGAATGATAAATTTATTATATAAAAATTAATAGAATCCCCATTACAAGTATTACAATCATTAATTAAGCAGTCATTAAAGCTCTTAAGCCTTTGAGTGTCAAAGTCTATTTTTGTGGTCTTTATAAAATATAACCCAAACAAATTTTTGCAGGTCAAATATTTTTATAAAATTATCCCAGAAATTTTGATCACAAATTCTAGCCCATGAAAAGTGCTGCCCATTTGGTCCAAAATAATTATCAAACCAATTACAGAAAAAATCATAAAATGCGGTAGAATGATGCACAAAAATTTTGTAGCAAAAAATTACAGCACTCAAAGGGTTGATATTTTGAGTGTACAAAAATATCTCGCATTGCACTGTAATTGCTTGTTGACATACAGTCTTATTTCTAGAGCAAACGTTTCACTTTCAATAGAATTGAAAGCAAATGATGTGATGTGAATATGTAATGTAGAGACTGCTGTTGAATTATTGAGCTCATCGGACTACTTGGAAATGTTTATATGCTACCAAAATCTCATCATTTTTTGGTAAATCTAAATTGTAAGTTCTTTATTTTTACATGGGATGACAACAACAAACAGTGTTTATTATAGAGTAAGCGTTTGTGATAGATTTGGAAAATTTGTGTGTGCACACATTTCTGAAATACTTTCAGCAATAAGGTGGAAGATTGGCGAAATTTATTTGCTATATTCATGCCACACATTCTGGGGGTACGTCAGTTCAGGAAAGCATTGAAAAATTCATGATTTTACACCGCGCTAAGGTGCTGTCATGTGACCTTGTGTTAAGCTAGAAAATGGCAAATAGTCGTACATCAATTTAATTTGTGTACAAATATTTGCCACCACAAAATGATTGTTTTTTTTATGAATTTCATTCTTAGAATTGAATATGATATCATAAATCAGAATCATATACAGACAGAAAGTAATCTTTACAGGGACTGTAAACTCCTTGTTTTTTGACCTTGTGTTGTTTAGAGATCAAAATACCTTTGGTAGGGTTCATTCATAACTAGAAGTCGCACTGTTGGATATAAATAGAATCATTAATAAACTTACAACCTGTGGGATGATGAGGCTGTGTGGGCTGTCCCAGTGAATTGCAGTACCTCCCTCAGTTACATAACAGTGACAGGTAGATGGCAGCCGCTAATTGATGGGGAGTGATGACACAAGGGGGAACACCCACTGGCAGCCTGTGCTGTGAGTGGCTCAGGCTAAGTTGGACCACCCACTTAGATTGCTGTCACAGTATCACTTGCTGATATGGATGTAAAATTAATTAGTCATGGTCAATATAAAACTGATTAATATGCAACAATACCTGGGGCACAGTGTTGTTGGTTGCCTGGGGTTGGTTGGCCTCCAGTAGTCAGTTGTTCCCAAAACAAGGTGATATGAAAGGCATTTCTGGAACTCGGACAAATGTTCCTTGCTGCTTTTACAAACACCAGGTTCATTCCCTCCTTACCCAATGGAATATTGTTCAGTTGAATGTCTGTGTTGTGGCTATGACATCTCCAAACCATTCCAAATTCCTGTAGACATTTTGATTAGAGTATGAGCTCCCATGCAAAGACAATTGCAAGACTGCACCATGAAACAGTTTGGAGGGGGAGGTACGGCCAAGTGCTGAAGTCTGTTAATTCAGAATTAACAGTGTTACATCGAAATGTAATGTGTAGGAGAAGGAGGAATAATTTTGTCTTGAATTCCTTGCTTCTCATTTATTTAAAATAATGTTACAATGGAATAATCAAGGAGTCTGACACCATTTTGATTTGTATTGATCATGATGAATCTCTGTACCAAGAGTAAATTTAGTGAGACAATGTGTGTGAGAGAAAGGGGAGGCTGTATTTATGAAAATTGAACATGTGAATCTGTTGACCGATATTCATTCTGCAGTTTTCTATTGAGATGGTTTCTGAGTCAAAAAAATTAAGATTGCTGATGTGTAGCAGACCAGTTTATTGAAAGAATAACATATAGATAGTCTATTTGTTTGTTTGTTTGTTTGTTTGTTAGCTTGCTCAGGAGAATGAAGAAAGGATAGAATGATGCCAGAGCTGGCATATTCAATATTAACCGATGAATGCTGTGGTGATTTACATTTCCGTTGGACTTTTGATTGTCAGTGACTGTATGAATTGACTTAGTGTGTAATGGCCAACAACAGGTCAATCAAGGTCACTGATGAAGTTTGACCTTAGAACAAGGACACGGGTTGAAAGGTCAATGCATGTGACTGCTCAGTAGGGTGTGTGGAGTTAATAACAATGTTCAATCAGCCGGTGAAAGAGAAAATAATGTGACAGAATTGTTTCTCTTCTCTACAGAAGGGTATATAATCATTATATAAAATTGATTTTTAGTAGCATAATCCAAACTGCAGTGTATGGAAAATACAAGACAAGCATTGCCTATTAAACCAGTCACGGTGTCACACCTTGCTGTAATTCAACCATTTTCACAAACAGTGTGCCCTCTACAGGTGATTTTGAACATTACTGACTCAAAAATCTTTCCTCGGCTGAAGAAAATATTATGTGATCAGATACTTGGCCTAGCATAATCTCTGAAAATTCACACAATTGAAGAATTTAGCACTTGAATAATTCAAAAATCCTTCTTGATAGTGAAGATACTAGCAGTTAAGATTACAAGTACACAGAAAAGTGATTGTAAGATATGCATTCTCGGTCAACAACAACAAAAAATATACCAGGAACTTTATTTTTCAATGAATGAGTACAAAGGATTGCAATTATGGCATCCAGTATACGATACCAAGACTTGTGACCGACATATGTTGTATCAGCTTTTTAGCTCCCATAGCCATATGTATATATGGCAAGGGAAGCTATTCTTATAGGCTAGGGAAATGTCTGTATGTATGTATGTCTGTATGTCTGTATGTCTGTGTGTCTGTATGTCTGTATGTCTGTATGTCTGTCCGTCAACATCAAAAACTCCAAAACCGCTGTACATTTCATCTTGATATTTGGTGTGTACATGGATGATGGGCTGTAGATGAGATTTTGTTCAAATGAAGTTGTCATTGCCAAAAATATGCAAATTAAGTGAAAAAATGTAAAAACAGTCAAATTGAAAAAACTCAATAACCACTGAGCAGATTACATGAAATATTAGCATGTAAGTACTTTGGGCTGACATGAAATGATTGTGCACATCTTGGGTCAGTATCTTGGACTTGCTATTTTTCATGAATTTTTTTGTAATTTTCTCCCATTTTTGGTCAAAAAATCTCCTGCTCTGAAACCATAAGTCCGATTGATTTGAAACTTGGTATGGAAGTGCATAGGAGTGACCTTTCCTCCCAAATTTGGGCAAATCGTGGTGAAATTTGCATATTTTTAGTTTACACGTCCATAGACTCCCATGTATAAGGCAGATCTCCATAGACTCCCATGTATAAGGCCACGAAAAATAAAAATTTAGTTTCTCATCGTATTCATATTGCAAAAAGGATGCAGTGACACAATTTTTAGTCCCCACGGATGAAGTCCAGTGAGCTTATAGATTGGGTCATGTCCGTCTGTTCGTCCATCCGTGAGTCCATCCGTTCACGCATATATCTCGGATTTGTACCTCATTAATTATGCACATATCTAATTTTGAGCGAGCCAATAGAGCTAGAGGTCTGATTTTTGGTATATAGGGATAACTTAGCAATACAATTTTTTTGACAAAATGTCACGTGACCTCGGTGACCTTTGACCTCAAATATACATATTTGTCCATAACTCAGTAACCACAAGTGCTTCAGCCTTCATGTATGGTATGATGGGACACCTTATGACGCCACATATTGTACCTCATTAATTATGTGCATATCTAATTTTGAGCGAGCCAATAGAGCTAGAGGTCTGATTTTTGGTATATAGGGATAACTTAGCAAAACAATTTTTTTGACAAAATGTCAAGTGGCCTCGGTGACCTTTGACCTCAAATATACATATTTTTCCATAACTCTGTAACCACAAGTGCTACACCCTTCATGTTTGGTATGATTGGACACCTTATGACGCCACATACTGTACCTCAATAATTATGCGCATATCTCATTCTGAGAGAGCCAATAGAGCTGGATGTCTGATTTTTGGTATATAGGGATAACTATAGGAGAGAAATTTTTTGACTAAATGTCATGTGACCTCGATGACCTTTTACCTAAAATATATGTTTATGTCAATAAATAAGTAACCACAAGTGCTATGTCCTTTGTATTTAGTAGGATGGGAGACCTTATGACAACACACGCTTTACCTCATTAATTATGTACACATCTAATTCTGGGCAAGCGAATAGAGCTAGAGATCTGATTTTTTGGCATATAGGGATTAATTAGCAATATAATTTTTTTTTTCAAAATGTCATGTGACCTCGATGACCTTTGACCTTGATTATACATATATATGCATATTTCAGTAACCACAAGTTCTATACCCTCCAATTTTGATAGGATATTAGACCTTAAGATGTCACATCTTGTACCTCATTTATAATGCGCATATGTATTTCTTGGCTGGCCAATACTGCTAGAGGTCTGATCTTTTTTCCCGATTTAGAACCATAACTTAGACATGCCTCATGTGTTTCAAATTGGGAACAACGACATAGACGTATGTGCCCATAGATCCCAACATATACACTCCAGTGATACTTCTTAATGACCACATTTTCCTGCCCCATCAAGACTAATACTCCTATTACAAGTGGGGACTATGTCATTGTAAATGACTTGTTGAGTTAATGGTTGTATCACAGTATTCGATATATCTAATTCTGTATTTTTTCCCATTTTATATTCTGAATAATTACATTAAACATATTTCACTGTCTCCAGTACATTTCATTTAAGTATTTTCACTTCATGCACTTTATCCCTTTCACACATGTTCAAATATCTGACCAGAGAACAAACACTAAATAGTCCAGGATGGGAGCTACAGTGTCATTGACGCTATTTTTATTACCTTCTCGTGTCTATTTATAGACAATTCACACAATTGAAGAATTTAGGACTTGAATAATTCGGAAATCCTTTATGATAGTGAAGATACTAGCAGTTAAGATTACAAGTACACAGAAAAGTGATTGTAAGATATGCATTCTCGGTCAACAACAACAAAAAATATACCAGGAACTTTATTTTTCAATGAATGAGTACAAAGGATTGCAATTATGGCATCCAGTATACGATACCAAGACTTGTGACCGACATATGTTGTATCATTTTTATTACCTTCTCGTGTCTATTTATAGACAGAGAAGGTATTAGAGTTGAAAACCAGTATGCTGCTGTCAAGAACTTCCGTCTGTCAAGACTTCCGTCTGTCAAGATCCGTTGACGTCATGCCATTGTGATGGGTCATATCATAAACTGGTGGGGGTGTTCATGGCTCAGGTTGAGGTGTGGGAGAACGATTTTGAGCTATGACAAAAATCAAAAGGGACTTAGCGGCATAGCCACAGTGTTAAGCCTTTCTCCAAGGTTTCTTACTTGACTACAATCTATTACAGACTACTGAGCTGACGTTAGGGGTACTCACTTTGTGTTTGCTCACTCTGTGAGCGCTAGTGTTTGGTACTGAGTTGCGTGGATATCCCCTCATGGCCTCACGTGATCTGGGCCTGTTGCATAATCTGCAGAGATGATCATATGCCTCCGAGTCTGAAAACTGTCATTGTGTAAGCCTGTCGGCATTTTCCTTGCATTTTTCTCATTTAATTTTGCAAAATATCGGCGAGTACCTCAATATTTCAAGATAACCCTTTCTTCCCAATCGTTTCCTGGAGTTTCAGAGTCATATGAACGAAAATGAGTGAAAGTTTTAGACAGGAAAATCGGACGTCGGCCATGTTCAATGTTTACAGTACAATCAGAAGTTTACATGGAGGAATTAACCAACAAACACAGGAGTGTTCATGATGCCCGCCCTCTAGAGGCAGACCCTCCTATATGAAGTACCACATTTGATGCTTGTGGAAAGCTTGACCACACAATGGAGCATTTAAACTTTTAGAAAATGACAAACTGAATAAGAAGGTATTCAGAAAATGTCAAATACTGAGGAAAAATGCGCAAATATTCAAATAAACAGGTTAACTGATTGGTCAGCTATAAAAAACAATGAAAATGTTTATGATCAAGTTTTTGAGATGCGCACATTTTAACAAATACAGAAATTATTAACATTATAAATATAAGACCAAACTATTTTTTCAGGGATGGGACAGGTTGGAAATGAGGGGTGAGAGACAAAGGCACTCCTATTGCTGCATGTGGGTGCAGCCACACCATTTCATTTACAGCATACTTATTCACTGTGTTGTGTTCAAGTTCCATATTGTACTGACTGTCATACAAGGATAACATAAGCAAATCAAATCAAATTAGAAAAGGATCAATGCTGTTGTGTGGATTTTGCTGAACATGGCTGATATTTCGCCCTATATATTTGGTATCCAGCAAAGGCATATTTTGATGTAAAGTCAAAATTAACACTACATTGCTGACAACATATTTTACCGTTTCTGCATGAATTTTTCTTTTTTAAATTATAGTATATTAGTACTTCAAACAGATTAACAGTTATCGTGATGTCAACCCATAATTTTACATCACAAAGACTGTAATTCTGCCAATTTTTTTTGTTTTTCAGTCATTTTATAAATTTTGCACTGCACAAGATGATTGAACAAATTGCAATGTGTGAATTTGTAAACTCAAAGAATAAAAATCCTTTGGTCACAAATTAAATTATTTTTTGAAAAGAAATTTACTCTTAAACACTTTTAGCATATATTCTTTACACAGTCATGTATTTCAAGGAAAATATGCCTATTAAAAACAGTAATTTCTTCACTTTCAATTTTTTTTCAATACTATGACAATTATCAGCCATGAGGTTATACAAACACAAGACCAGATAAGCGTTTTTCATCATTTCCACAGGACTCTTTGAAAAATCCATTAAAAACAGTTAAAAGTGACTGGAAATGATCACTTGGTATACATTTAATTTACAGATGCCAGGTTGTGTATTTCACATGCACTCAGGTCAGTAAGGAAGTGCGTCATTACTATTTTGGACTGTTAATTCTTATTTCTGAATTGTTTAACTTTTTTCCACATTGAACTATCTTTAGGCAGTTTATACTGTAGCTTAGAATTTTTTTGATTGATGTATTTAATCATCTTTTGGGTTCTTTTGGTCCATATCCCACCTCATGCCCCTACATCATCAACTATTTACCAACAACTCCATGCCAACAACCAATTACCTGACCTGGCCACACATTAGAGAAGGTACAGCGTCATTGACGGTATTTTTTGACAATTTTCAACATTTTGTCTTCAAAAGGCTCTTATTCATTGGCAAGGAGTGAACAAGTCCAATCTCATAGATGGTTAGACGTGTTAGACGTAATGAAATTTCATTTGCTTCAATTCTTTGGCATGAAATACAGTTTTGAATAAATGTTTGCAGAAAAGCTGTGTGTAGTCTGACTATTTCTCAACATTGATATAATACAATAGCTGCTGATTAGTGGTATTACATCCCCTGATGAAAGTCAAATTTATATACTTTGTTTCAAATAAAGCAAATTTATTGAATAAAATCATTTCTAGAAGATAAAAGAGTGCAAATTGTCCAGTGAAATCCATTGTCAAATATATGTACGTGAGTGGAATCATGTATAAATTGTGTAAATAGTCAACTACTTGAGGCCACACTGATAGAGATTTGTGTTTTCCAAACAGGGTGCTATGAAATAGCATAGGTGCTGAATGGACTCTATGAAGCAGGGTAGATGTTGCATTTTGTGGGACCTATATCCCAGTATCATTGTGTATCATGGCTGTGATCATAGAAATGGCAAATTTTGACAAAATGACCCATTACGTAAGAATTGGCTTTCAAAGAGAAAATATGAATCAGAAAGTGTGAAATATGGTCACTTGAGTTTGGATTATTCCTTAGTCATACCAATAACCAGTTGAAATAAATTATTTTGGAACAGTCCTGTCTGCCATGCCTTGCAAATTTTATTTATTAATAATTGAAAGTTTTCATATGACCTGTGTGCCAATATTTTGGAAAGGGTGAAAAACCAACATTCAGATTTTGAAAGTTCAATACTTTTATAAAAGATGACTTGCCGTTTATTGTCACCAAAGTCACCTGCATTGTCAGGGAACAAGGTCAGAGATTAGACAGAACAATACAGTAAACACAAAGAAACTGTCGGACAGATCACATGACAGGTCTGTACCAGATTCCTCTTAGTCCCTGATATATATCACACATGGTGTTTTACCAATTGAACTTTGACCATCTGGTAACCTCTGACCTTTCAGATATATTTATTGCCAAACAGGGTGCAAACTGTAAATTGCCCGGTCACAAGACCTGTAATTCCCCTGATACTTCTAATTTGTCAGTGCCTGACCGTAGAAAGGTCATGTAGTTCTTGGATGTATCCATTGCTGTAGCCAAAGATCTGAAAAATCACTGACAGGAAAAGGGCTAATTTTTGCATATCAAGCCATTTTTCTGCCAAGTTCATATTTCACAATCAGGTCAAGTTAGTTAAAACTAGAGAAGCACAACATGTCCCATTTGGTGTATTTTGACAAAAGGTTGAACATTTGAAGGCCCCTGACATCACAGATACTGTAAACATGATTTTTATGGACTAAAGCCATAGGAAAAGACCAATCCAAATGGGTGGAAATATGTGCATGGTTTTCGCTCAATACCGCTTTTCACTGAGATGGCTGAAGGGGAAATGATACTATCTGGCAAGGAAAGGTTCAGTGAGAGAACAATGACCTCAATTGGGAACATCCCAATTGTAAGAAATTCAAGGAGCATGTCTATTATAGTGTATCAGTAATATGCCATCGGCAACTAGCAATACTAATCTTGTGTTTTGATGAAATTACAGGTTTCCTTCAGGACCTTCCTGGTCCAACAGTGAAGTCAGAGCCATGCAGCACACAGGGGGACCCGTACCCGTGTCCATCGTATCGAGTCACCACCACCAAGGCTTGGCACCCCCTGCCTACCAAGACACACAGGTGGTCCAGCAAGTCCAGGTATCGACTCCGCCCGCGGTGCAACAGAACACAAACGTACAGGTGCGACAGGTGTCGACGCCAACACAGTGTGTGACGCCGCAGTCGTCCCAGCCGCAGCAGACTCAGATGGTCCAGCAGCCGCAGGTACAGACGACAAGTGCAGTGGATATTCAGGCGCAAGGGGAAGCAGATAAGAGGGCAATATACAGGTCAGTGGATATCATAACATTTCCAACATAAGAAGAAATGCAGTTATGGAAAATATCTGAGCCTTGAAAATGCAAGACACATACAATCCAGATAGATTGAATATCGTGGATGACACAATCATGATATTAGTTGTTTGTTTACAAGAAGAATATGACTGAGACAAGATAACTCTTACAGAGGATGGTGTTAAATTGTATAATGCATTAGCTTTCTTCCACTAAATTGTGGTACATCCACTATCAGACCTATAATGCCAGTGTATGACCTTTAGAATTGTAGAAGGAAGCAGGTTTATATAGGTTTGTTTCAGAAAATCTTTTATTCAATTGTATTATAAGATCTGTGTGAACTGTAACTTCATTATTTTTTGTTCTGTATAAAAATCACTGTTCCTTACTATTCCACTCAAAATAATTCAAAATGCCTAATGTTCAATTTGTCAACACAATCTGTAGTGTATATGTCAAATGTCTGACAGACTACCGGGGTATAACTCGTTTGTCAACCATGACATTTGCACATTTTCACAATGTGTTGTATTTGCAAGAAGTGTTACTGTTAGGTCCTAGTTGCAACAGAAACAAAGTGCCAAATAAACTGACTGATTTTCCGAAAGGCTGTATTTGTATTTTGAACATGAATTTTTCCATTTTCTCATTGCCAGGCATCCGTTATTTCCGTTGATGACGCTCCTGTTTGAGAAGTGTGAACAGGCCACGCAGAGCGCAGACCCTCCTACGTCAGCAAGTTTTGATGTGGACATTGAAACATTTGTCAGACATCAAGACCAGGAGGGCAAACCATTCTTCAGTGATGACCCAGAAGTCGATAATTTGGTAATTATATGATATCAGTGTGTCATGTACACCTGTGAGTTATTCTGATTGGATCAGTGCTCATGATGGTAACGTTAATTAATATATGATATACATACCTGTAATGATATACCTGTACTGGTGGTAAAACAGGCCCTCAATTTTTGAAAGACATGAAAACTGATGCAAAGGGTATTTGGATAAGATTTAAAATTGCGGACCACCTGCCTTAAGCGAACGTTTTTGCCCAATTTTGCTCTTTTTAGCATCTATCAATTACTAAAAAAAGTTGAAATTACAATCTCCTTCCCCCTCCCTTCCAGGTTACCTAAAACATGAGGGGATATTCTCCAAATGGGTCAATGAGGTTTATTGTAGTCAGTGGTGTAACTAGTCTTTATTTGTTGTTCCCTGTCTCTCACAGATGGTCAAAGCCATCCAGGTGCTTCGGATTCACCTCCTAGAGCTGGAAAAGGTCAATGAACTTTGTAAGGACTTTTGTCACCGCTACATCACTTGCCTCAAGGGGAAGATGCAGAGTGACAACCTGTTACGAAACGACATTCCAAACTACCCTGGCGGACAGCAGATGTTGATGCAGCCGGACCAGCAGCAGCAGCCGCAGCAACAACAACAACAACAGCAGCAACAACAACAACATCAGCCGCAGCAACCACAGCAGCAACAACAACAGAATCAACAGCTGCAGCAACAAGTCCAACAGATCCAGGTCAGTCTTCTGATGTCCAGCTTTTACAGCCATCAAATTTGGGTTGTCCTGTTTCCATAGAAACAAAAACGAAAAATACATCTAACCCTTTGAGTGCCAAAGTCATTTTTGTCATCTTTATAAAATATATCCCCATCAATTTTTTTTCAGATTTTTGCCAAAGTTTTGGTAAAAAACTGAAACCATTGAAATGTGATTTCCTTGGGATCCAAAATTATCAAAAATATTTCTGAAAAATTAAAAAAAACTGGTGAAATGTTGCACTGAAGTTTTGGTGACAAAAATACAGCACTCAAAAAGGTTAAACAAAAGACACAATATTTTAATGTGTACATAGATTGGCCCCTGGGAATGATTCAAAAATGGGATGTGTCTTTTTGTGCAAGACAGCATCATTGTAGCAATGTCTTTTTGTGCAAGACAGCATCATTGTAGCAATGCCTTTTTGTGCAAGACAGCATCATTGTAGCAATGTCTTTTTGTGCAAGACAGCATCATTGTAGCAATGTCTTTTTGTGCAAGACAGCATCATTGTAGCAATGTCTTTTTGTGCAAGACAGCATCATTGTAGCAATGCCTTTTTGTATAAAACTGATACACTCTGTAGAGTAGACCTGCTTGAGCTAAGTTTCACTGTTCCTTGTTCAAAATTCAGTCCCCCTAATTAAGGCTTATTTGATTGGCTGGTACCAGTACATGTGACTGCTCAAGTAAGTTAATGCATGGGTGTTTGTACCCATCAAGCCCAAAAGTAAGAAAATGATCAATTATCTTTAAAAACCACCAGATTTGATTGATATTTGGTCTAATTATTGGAATTATTAAATTCTTTAAAAAAAATGTCTGCCTAAATCTTGACGAGTTGAGTCACGTGACCAAATCTGATATTTTCCCGCCAAAATTTACGTCTTTATTAATTTTAATATTCCAACCGTAACCCGTTAAATTTTCTTGATTTTCTTTGCACTTTTGGAAACAACATCTATCGTATTCTTTCAAAAATACATGGCACTCATGAAACTCTATCTATATTTCTTTCTGATATTCAAAATATTCATGTAAAACGTCAAAAATATTGTATTTGTTGTTTTTTGTGAAGAAATGTTATTCAAAATTCAATAATTTTGCATCTGCCACTAGTTCTAACACAAGTTCCCATCCCATTTTACATTAATTAGTCATAATATTTTAAATATTTTGATGTTTAGCGGTTGGAATATTCAGTTATTTGCAATATACAATTTTGGCGGGAAAATAACAGATTATGGTCACGTGACCTGACTTACGTAATATATTATGATGAATTTCAACTTAATCAAATGCGAAACATATTTTTGGCAATTTTCACAATTTTCTGACCAGGTCTGATTAAAAAGTATGTTCAAACTGATTTTACTAGTATGTAAGCCTATGCCCATGCATTAACATACCTGAGTGTTTCCTGCATCCCCATTGGTTGGAGCAAGCTATGTAGGAATATCACATTTTGTGAACATAATTTTCTTGTCACTTCTTTTTTACTCAAGGTCCAGCCACAGCAACAACAACAGCAGCAAGTGCAACAAATCCAACAGGTTCAACAAATAACGCCGCAAGGAACGCCTGTGCAAGCCGGTGCCACTGGATCGGTCATTTTACAACAGAACCAGCAAGGGCAAGTTACGTCCGTATCACAGGTCCACCCGTCTCAAGTACAGCCGACTGTTACCATGGCAACTGTTGTGAATGCAGCCGGGCAGATTATCTATCAGCCAGTGACAATGGTCACCCCACAGGGGGTGATGACACCTCAAGGAATTGTTACGCAGGGAGCTATTCCAGGAACTGTTCAAATACAGACAACACCTCCGCAGGCTGTCGCACAGCAGCCACAGATGATTTCCACACCACTCATACACGGATCAACGCCGATCTCTCAGATCGGTATTCCGGCACAATCATCCCAGCAACTCACAACTCCAACAGCGTCTGCTCTTACAGTAACCACCTCTACCCCCTCCAGTTTTGACGCAAGTTTCGGGGACGGGGACTTGCTCAACAAGAGAAAAAATAAACGTGGTGTTCTTCCAAAACAGGCGACAAACGTTATGAGGTCGTGGCTCTTCCAACACATAGTGGTAAGTGGCAACGCTTTTTACTGACTTGGCGGACAGTGAAGTGATACTGTCTTGCAGGTACAGGGTTAATAAATCATACATTAATAGTTTAAAGTATTGGTGTCTCCATATGTCATTAAAAGCCACCCCACTTGTGAACAAAATCAGTGTTTTCATAAGATTCAGAAACATACATACCAAGTATGAGTTGAATATTTGTTCTTTTTCAGGTACGATATGTTCATTGTGTTGACACAGGTAAAGATTACCTACAATAAAATATCTGCCCAGCAACATGTGTTTGTAGATTTGATAATTACTAATCTCAATTAGCCCATATGCAGTGTAAGATTAAATTTATTTATTTATTTATTTATTTATTTATGGGGGAATTACATTTGTTGTTACTATGATTTTCTCAATGTTTTGCCTGACATCATCGAATCCGGTGCAACCTGTCCTATGGTTATCGTCCCTCCATTCATTGTTTCTGCATACAGCATCCATATCCCACTGAAGATGAGAAGAGGCAGATCGCCAATCAGACCAATCTTTCTTTATTACAAGTCAATAATTGGTGAGTTCTGTTTGTGCACGCAGGATCTCCTGCAAGTCAAGTCAGTAAACCCATTGTAACACACACTCACCTCGATGCTGTGGCCCAACTCTTTTACAGGAAGCAGCCAAACCACACCAACATTCAGCAGTAAAAGGATGATCACTTGAAAATTCCTGTTCGCGATTTACACAGACTTAAGCTGCTATAACATACCAAGCCAAGCAGGTCAAAATACATATGGTTTTGGCTCAATACCGCTTCTTACTGACTTGGCAATGGAGAAGTGATACTGTCTGGCTTGAAAAGGGTTTTGAACATGTCACTGTTTTGATGTAGACCCAGAATTTGGGCGCTCAATATTTGTTGTCTTCTTATCAGCAGCAGTCTCGCAAAAACAAGTTACCAAAACAACATTAAGGAATGACTTATTTCCATTGTCAGGTTCATTAATGCACGGCGGAGGATACTTCAACCCATGCTTGATGCCAGCAATCCGGACCCAACTCCCAAAGCCAAGAAAAACAAAAATCAATCGCGGCCGACACAGAGGTTTTGGCCAGAGTCCCTGGCCAATGTCGGTCTGCAGTCTGAGACGCAACAGTCACAGCAACAACAACAACAACAACAGCAGCAACAACAACAACAGCAGCAAGCACAGCCACAGCTGGTCCAGGTGGCAACCACAGTAGCAGGTGAGGTGAGATGCACGTATTCTGTTATTCTGGGTGCTCATTGGTGGAGTACACTAACCATCTAACATCCAATACATTATATTCACCCATTAACATTGTGTGTTTCATGTGCGTTGTTTTAAAGGGACAAAGTCGGCCATTTTTCATGAATTTTGTCTGATACGAGATGCTACTTATATTGTTTGACATGTTGAAAGGTACTGAATGAATGGGTGACCATGCATATATTCGACCCCGGTCTTAGACAAATGAAACCATCGTGAAAATGAATTAATGGTCATGACCATTAATTCTTTTTTGCAATGGTTTCATGTGTCTAAATCGGGGTCGAATATATGCATGGTCACCCATTCATTCAGTATTTTTTAACATGTCAAACAATACATGAAGTATCTTGTATCAAGCAATATGTCATGAAAAAGGCCGACTTCGTCCCTTTAATAATCCAGATTAGTAGCTGGTGTGTTTTAACATAAAATCAAAGGTACTGACATTTAATGAGTCATTACTAGTGTTTTAATGATGAGATGTTGGACTTTATGCTGTTATTACTAGGTTTTGTAAAAGCAATGGTAATCATGTACATAGTGTGTATGATAAATGTATGCAAACATTGGTAATGATGTACATAGTGTGTATGATATATGTATGCAAGCATGGAAATTAGCAATACAGCACAGATTCATTGGCAGAATGGAAGATTTATATAACAGGTCATGACAATACACAGACGTTTATTTGTAGGTCAGCTGAGTAAAATTTTCTTTGTTAGCACCCACATGCTAAACAGGTATCTTGATCAGAGGGACAATATTCGATATTCCTTGTAAAGATACACATACAGATATATTGAAAGGGATTTCCTAAATCAGACTTGTTTTAAAATAGTAATTTATTCTGCTATTTCTTCAAAGAAGTATGAGTTTTCATTTATGAAACCACTTATCCTGTAGCTCTTCATGTTAATTATTTAAGGTGGTTGGAAAGGCTATTTTTGCACCAATTCTTTTCTCAGAGTTAATGTCAAGTTTCAAGTGTTAGAATCAAGATATTTAGTTCAAATTTTCAGGATAACTCCCTTAGTTAATATTTTTTCCAAAGAATATAAAAATTGTATATTTGCAGCCATGATTTTGAAATATGACACCAGTAAATATTAAAATTTAATTTTTCATATTTTTTTTACATATTTGAATTTAATAATAATTGGATAGTATTAATATTACCAAATTAGTTATAAATATGTTGACACTATTTATTGTAAGATTTGTACGGCAGGATTTGTAAATAAAATTTGTTTTTATGATTTTACATGGGTTTATATATCAAAAAATTATTA
The DNA here is from genome assembly GCF_041260155.1 of Ptychodera flava. Taxonomy (NCBI): domain Eukaryota; kingdom Metazoa; phylum Hemichordata; class Enteropneusta; family Ptychoderidae; genus Ptychodera; species Ptychodera flava. Next base: position 2,144,875 of record NW_027248352.1, read on the forward strand.
AAAATTCTTTCAAATTTCAAAATGTGATTTTTCAAAAAGTACTTCAAATACAGGAAAATTGTACCGTACAAATCTTATCTGTAACCTTGTTAATAGGCTGTAAAAATTCCATGTCCATATCTCATTTCAAAGTTGGATTAAATTGGTATACAATTATGTAGGAAAACTGCTATTTTGTCAAAAATGTTGAAAACAAGCCATATTTGCACCCCTCTTTTGAAGTCATAGAGCAGTTTTTTTAGTTAATCTCACTTTTGACATCTCTTTGACACTCAAAGAATCTAAAAATGCATTTACAATAGCAGTCACTCACTCTGAATGCCAGCACCGCCTTGTCAAACTTTCCTGAAAAACAGCAAATAATGACTTTCCCTTTTCAAACATTTTATTAAAAGCTAGGGGACCTCTACCATAGTTAATACACTAAGGACTCCCCAACTTCTTCTTATTTGGTCAGTTTTTCAGAAGTTTTAACAGGCTATAACTCTGCAATGCCTTTGTGCCCAAATGTCTAGTTTTTTTTTATTCCACAGAGAATGTTGACTACTTTTATATTTTAATAGTTTTGTTGAAATTTATAACTGACGCTCTAGCCTTTCTAACCACCTTAATTATTTAAGATCCTGGGGATGACTGTATTCAGATTTGTTCAAATTCTGATCAAATTTTCATGTGTAAATATTGTGGTCAAAATGTCATCTTGAATTGTTGGTTCAGTGTGACAACCTTGTCAGGATTTGTCAAATGATGATAAAATTTTACAAATTTGGGACAATTTTCTCACTTTTGATCTGAAGATCAATTTCTCGTGAGATGCTTGGCTGATAGTGCGACAGCGATGAAAGCAAAACTTTTGAAAACAATTTTTATTATTTTCAGACTGGAAAATAAGTATGTTTCCACTGCCTTTTGCATGTAAAATGTTTGTCCAGATAAAAGTGGGCATGACTACTGTTCAACATGTTAGTGCAGCCTCTACGAGGTTTATCGAATTGCTGAATTTTTTAACAATATGTGTGGCATATTATGGAGACAATGTATGTTGGCAAAAAAAAAGAAAATTTACCACTTCTGTGGATTATCATCAAATGTTACAGCTGCACTCTCTTCAATAAAATAACATTCTCACCTTTTACAGCTCTTGTCTCCACAGCAACAGGGACAGATGCTGTTACCACAGTAACGTTGAACAATGCTGCAGCGGTAGAGAACATGGAGTCCCTCCAGAGGGCAGCGCTCTCCCCGATGCTCGGCGTACAGGTCCAGCAGGGTACATCCTCACCGGCGCTGGGAAACATCGTACACAACGGAGAAGGCGTCGCCCTGCAGACGGAGAATGACGACCTTGACCTTGACAGCAGCTCCTCATCAGGGATGGCTGAATGACCTTGAATGACCTTGTCCCGCCAAGTTTTTTTTTTATTTCCAAACTGCCGATACATTCTTCCCTCACTTTGTTGAGTGCCAAAACAAACAATCTTTGTAAATATGAAAAAAATTGTAATGTTTCTAATTTTATCGTGAAAATTATTTTATGACTTAGATGCTTTTCATGAACTTTGTGATAAAAAGTCTGTCCAGTTTATTTTCCTCAAACTAAACTCCCTGTTGAAGATTTTACAGTTTAATTTTTGTGAACCATGTATGTACCCCAATTTTTATGCATCCTTTATTTTTTATTTTGCTATGCAACAATTTGTCCTCTTCTCATCTGCAAAGCATGATGGGAGAGTTTTTCTGACCTGCCATATTGGCTAGATCCTAACCAGCTCTGTATTTGTAGAGACAGATAGGATAACTTTGTTTTTAAACGCTGTCAATATTCCATTTATACATAGTGAAACTGCTTCCCTTCAATTTTCAGTCGTATGTGCTTTTCATAATAACATCCTCAGATCACGTATTTTAAAGCTGCATCAATGCTGTTATAACATTTAATACCGATGTTCCGTATTTGACATTGTAAATAGGGGCAGAAATTCCGACTTTTGATTTATCCCCTGGCAACTACTTAAAGAGTAACTAAGCAACACACACTCAAATAATGATCTCAAAATTTTAACCCCGAACCAATGACCTTTGACCTTATGAAGTTCAAAGGTCGGCACATTCAAACCATCCCGGTCACCCCTTAATTTATTTAGATTAATAGCAATAATAAATTTCATTATGCTGAATTATTAATTGCCACTTTTTGCAGCAGTCAGACCAAAACTGACAATAAATTATTGAGAGCACGCCAAAGCAGCTACTGTATTTTGATCATTTTTGAAGCAGGTTTTGAATTTGTGAAAATCTGCCAATTTTTATGGAGGAAAATCTGGCAAAAAATTTACATCTTATCCTTCACCAGGTGTCAAGCTTCATTCCAACATTTTAGTAACATTTCTCAATGACATTTCGTCACAAATTTTGATGTTTGGTCATTCACCTGTTATAACACTCTAAAGCAAACATACAAATTAAATGAGAACAGTTCGATCAGTTCTGATAGTTACACCTTGAAAGACAACCCTAAGAACATTTTTTGCTGACACAGCAAAGAAAGATGGCTTTTTGTAAGTAAAACGTGTGTCACTTTGTGAGATTTTTTTACGAAGTCAACGACCAGACATATTTTGTCATTTCAACAGCAACTTGGTTGACCTTTGAACCCTGGCTTCAAACAATTTTCAAATTTTCAAGATCGTCCTGTAGTACACTTCTTGCAAGACAAAACTGAAGTTGTCGCTTGTTTAACGCTTTTGCTTTCCTGTGTTAGCATACCCTCCCAACATGATGAAATGATAAACCAACCCATGTAATGACACCAGTGATTTCAGTGATTTCCCACACACCTGGTATGTGAGTCAGGTAAACTTTGGTGCGTCAATTTTATGTGTATGGCAAGGGTTTATAGCCTTGTCTGAGCAACTAAGCTACTGGAGTTTTGCCATACAACCTTAACTATCCATGAAGGAGATTGGCCATTGCAATCATTCAACCTTTTGAGCACCAAAGTCAATTTATTTCGCCTCTATAAAATATATGCCAGTCAAATTTTTGTCAGATTTTTGACAAAATTTTGATAAAAAGCTGTAGCTAATGAAATGCGATGTCCATTTGGTCCAAAACTATCAAAAACATTACAGAAAAATTCATAAAAATTGGCACAATGTTGCACTAAAATTTTTGTGGGAAAAAATTACAGCGCTCAAAGGGTTACTCTGTGAGAAGTCGCGTGTAAATTCATCGTCAAAATTGACAAAAGGAGTAAAAAAGTGAGCAGTGCGTGAAATGAACTTTGGGAGATATTGATGGTGACATTGGACTGCAAAAGGCAGATTGAATTTGCCGAAAATTATAAAAGTTGTCTTTAAAAAAACTGATAAAATCTCAAAGAGTACTGAGTCCAGTGTTGGGGTTCACAAGAATTTATTGTTGGTTACCATAACTACTGTAGTTATGGCAACCACTGAAACAGAAGTACAGGGTCAAAGTAAATAATCGTGATGAGGCTTTTTTAAACCAACAGGAAAATGACTTGTAAATATTTTTGTGTGCATGTTTGTGAAGTTTTGTTTTTGGGTTAGATTTCTAGTTTTTAGAGCTTTTTTATAGGAAGTTCTTAGGAGATGTAGAGACTGAACCGATTTTGACAGACATGATGTAAACATTTCAATCTTGGAAAAGAAATTTGTATATTGTGAAGAATCTACTTATCTGATATATGTTATTGTTATAGCGGTGATGTATGGCAGTCTACGCATTGACAAAGTAGCCACTATCTGTTACATTTATGTTCCACACTGATTTGTCACTCACTGTCTATCGTTATAGAGAGCACGTAGTACCTTGCTGTTTTGTACATGAATTTGCAGACACTAAAACAAAAAGGGAAAAAATCATGAGAAGCAGGAGTAAGCACCTGGAGATATTGTCCTGAAACGTGATCATCTTGCTGTGCGATGCAAGGACAGTCGGTGACATCTTGACTTTTTCACCTGCACAATGCATAACCCAGATCTGGCCTTTTTTCCTGGCTGTAGTTATAAAGTTGCATGAGCAAGTTCATGCGTGGCATGCTGTGGATGCGAATCTCAGCCACGTCTGGTCAGCAATAATGTGCCTGATTTTTCAGGGGCATTTATGCAAATGAGTGGCACGTGGGAGTGACATCCATCTTTTATGAATGCATTCAGTGAAGACTAATTATGCGAAAATCATAAGCATATGAGATGGGACACTTAACGGTGTTTTTCGTGGACTGATCCTAGCATTGTCAAATTTCATGGATATGTAATATTCAATGGAATTTATGTCCTGTAGACCTGTCTGAGGTAATTCACACCAAACAGACAGAATGCCCAGTGATTTGGACAGAAGAGGGAACAACTAGTAAATACCTCTGCCCTGACCAAACTCTCATTTTCTCATGGCTTCCTAATTAATCATTCATCTGTGTAGATTTTGTCAGTGTGAACACATATTTCTGTGAACACTCACACAGCCAACCACATTCCCTGAACACTGTTATGTATTGCTGAAACGTATTTTCTGGTAAAAAGAAACCATGTTTCCTTGGTTCAAAATGTTGAACAGAAAATACTAGGTCACCAGAAACAGAAGGATGAAAGGTCACACAGGGGTCACAAAAACTCATTGTTGTAGCAATGATTTGCAGCTATATGTAATTCAAACCAACCGTGTAGGTTGGAAGCAACAATAGTTGTTAGTGTCAACAGTCCAATGCTGTGTAGAAAGCATACACATCAATGCATACAGTGCATCTACAATGTTACTTCTGTCATTGACTTGCGTCTTCTACTCCACTGTGTTGTCCCCACATACCATAAGAAAACGGCATAATTGTAACAAACTTATGGACTTCCAGTTTGACTTTAATAGACATGTTGAGCAAATATACAAAAAGGTACAAGAGTTTAAAACCATCCTGCATCTTAGGGGATACCACAACTTACCCTTTCAGGATTCGGCGGGGCGTACATTGGCTTGGGATTTTCTCACTCACGCATGTGTCTACAATGTGTTGATAGAGAACACGGGAATTTGTTTTGACCTAAAATGGGAACAAGATGATCACCATTGAATAATTCGCAGTGGTACACAGGTTGAGAAATTTGTCTTCATGCAATTTTGATCCAGAAGTGACGGGCATTGTCAAACAAAAGAACGATTCAAGAAATATCACGCAGATGAACTCAGTGTATGTCCTGTACAGTAGACAGAGTATTGGAAGAAATTACCGGTATATGACCGCTTGAATAGCATTGTAACTTTGTATATGCACACAGACATATAGTGGAAAAAATTGCCTTGTGTAATTTGATTGTAGAAGAAAGCCATGGGGACCTTTACCAACCGGTACATTTGAAATGTATTTGGATACAGAGGTAGCTGATAAAAAAGTTATCAGTCTCAATTAAGATCCTGATTAAATAATTATTGTCAGTACAAAGCAAGGGGCAATTAACATAGCCTTATGTTATTAGTTTGGCAATAGGGCAAGACAACTAGCTATAGTGAATTACTGGTGAATAACAGATTACTGATGCTTTTCTAAGTGTACCCTCACATACAGGTCAACATCTCTTGCTGCAGGTGCATAATAGTGCTACTTCAACTGGTCAATAATTAAAGATACTGACTTGTTTATCAATGCTGTATCTGTCATCCACTCATGACTGGAAAAGGTCATGTCAGATTTTAAAACCCTTTCTTCCCTGTACCCTGTAAAATGGAATAGCCTGCACATGTGTGAATCTAGGGCAGTCTCATATTGCAGGGGTCGGAGTGTCTGTGAATTCACAGTGTTATAGTGACAGGCTATTGTTGGAGGTACAGTCATTCTGACGGTCTCTGTAGTGGGCGTGACCCTGGGATGACCTTGCCTCTCAAAATATGGTCTACCACAGTAATACTGCTAATTACAGCTACATATTATCAGAGGAGAGAGTATTTTATACTAGAGTACATATTTTTCTGCTTTGGCAGCTATGGGATACAAATTTTATATTGTAAACCATTCTTATTTATCCAAGCCAGCACGCTTTGTCTCAGTAATTTGCCTTTTTTATTAATTCTGTTAACTCAGTTTTTTCAGTCAATATTTTACATTTTTTAGTAAGGTCACCAATTTTAAAGATATTGCTAAATGCTAATTTATGAGCATTGGTGATTTAGACTTGTACAGTATTGACCAATCACAGCAAACCATTCATGCATAATTAATCAATGAGCCAATCACCTCATGAAGAATCAGAGGCCTGCTAGTACTTTTCAAATTTCCTTGATATTTTCAAGGCTTGTTGGGCAGGACTGGGCCTTGTAGCTGTAGTGAAACTAACTGTGTCAAACATGTATTTTTCAACATTTCTGTGGGGTTTTTTTGTAGTACAATGCACCAAAGGTGACACCATCAACTAGCTCGTAATTCTGGCCTGTGTAGAGAACAGATGAGGAAAAAATAGATTTTTATAATAAATAAAACCCGATATCTTCCCAGTATATCAATTACACAGCAATAAAAGAAGATATTCTCTGCCTAGATTTGCTCTCCTGTGTTTCATACTGAGGTTGTATGGGATTCTGTCACTTTGTTGTGTTTGTTGTTGTTTGTTATGATGTTTGTTGTTGTTTGTTATGATGTTTCGGATCTGATGACATTGCCAACAAAGGCTTTGTCTTATCATTGTTACCTGTAGTACTGAGTAAAGCCACAAAAAACTTGAGTTGTCCAATGTGGCTATGTACCTGGTTTACATAGGAGATGTCCGCCGTAATTTAAAACAGGATTTTGGGGTGTGTTATTGTAACTGCAATCAAATGTTGTATCTTTAGAACATCCTGTGTTAACATTGTATACAAGGTACATTTGTGATTGATTCGATATCATGTTCGAACACTTTTGTCATAATGTACATTGCACAATTTACGTGTTGCAACTATTTTGAAGTGATGCATCCAGATATCGTGCATAAAATACATTGTAAACAATGTTGCACAGGTGTAGGTCCGAGGCAAGGACCTTTCCCTCTACGGGAATATGTGCCTCAGGGATTAGTATTCGGAATGTCGAACTTTTACAATTCTACTTAGGTGGGAACTGATTTGGAGCTCATGGAGTAGTTTCATTGACCTTTTTCTGGAAAATTGAAAATGTTATCTTTCCCCATAGCATGCAGAGTTAACACAGGGATGGCGACCATTTTGAATTTCAAGTGTCGGTAAACGTTGGCCAATTTGGGAATGTGTTTTTGAAGTACAAAATATTGCACTGTGAGCTCAAGACATTGATGGCAATGTTTTAAATGCAATGTTTAGTTTTGTTCTTGTTTTATTACAATTTCCGGTGTGTTGTTTAAGCAATAAAGCACACCTAGTGACTACTACCACGAGATTTTGATCAGTTCAAGACATATGCATGAACGAAAGCGAGTGAATATATGAAGTGAACTGGTCAAAATTGAGTATTATATCATACCAGTATATTGATGGTGCAAATACAGCGATCTGATTGGTCGAGTGCGAAAAGAACCGTGGCATATTGGCGATTTACCACAGCTGGCATACGCGCGAGTTCTTAGCTTGAGCAAACTTCTTTTTATGACGTTCAACGCCAGAATTTCAATATACTGTTATGATATAATAGCAATAAATCACATCCAGCGATGGTATACCACTCGATTTTGACCAGGCCACTTCATATATGCACTCGCTATCGCTCATGCATACTATATGTCGTGAACTGGTCAAAATCTCGTGGTATACCACCGCTGGGTGTGCTTTATTGTTGGACATGCTTTATTGCTATATCATAATGGTATATATTGCATTTCTGGCAGAGGGAGCGTCAAAAAGGGATTTTTGCTCTTGCCAAATGCGTGCACATGTTTCAACCATGCTATATTGTGAATTTACCACGGTCACTTTCTCAGCCAATCAGATCGTTGTATTGGTGCCATCAACATACTGGTATGATATAATATGCAATTCATTGCATTGTTTGGTATTTCAAAGGGAGTATAGAGTTTTTCTAAAGGGTATAGAGTTTTACACAAAGTTGAGCAAAAGTCTTTTAATTTTGAGGTGTATTACTCCATCCCCCCCTTTAATACTAATGTAAAACGCTTTGACTGAATGGCATGCTTTTTTGACAATGTTGGATTTTCATAGCAATCAAAGGGATTTTAATTCCGCTGAAATTGGGAACAGTTAAAATTAGTGGCATGGTAAATTAGCTAATTTAAACACTTGGCTAAATTAGCTAAAAAAGGATGCTGGCTAAAATGACTTGCTTTACAGTACCTTCAGCAGGACACGCTTCCTGCCCTAACTGGCTTGCGATATAAATGGGGCAGGCAACCCAAAAACACCTCTTTAACCCTGATTTATCTACCCTCATTTTTGCTACGATTTTTGTTTCTCTGGAATACATGGGACCTATTAAAGTGAGACCGTTGAGAGGACTTCGACTGTGCTGAGGGAATGTGCGTCTGATGTTTCTCAAGTATTTTTGCGATGATAGAGGGCGTTCTACAGCACCTGGAAAGTGTATGTCATTTAGCGTCTGCTATTCCTAGCCCAGATTCCTTTTCCGTCCGCTTGCGTCCGTACCTCCGTCCCCACAACCAGTGGGGACGGAGGAATCTAGGCTACGGAGGTACGGAGGCAAGCGGACGGAAAAGGAATCTAGGCTACGGAGGTACGGAGGCAAGCGGACGGAAAAGGGATCTAGGCTACGGAGGTACGGAGGCAAGCGGACGGAAAAGGAATCTAGGCTAGCTATTCCTTGCCATTCCACTTTCAGCGACATCTCCAATCTCACCGCCTACCTATAGAATCTTAAGATGCAATTACCAAGCGTAGGCCTAAATGGCCTGTTAAATATTTCAGTGCGTGATCTGTCCGAATATTCAAATAGTGCGACCTGGGCCGAGAAGGGCGATGACCGATTTGCCAAAATTACTGGTAGTCTGGAACTCCAGCGCCCTGATGATGTCAACGCGATGTCTATAGTTAGGGGAAGAACCAGTTGATTTCGAGGGGGCTGGAGAAATGGTTGTAGCAGCAAATTGTTTTCCTCCGCGACTGTAGCAGCATTTTTTTCCTATATGTCCAGCGCTAGCATTCAATGTTCTCCTCTCGCATCGACAATGTTGAAACCTTGATGTATGCAATGATGCAGTCTGGTACAATCTGAGAAGTGTTTCAATTTGTACTAGAAAAAGTTATTTGATATGACATAGGACACCCCACGGGAGAGCGCAAGTGGGGATGTCCACCCCCCCCGCTCGCATAAAAAAATGTTGAGAAATTGACATGTGCAAATGGTGAAATGATGTGCATGTGAGAGACGTTTTAAATTTGCTTGCATTAGACCGAACTTGAAAATGACATAGGCCACCGCACAGGGCTCGCGCCCGGAGAGCGAGAGAAAGGGTGTCCCCCACTCTCCAGTTAAGAAGAAATGAGAAATTGATTTGTTCAATGATGTGATCTGAGGTGTTTCAATATGTTTTGCACTACAGTAAGTAAGACTGTTTGAAAGTAACATTGATTTTTATTATATATTTTGCATATTCGCTGATTCAGTGTTTGAGTAAGAAATAGTCAACAATCCAACATTGAAGACATTGGACTTTCTCATGTATCATGTATTTTGAAAATGTTAGCTCGGACGAAGGTAGCTGCAGTATTGCAGTAGCTGCTCGAGGCTTTAGATATTTGGGTCGGACGGCAAAACCAGATCGTCCGACCCAAATACCCAGGCAAAACCTCGAGCAACTGTACTGCAGCTAGGCCGCCGCCTTGGCGGCTTACCTACAGAGTCAGAGGGTCAGATTTCCAAAATTTTGTGACCTTTATTTTCCTTTGATTTAATATTTTTTCTCAAAACATTACTGGATTGTTTTTTTTTATCTCCTCCACCTGCCGACAATGTCCCCCCCCCCTCCCAAATCCGCCGGTACCCCCAGAAATCAAATGGTTCTCCCCTTACTTATCACCGTGACGTAATGTACAATGTACACGGATCATTCAGGTCAGTTTACAGGAGATCCGCAATCGCACCGGATCTCTGCTCACTGCTAGCCGTTTGTTGTGCATTTCCAGGTTCATATATGGCAGTCAGCAGTGCTGACGCGGATAAGTTGCCTGCATCAACAGATCAAGGAAGGAGTTTCTTACTCGCAAAACTTAGCCAAGTCTTATGCACATGTGCACCTGTCGACATATCGACAACGCTGTAACGGTAGACAGCCGTCGCGGGGTCAAGTGACAGCCGAACTGGATATATTCAATCGAAAAGACGCGTGACGTTCTCCAAGGTTGTGAATGTATTGAGCAAAGGCCACGTACGTACTACCCATTCAGTAGCATTTGATTTAACACACACGTATTGCAAAGCGAAGGGACGCACGGACGCGTGAAAAACTGTGGAAGTTGTAGAACTTGTACGCGGTGCAGTCCTCTGATTTCGTGCTCCACTCTTTGCTTGTGTCTTTTTGTGTAATTCTCGCGGACTTGGTTCATAAAGCCGTACTTTTGGTTACCAACTTAGACTTACCTGAGCAAGATGGTCATCATCGACACAGCCGAACATTTCCGAGGAGTCAAAGGACTTCACTTATTTCACTTCAGTGGATCAAACTGTTCACAAAAGGTAAGGTTCAACTAGAATACAAGATACGACATAAGGATTTACCGAGAAAGGTTGTGGGGAAATCTCTCTCTCTCTCTCTCTCTCTCTCTCTCTCTCTCTCTCTCTCTCTCATTTCAACATTATGTAAAGTAGAAATACAGGTCCCTCTCCTTGAAGTGAATTGGAATGTAGTCATCAACTTTTTATTGAAAACATGTGACATTCTGCAATTCGCATTCATGAAAAAGTAACCCACATCTTTCTGAAATGAAGTGTCGGATGACTCAGCAATACATGTATAATATTACTAATAACAGACATCAGTATATATATGCAACTAAGCAGTATTGTGTACAACAGCGTACGAAACCTTGAACTGTGAACCGAACTGAAAGATCCGTTGCTCCGGGACGCTCTCTACGGCTCTAGGTGCAAACACGTGAACGAAATTCAGATGTGAAAAAAACTGTCATGAAGGAAATATTGGAAATGATCTCAAGTGAAATGATTTCAAGTCAAAAATTAAAGATTTAATACTCATCGTTTGTCTTCTAAAACATGACAATTCTGGTTTTTTAGTTTACTTTAGCCCTTTTTCCCGAAATTTTCCTTCGATTCAATACAAGTCTCTTAATTTACATATTTAAATTTACATAGTTGTATATTGATACCTGCAAAAAGCATTATCAGTTTAAATTTATCAGGGACAATTTATTTTGGTGGCATTCTGTCTGTTCTCTGAAAAAAACTGACAAAAAAAATATATCTATATATTACATTAAATGATATAATCCATCAAATCCCTCAAATTATACGTAATTTTTGTGTGTCAATTTCAGTTTTCAGTTTCAAGACCAGTTTCCAAAATTAATGCTAATATATATTACGAAGTCAGAGTCATAGCACCAGGTGTTATTTTTCATTCGGTTACCGTTTTGCATGAAAATAAGCATTGCTGTAATCATCAACAACACAACTAATAAACATAAACAACAATACAAACAACAACGATAGCACATGTTCATTGAATTTTATCGGTCAACAACAACAATGACACAACTAGTATTGATATAAACAACAATACAATTACAAACAACAACAACAACAACACGATCTCTGGGTCCCCTGTGATTGTTCAATTGCAGACACAGAAGTGGGTCTGAATACAGTACATCTTAATCTGCGTAAGTTTTGTTTTAATCAATAAATCCTGTCAAGTAAGACTGCTCATTTTTCTGTGTGCTATTGATGTGTTTGTGTTTTTTTCTCTTTTTTGACTTTAATTCAAGGTACGGATCTACCTGGAGGAAAAAGGTTTGGACTGGGTCAGTCATCACGTTGACCTGAAAAAGGGAGAGAATTGTACCGATGACTTTGTGCAGATTAATCCCAAAGGTTTGGTTCCTGTTTTGATCCATGATGGCGTCACTGTCACAGAGTCCAACGACATCATGGAATATCTGGAAGAGAAATTCCCTGATCCGCCTCTTCAGCCAAAAACAGGGTAATTATTGAAATGGATCTGTTCAGGTAGTATGCTCCCTGAAAGTAAAATACTTAACTTTTGGTTAAACTTTCCTGAAAGAAAGTTTGAACCCTCTTGAATACAAGAATAAAATTTAGGGGTCACCGTCTGCAAAATTTTGCATGAGAAATAAATGACCAGATATTGTTACTATGCTTAAAATTCAAATGGCCGCTATTCCTGTGTTCACACTGGGTAGGAAAATCCGATTTTCATAAACCTAAATGAATTTTTTTTATTCCATAAACTTTAAAACAAGCACCCACTAGGGGTGGACCAAAATTATACTGTAAAAATTTGAAATTACCAATATCTGTCCAAGAGGCTGCACTCTGTGTTCATCAAACTGTTTTGTGTGAGAGAACACATACAGCATTTGTAGGTTTGACTTAAGAATGGAAAAGTTTAAATGGCATTGGAAAGAAGGATTATAGAGCAGCATGTTGGTCAACTTTGTTAGCCAAGCGTGTTTATTCCATGCAGGGACCCTCCCCAGTGTGGAAGACTTAGTATTCCGGTATACTACGCCAGTACCCGGTATGTTCTTACCATTGGCTTAAGGGGCCTGATGATCCTGCTTTTTAGCTCCGCTGTCAGAGACGCGGAGCTTATCCGATAGGCTCATTGTCCGTCGTCGTCCGTCCGTCCGTCCGTCCTTCAACAATGGTCTTCTTTCTCTGAAACCTCAAGTTAGATTTCTTTGAAATTTGGTATGGAGGTTCATAGGAGTGACCTCACTTAAGTTTGTTCAAATTGTGGTGAAATTTGCATAATTGTATTTTTGGGGCGATTTTCCTGTTTTTGGTCAAGAAATCTTCTTCTCTGAAACTTCAAGTCAGATCAATTTGAAACTTGGTATAGAGGTTCCTAGAGGTAACTTAGTCAAGTTTGTTCAAATTGTGGTGAAATTTGCATAATTGTATTTTTGGGGCAATTTTTCCTGTTTTGGTAAAAAAATCATCTTCTCTGAAAGCGCATGTCGGATTGATTTAAAACTTGGTATTGAGGTTCCTAGGGGTGATCTCCATCAGATTTGTTCAAATTGTGGTGAAATTTGCAGAATTTTTTTTAGGCAAATTTTGCTGTTTTTTGGTCAAAAAATTATAGTTTCTAAATTTCTTATATAGGTTAAATGCTTTGAGTAAAAAGTTTCCACATTTTACTTTAGAAAACAATGTTCACTTTCATTTTTACAGCAATAAACACAACTTTTTGCTTTACAAATATTGCCTTCTTTCATTTTTACTACCACTGTGCCAAACTTTTTCAGTCACCTATGACATCAATATTAGCTTATTCAAATCATTTTTCACCATTCTTCGCTTCTATGTCAACAACAAACCTAATATGCTGATAATTACTGCCAAATTTACATATTTACTACGTTTTGCTATTATTACAATAATTTAAACAAAATCATTTTTGCCCAGTTCAAGTTCAATATCTCAAACACTTTTGTCATTTTTTCCCTCATTGTCATCCACTTAACTATCACAGCAAAGCTATATCGGCCACTAGGCTGCTTTTATTATTGATCCAGGCAGCTTAGAACATTACCAGGGAACTTAGGGAGACCAAACTGACCTTTCTAGCTGTCAGACTGTCACTAACACCAGCTGTCATATCTGTACGCCAATATATCTTTGTATAAACTTTCTCAGGCAAAGAAAACACTATAAGAGCACTTACAGCCTCTTCTTATAAATTTTTCATCTTTTTTTTTCCACAGAAGTGAGAGGGAGTCAACAAAGAAATGGCTAAAACTAGTCGCAGATGTGCAGAGGCCAATAAAATATCTAACATTCAAATTCCTTTTTGGGAAACTTGGTTCGAAGAATGAAGAAAGTCTTCAGAAGTTGTCTCAGAAATTGGCCGACAGGGATCTGTTCGAGTTTTACACGTCCCAAAAGGAAGGGTTCCCCCAGGAGATAATTCTGGAAAAGATAGAAATGACACATGGGTGAGTACACATATCATTGTGACATAATACTATGGTCTAATCAATGCTGAACCCTTTCACCGCTATGGTTTGGCCCAACCCCATTGTTATCAATGTAAGAGTGGACCTATTTACTAGGATATGGGGGTTCATGAACAGTGTAATGTTCCATGTACTCAGTTTTAACCTTGCACCCTGACCCCCTGGTACTCTATGACGTCATCGGACATTTATGTCCGAGTCGGTTCAAAGGTTTCAAGGAAATTGTGAAGGTGTTTAAATAGTTGACAATTATCTTACTTATTGATATACCTGATCAAGTTATGAACAAGTAAATGTTGAATTTTAGGATTGAGGTAAAACAAATTAAACAAATTTGAATTTTGCAGTATTTTAATTTTACTTAGGGACAAACATAAGTTAGCCAGACTTGTCGATTTAGGTCAAGAGGTCAGTACAGGTCAAGGGGAAGTCAACATTTTGGTAAAAACTTTGAAGTCCGTTTTGCAAAAAGAGACATTCTGCTATGTTTTTTTTCATCTAGACTAAATATCAACAAACATTTTTTTTCTTTACCCCTGCCAATTGAGTATGCATCCTGTGGTGTAGAATTCCATCATCATGTTTAATATATTGAATATCGAATGTCATCACATAAACACTGTATTATGGTGAGACATCCTATGTGATAAAATACAGCCAGAAAATATTGACTTAGATGAAAATTATTTCAGTGCCCTTCAGCAGTTAGAAGAAAGGCTGAGTGATAATCAATGGATTGATAGAGACATCTTCAGCATTGCTGACATCGCAGTGGTTGTCAACATCCATCGCTACAAGCTGATGAATTTCCCAATGGCAAAGTACCCCCACGTCCTGGAATGGTACAACAGAATGCGGACCAGGAGAAGTTTCCAGCGAGGAATCCTGGAATATGAAGGAATTTTGCAGACCACTGTGTTCCCACTGTTAAATTGTAAGTTAAACCATTGCAGAGTTGAGCTGGGAATAGGACAGAGATACCAGAGTAAATTAGTAGACATTTGCAACTCTGGGATTCATACCATGTCTTACAATCAAAATACCAAGATTCAAACAGAAATCATTGGGTATTTGTTGAGGGCATCATTTTACAGATTGGGCAAGGCAGTATATCTTGAGTTGGATCAATGGTGGAGGTATATAATTCTATAGGTGAGTCAGCATAAGGTATGTTTATTTCACACAGTGATAGAGCAAGACTATAGGCTAATGGTATTAACAGTGTCTAGAGGGCGGTATAGACCTGAGGGGAAAAATCACTGTTTTCCAGGTACTCTCGAATAAAACTTACGGATCCCCGACAGCATTAATGCATAATTAATGGGTTAACTCTCGGTAAAGCTGATCTTGTCAATTTGAAGACACGAACTCATCCATTTCCAAAACTCTCTTTTGGTCATTGTCAATGTAAATACTCTCACCTTTGAAATGAACTTTGATAACTTCACAGTCGTAGAGTGGCTGCCATAGCGTTATGTTGCATTGATAACAATGTGTATTTGTATCTCTTTCGCCATAGCGATTGATAGTTTCCTTGGATATGGTGTACAAGCCTATGAGTGGAGAGTGCAGCCATCTTGGACCAAACCCATCGTGGCTTTGTTTCTGCTTTTGATTTCATATTTCTTCCTTTCCAACGGAGTCAACTTCCTCGGTTTGTCAGGTAAGCAGCATGTGCCTCTGTAGACTTTGCGTATTGATTGATTTCCCTTCAACTTTATTGTAGAAAATGGACAAGATGATGTCAAGATTCAAATGTTGATACTGAGTGGTGCACTCACTTCCATGTGTGTATATGGCAAGATAATATTTCCTACAACAATATACTTACAACCTATCACGTCTCTGTGAAAGGTTATGTCGATCAATTGGAGTCAAATATATTACACTTGCAGACGAGACTTGGCAATGCTGTTATGTTTTTCACTGCACATGTATATAGATTCATTATAATCTTTTGAAAGCATTATGGATTCATTATCGTCATTTTTATCAGAAACCTCATCCTGTTATTAGTTTTGAATCTTGATAAAGCAATAGCACCAACTGACTGACTAGTGACCCACTCTCCCTGTCTGTTTGTTGTCTATCTGTCTGTCTGTCCATATGTCTCTTTCTGTGTACTCTATCTGTCTCTGTCTGTCTGTCTATTTGTTTCTCTGTGATCTATCTGTCTCTATCTGTCTATCTATCTGTCTGTCTGTCACACTCTCTCAGTTAGTCAACCTGTCATCCTAGGCCTACTGGTCGTTGTTCTGTATTCAACATTCAAGTCAGCCTACCTCAAAGCTCACACACCAGCACTACACAGCTATCAATCTGCTCTCAAATCCATGAAAGCTGTTGTTGCCGTTGACTACAGAGGCAAGGAATCCATGAAAATAGATCTCCAGCATCCACAGCCTCAAGCGGTCTGTCCCGATGACATCATCATCAAAGTCAAGGCAGCGTCAGTCAATCCAATTGATCTCCGAATGAGAAGTGGATATGGCAGAGTGATGCTTGGTGTCATCAGAAGGAACTCAAAGGTTTGTCATGGGAATTTAGTTATTTTATTTCAATGCTATGACCAAACAAAATACAATTCTTGCTACCTTAAATAGCTTTTGGCTGTGCTAAGGAGTCAAACTGTTGAAATGCATTGTGGGTAAAAAGCAGACTTTTTACTACAGCAGGAGTTTGAGATAGTTATCTGATAGATACTTGTAATTTGCAAATCACGGTGGGGGTAGAGTAACTGTGTGCAAATGAAATAGCTTTTATGACAAAAAGTTCTGTTTGTCAAGAAACTAGCCAAACTCATACACCTTTTCATCTTTTTAAGCATTGCCTTTATGAAATTCCTGTATAACCTAAAACTTAACTTTTAATTTTGTTATTTTATTTGTTTTAACTGTAGAAATAGACCATGTTGAAAATATGGTCTACCACCTAAGATTTTTATGACTCGCTTATGGGTGGCAAAATCATACTCAGAAATTGTTCAAAAAATGACTATTTCAAAAATCAAGTTGTAATGTAGTTTTCTACATTTAGAATAATGTTATGATAATGAAAACTTTCTGTATCTGTTTACGAATCAATAGTTTCTACTTTATTTGATAAAATTACAATACTCATATTACTTACTAATAAAACAGATTCCTTCTGGAGATGGCAAGGAGTTTCCCATGATCCTCGGCAGAGACTGTTCAGGAGTGGTTGCAGCCGTGGGGTCAGGGGTCAAGAAGTTCAAAGTTGGTGATGAGGTAAGCAAGTGTACTAGCTTTGTGAAAGGGGACCCTCTGCATCTCGTTTTAGTCTCTGTGGAAGATTTCGTTGCAAATATTGCATTTGAAAGACACCATGTGATCAGAGACAATGAGATGATTTGTTTAGAATGAATCAAGATAGCAATCTGCATTTACAGATGTCTTATTAGTATGAAGATTCTTTTGGCAATTTTAGGAAATTTTATTTCATGTTGTGATTTCACTTCTTTCTATAGGTAATTCATGTACAATCCATGTACAATATATGTACAGTCCATGTATAATCCATTTACAATCCATGTACAATTCATGTATAATCCAAGGACAATACACGTACAATCCATGTACATTCCATGTTCACATTCTCATAAATTAGTAGAATATTCCAAGGATTAGACTGATTGGGGTTATTGTCATTATCTCCACTTCAGGTGTGGGCAGCTGTTCATTTCAAGCAAACTAAGGGGACCATGGCAGAGTATGTTGTTGCCAAGGAGAGTGAGGTTGCCAAGAAACCACAGAACATCAGCCATGTGGAGGCTGCATCCATTCCTTACGTTGCCTTGACAACATGGAGTGCCTTGGTCAGTGTTGGTAAATTAGGACCAGAGAGTTCTCAGGATAAAAGGTCAGTATGATTCATGAAATGTGTGTCTGCAGTCAAGTTTTTATTCCATTTCATTCTCTATCATCGCCTTACTTTACTAAGAATATCGGTATAGTAATAGGTAATGGTAGACAAAATGAGTTTTGACATGGAAAACAAGATTTCTTTGTTTGGAGAGTTCAACGCCAATTCTTTCCAATGTTGAATAACTGCAAACTGGTAAAATATAAATGAATTGTTGTGACCAATTCAAAATGAGAACATGTTTATCACTTGAAAATGATGGCAATACTTTAGAAGTGGATCATCCTTCAGTATTACACTTCAATATGTGTTATAATTCAATATATTTAGGACAGTCTGCTACCATCCGTGGGTATTTCTGTTTAGTATTATAACTTCTTTATTTATTTGTTATTTATCTATTTGTTTATTGACAATGAAAGGTAAATTAAAACAAAACATATCACCAATATGCGGAATATTGAAGTTTTGAACCCTTTCACCCCTATTTCCCTGTGTAGATGTCCAACTGTGCCATTGAAAACAAGTGGGTTATACCACATGATTGTGGTGTAAAAGGGTTAAAGGTATACAGTCACCTGTAATCTAAATATGCTCATATATGGTCAAAGGGGCGTTTCTTGGTATTCAAAGTGCCCATAAGAGGGTGCTGTTTTTAAAACGGCCACCTGCTTAAAATCTGTGATTGGTTAGATTTCTCTTTCCATGGTAACTTTGGCAAAATTGGAACAGGTAACAGTATACCTTTCACCCGTATTTCTAATTTTGTACATCCAAGACAAATACTATAGATAACATGTTCAGTGATTTGATTTCATTGTAATATTTGCAGACATGTCCCTGGCTAGCTCTAAATTAAATGACAAGAGGCATTTCTGCCACTAAGATATTTCCTTTGTGGTTATGTGGTCCATGCTAAAACCAAGTCATTTTATTACAGAGTGCTTATCCATGCCGGCACTGGAGGTATCGGAACTTTTGCCATCCAGCTTGTCAAGGCATGGGGAGGTCATGTGACCACAACATGTGCTACTGATGGTGTTTCCTTGGTAACCAGCCTTGGAGCTGATGAGGTCATCGACTACAAGACAGAGAACTACGAAACAAAACTAGCTGGCCAATCACAGTAAGTTTTCCATCCATATTGATCACAGTGCAGATTACATTCAGTAACATTGACAGTGTCATGAACACACATCAATATAGTGTACTGCCTGCTGATAAATTTAAAGCCTGATAAATGTAAAGCCCCTGTAGCTGTAACTCTTGAAATTTGTCAACCTGAAAAAGGCTTTCTATTTTCTCTGGTTTTCTTTAAATTCTACAAATTACAAGGATGTAGTCTTCTACTACTGAAAAATTAGACAAGTAAATTTAAATTTCAACCGTTATTTTGATTTCCTGCCAGTTTTAAAAACTGGTAATATTTCAAAGAAAACAAAGCATATGATGTCCCAGTGGGAAACTTTCAGCACTATGCATTATATTGGACTACTCTGTTGTTTCTTTATTTGCATGAGGGCGCCGTTTTATGTTTGGGCAAACGTTTATTATTTATCTTGCTCAAA
Organism: Ptychodera flava; assembly: GCF_041260155.1. Lineage (NCBI taxonomy): Eukaryota > Metazoa > Hemichordata > Enteropneusta > Ptychoderidae > Ptychodera > Ptychodera flava. Next base: position 2,164,473 of record NW_027248352.1, read on the forward strand.
ATTGTACATGTAGTCCCAGTTGACAGTTTATTATACTTGTATAGACACCCCTCAGTGAGTACATTCCCACGAACTTGTTTTTGTTTAGAAGTAAAATCACAAAAATAATGTTAAAGATACAGCTATTGGGCCTTTAATCCCATTAAAATATTAGATAAAAATAGATTCTGTTGTCTTACCAGCAAAGTGATCTTATTGTAGTCTTTGTGGAAATGTTTAAAAGACTGAAATGTTGAAATAAAATACCAATGAAATCAAGGATTTAAACAATATGACTTTGATAAGCTTAAAATTTCAAAGAGGTAACTAAAAAGTCAACTGTGATCCATAACTCCAAGGAGATGCTTACGTGTGCCAGCTCACAGTGATCTCATACCAGCAATGATACATGTAACTGAAATGAAATATCTGATGATCGCCTTGTTTTAAAATGTGGAGACCCTCACAGAGTATCTTCATGGGTTACTATGAGAAAATAAAACATTTTTTACCAGATTTATCTCATCAATTTTAGTAATGATTCACTAGGTGACATTCATGTGACACTACAGATAACCCTTACCGAAATTTTAGGCCTCCCGCAAACTGTTACTGCAAATTTGCCGCAAGCTTTGCAGTAAATTTGCAGCAAACTATTTGCCGCAAATATGCGGGTGGTTCATTTTTCAGATGCAAATTAGGTTTCTTGTGAACTTGCTGCAAATATGCAGCAAAGTCCCTGCCGCAACGTTGCTGCAAACTCTTTGCAGCAAATTTGCGGCACAATCCTTGCAGCAAACTTACGGCAAATTAAATTGAATGTTACTGAAAATATGCTGCAAATTACCCATACAAAATTTCCTTCTAAAGTTGGTATTCTACAACAGTCAGCTCTGGAATAAACTTTTACCAATTTCAGTTATAGTAAGAAAACTAAATACATTATAATAGACAAGAGATACTGAAAACCAAAGAAGTAACACAATTAAGTGACAGAAAAATTTCTTGTATTGTACCACAAGTTTCAAAATTTTTATCTTCTCCAAAAATATAAGTTCAGTTAAGGTATGTACACAGAAGTTGTAGAATCACTTGTGTAGACATGGCCAATGTCAGTGACACAGTTAAGAATGAAAACCTGACAAATCCTAAGGCAGACTGTGGACAGCACAAGATGTGTTTTATCCAACTAAGCTCTGAAATACCAGTTTCACGAGAAACAATGGTCAGCGCAAATAAAGTTATTATTAATTAAAAAAACGACAGAGAAAAAAAAGGTTAAATTCAATTGTGGTACAATTTATTTTATGTGCCATGTTCATTTCATGCCACATAAGTGTCATGATCATGTCAAGATTTTCTTTTGACTTGAGAAGTTTCATGTAACATTTACATTACTGTCAAAGGCTGCGATTTGGCTTTCTGTTCTCTGAATTTCTTGTCCCTTTAGTGTACCAGCAATGGATTCTGAAAAATATAAATCGTTCAGGGAAGAGTGTAAGTCTTTACCGTTTGACCAAACATTGTAAATTTCATGAAAGAAATCGATAATTATTTGAAAATGAGACAAAATAAAGTTGAAAAATTGAAGCAGAAAATGCATAAATATTCATGATCGAAATTAAATTAATAATGATTAAAATGTCTGACAGCGGACAACTCGCCGTATGTTGTTTACATACACGACGGCGACAATCTGTAAAAATTCAGCACTTACTGTAAGTAATTAACCGTTGTGAAACGAAAGTGAATTCTAGTATGAACCAGTACTCAACGAAAATCTATCTTTAGGTAAACATTGCAATACAACGATTACGGAACATTAATAGCGATGTACAAACAACGGTACATTGACTTACATTTGTGAACGGCTCGCAGACGCTGGACGATTCCTGGTTGCAGGTCTCTCCGTGCTGTGTGTAAATACCGTACTCAGAAAATATAGTCGGCATCATTACTGCCGCTCGCGTTCACAAATTTAGAACTCCGCCTGTCCCTGGTACTGTATACACGTTTTTGCAACTATGTGATATCATTTGGCTGGCGATTCCATAGAAAGATCACGAAATTGTCCACTAGATAACTCCCTGATCACAATACGCAGCCGACACTGGCGATGGTACTAAAATCTAACTTCGCGCCGATCAAGCCTCATGACGATAAACGGAAGTGCGATCTATAAATCATTACGCGATTGATAATGTAGTCCCATTTTTAAACGCTGGAATTGACTCTACATCTGCACCAATCCGTTATATTTCATACTTAATATAGCATCTAATTTATTAGTTTAATCAAAATGGTTATTTTTATCATAGAAAGACTAAAAAGAGAGTACAAATTCTTTCAGCACGAAGAATCAATATCAATGCGCGAACTGACCTTGATGAACCGTGACCGGAGAGTGTAAACATGTCGGCTGCTCGCAGCTGATACACAGGACGTCGACGTGTTGGACGTTAGTGAAGTAGCGCATTGAATTTTCGTACAGCGGCTCGGCATAGATTGAAATCCTAAACCTCAAATTTGTGCCCGGCAATATAACGCTAACGCTGAAAACATGGACAAAAGCCTTTTACCTCGACCCATGTCATCAGAAGGCGAGATTTTGTTAGCGGCATCGATGGGACACAGAGTGTAAGCTGCAGTACATTGTAGTACCGTATACTATATTGATGGGATATAGCTTGGAGCACAGCCACTACTCTGCTTGGAGGTAGTAGCGGAAACATTTATAGGTACAGATTTGCAGTAACAAAAGTCTACGACGTGTCCTTACAGACCATCATCAGACGCACATTTCGTTCGAAACTGTTTGCATTTTGGTATCATTCGCAGAAAATACAGGGTGTAACTTGCAAGACAGACAAGTCCCTGTTTTAAAAATTTGTTTCCCTAAAAATTCAGTTTTCGATCCAACCATAATTTACCCAACCGGATTGTCAAAGGGTACTTTTATTACATTATGTCACTACAGTATATACTATAGATGCACTCTTATATCTATGCAATGCTTTCACCAGCTTAACTGAAACTGTCCATTATCTAGCATTACCAGTTATTATAATTTAAAAAGTGGATTGTCTGTTATGAAATAAATGAACATAAAATGTAAATGAAAGATCAATTTTGTGTTGCTGACATATGACTGGTCACGAAGTGCAACAGTACTCAGTGTGTAGCATGTACTCCCTGGTAATGAAATAGTGGGCAATATGTCAATCATGTGTTGCTGCATATTTGCAGCAATAACCTGGTTGCCGCAAATTTGCAGCAACTTAGTCGTTTATCGCAAATTTGCTGCAAACTGACTTAAGGGTTTGCAGGAGGGTCACAGCTAGCTGCAAACTTCTGCAACTCCTTCCTGCAAGCTATATGCTTGCTGCATATTTGCAGCAAACTTACGGCAAATTTGCAGTAGAAATAATTTTCGGTAAGGGAAGTCACTGATCACCTCTTCAAAGCAACTTTTTTCATCGTCTTATCACTTGTCATGGTTCATTCCGTGCTCACTGAAAGTTCATACATACACAAAGATATAAAGAGTCGGACAGCAAGCAAGGCAATCTGTGACATAATACTACCATAACATCAGTAAATGTTGTATTCATTGACACAGGTTTGATGTTGTGTACGACACTCTCGGTCCAAGCTTTCAACAAGGAAGTCTGAATCTGCTGAAGAAAGGCGGAGTGATGGCGTCCATAATGCCAACCATTATGCTGTACACAGATCAGTCTGGTTTGTTACTGGGTGCCATCAGATCTCTGACAGGATTGGCCAGAATTGTACTGCCTCAGGTAACTCAATGTTTTTATTGTACACAGCAATGCTGCTTGTATCATCTTTGGTTCATCAATAAAAAATTCATCTCAAAATCTAGTGTCGTGATCCGGCCAGATCTCACTGGAATCTGTTTTAGTTCTTGGGTTGGTGAAATATTTTGGCGAGAGTTAGTAAGAGTCTCAGATAGTTCACTGCCCTCCATGTTCCATGATATGCATAACAATTAACAGTGCATAAATTTGTGTATCGGGAAATGTGTTTCCCTTCATGTGACATTAACTTCTTTTTTGTTGCAAACATAAACTCTGCAATAATCCCTGAATAACACCATTTTGTTATACTCTGCATTGCACAGCGTATTCTCTACGGCCGTACATTCAAATGGGCTTTCTTCAATCCCAGTGGGGTTGTCTTGGAAACAGTCGCAGAGCTTGTAGAACAGGGCAAGGTGAGTATACTGAGTTTGAAGCTTAAGATCACTGAATCATTTGACATGTATCTGGTCACATGACACATATTCTATCATGTGACATGTATCCAGTCATGCAGATTTCAAGGCATCTCAGGTTTTTAGCTCCGCTGTCAGAGACGCGGAGCTTATCCGATAGGCTGATTGTCCGTCATCGTCCGTCCGTCCGTCCGTCCGTCAACAATGGTCTTCTTCTCTGAAACCGCACGTCAGATTTCTTTGAAATTTGGTATGGAGGTTCATAGGAGTGACCTCACTCAAGTTTGTTCAAATTGTGGTGAAATTTGCATAATTGTATTTTTGGGGCAATTTTTCCTGTTTTTGGTCAAGAAATCTTCTTCTCTGAAACTTCAAGTCAGATTAATTTGAAACTTGGTATAGAGGTTCCTAGAGGTAACCTCAGTAAAGTTTGTTCAAATTGGGGTGAAATTTGCATAATTGTATTTTTGGGGCAATTTTTCCTGTTTTTGGTAAAAAAATCATCTTCTCTGAAACCGCTCGTCCGATTGCTTTGAAATTTGATGTGCAGTTTACTTAGGGGAACTAAATCATGGTGACATTTGCATATTTGTATTTTCAAGGCAATTTTTGTCGTTTTTGGTAAAAAAATCTTTTAAAATCTTGATATTTGGTACATAGGTGCCTAGGGATGATCTATTTCAGATTTGTTCAAATTGTGCAGAAATATGCAAATTTGCATTTTTAAGGCAATTTTTGCCATTTTTGGTCAAAAAATGTATTTCTCAAAAAGTACTGGTCTGATAGCTTTGAAATTTGGTATACAGGTTTGTATAGATGAACTAAGTAATATATATTGAATTTCTGATGAAATGTGTAATTTTGTATTTTTGGGGCAATTTTTGCCATTTTGGTCAAAAAATGTGTATTTCCAAAACTACTCATCTGATAGCTTTGCAATTTGGTATACAGGTTCCTACAGATGAACTTAATGATATTTATTGAAATTATGATGAAATCTGCAATTTTGTTATTTTTGGGTAATTTTTACCTTCTCGTGTCTATTTATAGACAGAGAAGGTATTAGAGTTGAAAACCAGTATGCTGCTGTCAAGTACTTCCGTCTGTCAAGACTTCCGTCTGTCAAGATCCGTTGACGTCATGCCATTGTGATGGTCATATCATAAACTGGTGGGGGTGTTCATGGCTCAGGTTGAGGTGTGGGAGAACGATTTTGAGCTATGACAAAAATCAAAAGGGACTTAGCGGCATAGCCACAGTGTTAAGCCTTTCTCCAAGGTTTCTTAGTTGACTACAATCTATTACAGACTACTGAGCTGACGTTAGGGGTACTCACTTTGTGTTTGCTCACTCTGTGAGCGCTAGTGTTTGGTACTGAGTTGCGTAGATATCCCCTCATGGCCTCAAGTGATCTTAGCCTGTTGCATAATCTGCAGAGATGATCATATGCCTCCGAGTCTGAAAACTGTCATTGTGTAAGGCTGTCGGCATTTTCCTTGCATTTTTTCTCATTTAATTTTGCAAAATATCGGCGAGTACCTCAATATTTCAAGATAACCCTTTCTTCCAATCGTTTCCTGGAGTTTCAGAGTCATATGAACGAAAATGAGTGAAAGTTTTAGACAGGAAAATCGGACGTCGGCCATGTTCAATGTTTACAGTACAATCAGAAGTTTACGTGGAGGAATTAACCAACAAACACTATTCATGATGCCCGCCCTCTAGAGGCAGACCCTCCTATATGAAGTACCACATTTGATGCTTGTGGAAAGCTTGACCACACAATGGAGCATTTAAATTATTAGAAAATGACAAACTGAATAAGAAGGTATTCAGAAAATGTCAAATACTGCCGAAAAATGCGCAAATATTCAATATAAACAGGTTAACTGACTGGTCAGCTATAAAAAACAATGAAAATGTTTATGATCAAAAGTTTTTGAGATGCGCACATTTTAACAAATACAGAAATTAACATTATAAATATAAGACCAAACTATTTTTTCAGGGATGGGACAGGTTGGAAATGAGGGGTGAGAGACAAAGGCACTCCTATTGCTGCATGTGGATGCAGCCACACCATTTCATTTACAGCATACTTATTCACTGTGTTGTGTTCAAGTTCCATATTGTACTGACTGTCATACAAGGATAACATGAGCAAATCAAATCAAATTAGAAAAGGATCAATGCTGTTGTGTGGATTTTGCTGAACATGGCTGATTTTAATATTTCGCCCTATATATTTGGTATCCAGCAAAGGCATATTTTGATGTAAAGTAAAATTAACACTACATTGCTGCAATATGTTTTACCCTTTCTGCATGAACTTTTCTTTTTTAAATTATAGTATATTAGTACTTCAAACAGATTAACAGTTATCGTGATGTTAATTTTACATCACAAAGACTGTAATTCTGCCAATTTTTTTGTTTTTTCAGTCATTTTATAAATTTTGCACTGCACAAGATGATTGAACAAATTGCAATGTTTGAATTTGTAAACTCACAGAATAAAAATCCTTTGGTCACAGATTAAATTATTTTTTAAAAGAAATTTACTCTTAAACACTTTTAGCATATATTCTTTACACGGTCATGTATTTCAAGGAAAATATGCCTATTAAAAACAGTAATTTCTTCACTTTCATTTTTTTTCAATACTATGACAATTATCAGCCATGAGGTTATACAAACACAAGACCAGATAAGCGTTTTTCATCATTTTCACAGGACTCTTTGGAAAATCCATTCAAAACAGTTAAAAGTGACTTAAAATGATCACTTGGTATACATTTAATTTACAGATGCCAGGTTGTGTATTTCACATGCACTCAGGTCAGTAAGGAAGTGCGTCATTACTATTTTGGACTGTGAATTCTTATTTCTGATTTATTTAACTTTTTCCCACATTGAACTATCTTTAGGCAGTTTATACTGTAGCTTAGAATTTTTTTGATTGATGTATTTCATCATCTTTTGGGTTCTTTGGGTCCATATCCCACCTCATGCCCCTACATCATCAACTATTTACCAACAAATCCATGCCAACAACCAATTAGCTGACCTGGCCACACATTACAGAAGGTACAGCGTCATTGACGGTATTTTTGCCATTTTTGGTCGAAAAATGTGTTTCTCAAAAAGTACTGGTCTGATAGCTTTGAAATTCGATATGCAGGTTCCTACAGATTAACTAAATTTGATGTTTTGACATTATGATGAAATCTGCAATTTTGCAGTTTTGGTGCAATTTTTGCCATTTCTGTTAAAAAAATTTGTTTCTCAAAAACTGCAAGTGGATAGCTTTGATATTTGGTATACAGGTTCCAAGGGATTATTGTAATATGTGATATACTGAAATTATGGTGAAATCTGCAATTTTATTTTTGGGGACAATTATTGCCATTTTTGGTCAGAAAATTTTATTCTCTTAAAACTCTTTTGCAGCTATTTTAGCCTCTTTTTTCTGGCCATTGAAATGAGCTATCAAAGATTTCCACCTTCTTCACCAACATGTGTCAAAAATAGTTATTCTCTACATAAACACAGCGGAGCTATATCGGCCGCTAGGTCGCTTGTCTAATGTATAGACTGAGATAATCGAAGGTTGTATCTAGAGCTGATTGCTATTCTAAGATGATTGATATCGGAACAGATGGCATCAACCAGTGGACACCAAAACAATTAATTTTGTCATTTTCTAAACTATCACATTGTTGTTGTATTGTAAATTTATCTTCTTAGTCTGTCCCAGGGAGTCATTGTATCTGTGATGTTTAACTTTGTTTGTCAAGCTCTTTTGAATGATATGTTCTTTGTGAGACTTTTCAGAAATGTAATTCTTTGCAGTTTGACCAATTGGTCACCATATTGAGAAGAAATATACTATTATTATTTTTATTGAAACTCACCAAGAACGTCTCACATCAAGAGTGGCTGCTGCATTTTCTTCATTGCGCAGTCGTAACGTTTTTATTTCTCCCAGTGAAAAATCAGACAATATTGAACATCAGCATTCTCATTTGTCGTTTTACCGAGAAACTGCACAATATCAGTAAGGAGGCATAAACATATTTCTCTTATTCATAAAAAGATTAAGTAATTGTCTTGTATTGATGCCAACTATGAAATATGAAATTTCATATCATAAATTTCACGTCTATTTCATCGCCAGATAAAACCAGTGGTTGAGAAGACATTTTCAATGGCTGATGCTGACTTGGCTTTCACTCACGTTGAGGAGGGACACTCACGTGGAAAAACTGTTGTTGCCATTGACAACTGACAACCTGCAACAATTCAGGATGTTACTGCATGGAAAGTGAATTTTTTTTACAACTGATGTCAGATTTCCTGAAGTGAATTACGACTGCAGTGCAACAGCAATGCTAGTCAACTTACTGACCAATGGCGATTGACAAAACACTTTAAAAGAGTTATGTTTGAGAATAATGTATATATTTACATCTAATGATATTGAATACCAGTCAGTATTTTCATTTCATCACTAAGAGGTGTTAGACACTAGGGTGCCTCATAATATGTTGTACAGGTACTATACAACTTGGGGTTTAAGAAATTGAATGATATATTGACACAACTCTATATTAATTTCAGTAAATTTTTTAGACTTGAATATCCACAAGCTGTTTTTGTTTGTTTGTTTGTAATTTTTTGTTGGTGAATTGAGGAATTGAAGAATTATTATATAGTACAGCAAGGAAAGAATAAGCTTTCTAGAACATATGGTTCCGGAAAATCACAATATATCTGTTGGACATCTCACAAATCAGATGGAAGCAGATTTGAGATATGTCAGAATATGGTGCATTTTTACAGCTTTAATTGTCACTTTGATTACTGTAGCATAGCTGAGGATTTGTGGTCCAGAGATTTCTTCTGAAAAAGTTTGTAGCATTATGTCTTTGTATCACAGTCATGGGTGGGGCCTGTGCTTGTATATAGGGCAACACACTATGCTTCTATCTATCTGGGTTGTAACTACATATAATAATTAGGATTACATGTACTCCAGAATGTGTAGGAAAAATATAATGAAATTTACTTCATAGAAGTTACATTTTGTGTCCTGGAGAAATAAATTGATGAAGTATTTTTAGAAATACGGTGGTCTTTCAGAGGATAACAAAAACTGTGATATCTTTGATATGTGGAGATATTTATCATCAGTGCAGGTGTGTAGGATTATGAACTCTCAATATTTGATAGGAATCCAAGGTATTCCCGGGTAAAATCACAGACATTCCTTCATCCGTCAATATTACCATGGAAAGTGCAACTTGAATTTCTGTACATTTGCGACCACTGACAACTTTACATGTAATTTCACAAAGTCTGTGTATGATTTTTTGGAAAAAATACTTTTATACCAAATAAAGATATCACTTTCACAGCATAACAGTGGCTATTAAAAGCATTTCTAGACACACACTCAAAGTGTTCGTCTGACTTTGAAAAGTAACAACTATATCTTCACCAGACATGTCCTGTCTAACTTGTATTGAAAACACTATGATACAGACACAGATACTGTAGGAAAAGCTGTTGAAATAATTTGCCTGTGATTGTGAAAAAGAGATAATCTATGACATTAAGGTAGAGCGCGCACTTCTGGGACAGATTGTTTGACTCACAAATTTTTCCAAATTTTATGCCATTTACTGCGTGTTTGGACTCATTTGAAAGCATTTGCAATAAGAAAGATTTTTATCTTAATTTTGAATTCTGAATTTCAAATATCAGTAAATGATGAGTAATTTTTAGTGCTAGTTCCAAACTTTGCACGGTGACCATTTAGGAAAGTTTGAGCAAAAGTTTAAGTTTTTCACTTTTGAGGCGCACACCACCTTAAAGAGGGTTTTAGGCTGGGCAGTGTCAAATCTCCTTTTTTTTTAACAGTTCAAGCGCAATAATGATAATAATCCCATGCTGTGCATGGAATGATAGGGAGCCGTAATCTAAGGAATGTACAGTCCAAATAAATATACGATCTGAAGTAAATTATTGAATTATGTAACCTTGGATATGATTCACATGTGAAGTTTTCACACTGTGTCAACAAGTAGAATAATAGAGACATGATAATTCATATTCTCATCACGGCATTTTACTTTGGAGTATAAGTCTTCGGGCAATGTCAAAAGAAACTCATCACAGTCTTTATTATGATACGAATAGCCTAAATCAACGAGCTGGTGAGTTATAATGGTAATTAAATTTGTACCTACCAGTTTGTCATGATTAGCTTGTGTATTCATGTATCAACGAAAGTAACAGTCTAATTTATCAATACCTTGTTGAAGAAGACAAACTATGGCCAGCAAGAATGGTGTATAGAATTTCTGCTTTATTTCCATCATGTATGGAAATATCAGTAAAGGACATGGAATTCTTTAATGCAGTCCTTTACATTCCAACAGACTTAACTTCACTATAAGTACAAGACTGTACAGGGAAGTTCAATTATAATAGTGTAATCAACAATATTAGCGCGACTACAAAAATGTATGAAAAGGAATTCAACTGTACTGAATTCACTGAAATGCATGCAAAGAGGTTACGGTAGTATTTTAACGTTGGGGGCGCTGTATAATTTGTCCAGCCGATGCGAAGCAAACCTTGCTGCTAAATAGCAATTTAATTATAGGGCCAGTGATCAAAATATGGGAAGACTTGTAAAACGTTGAAGCTTTCCCTGACAAGGAAGATTTCAAAATACCTCTTATCTGGGATTTTCCAACAAAAGAGAGCCTTATTATAAGAAATACCACAGTCACCTGTGGTCGGTCTATTACGCTTGGCGTCTATGCCCCGTAGACGTGTGTACATATGTCTGGTTTTTCTCAGGCACATGTACACAGATCTATGGGGGCATAGACGCCAAGCGGAATAGACCGACCACAGGTGACTGTGATGAGATGAACATGCATGCTATTTGAATAATGGTCAAAACAATAACGTTTCATTTTCACATCGTGTACACGAAATATGAAACGGGAAGAGTCAGATATTATGACATTACAGCTGACAGGAAAGTTGTAGAGCACTTTTTAAAAGTTTTGTTTAGTTTCTGTCACGGAAAGCTTTGACGTCGCTAATGACGAAAGAGGACAGAAAAAAAACACATTATCACCATCAGTATTTATTAAATGCAGGTGAAATATTTCACGTGCATGTACCATAAGGCCTGTAACTTAAACAAAATCATCATTCTGTGTGTCGCCAGAGTTTAAATTTCAGGAAATATCAAACGGGATACACTGACTTCATACAATGGAATAGTATACATTTAGTTTTTTGGCAAATATTCTTAGAGCTTCTCTCATGTCGCGTATTCATGTGAAAACTAGTTTTGACGCCTTGATAGATACAAACTTAAATATGGACAGTGCAGTGAAACAAGCAAGCAAACAAGCAAGCATGAAATCCATCAGTAACAATTCGCAGTGTTAGAAATTTCAACACTTTAAACAGAAAAGGTATTGAATAGTACGAAAGATACTGTTTACCTCATTGAACTTGACAGTCAAAGCGACTCAAAAAGCACTTGTCACATTGGTTTTCTTATTTATATTTGTTAATCCTGCTTGTTTAAATATATGTAAATACAAAATCCAAAAATCTTTGCAAATACTCCATATAACACCATACTTTCAACAATTGGCGCCATTTTCCGCACTTTTCAATGTTATAAAAGTTGTATCATGAACATTGCATGACACTTACTTCTCTTCGTCAACTTGAAAAATATATTTTGTGAACAAAAGTGCTCTTTTCTGCATGTAACTGCCCGTTCAGACAGAATAAAGCCATGTTCGTATTCTGTTTTATACACTTTTGCCACAATTCTATACAAACCTTTTTAAAATTCACTCCCCGGAAAAAAAACCCCCACAATTGATTGTAAAATTTGACAACCCCCTAAAAATGGTTTTGCAAAAGTCAAATCCCCTGATTTCCACTGACCCCCCCCCCCAAATAAAAACGAATGCTCCCTTAGAGATATTTCTACACCACGTTTCGACTTGCCACCACGCGTACAGCTCAAACTTACAACTACTCGGTATACGCGGTAGCCACTGTCACAGTCAAACCCTGGTGTTAAACAGTCCATAAAATAGGATTATTCATCGATGACAATGAGCACTTTGAGTTTATACCATAAACCAACAAAGACAGTATCGTCAGAATCTACTAGCGCGTACTCATGAGCTTCCGGAAAGCAAGCTCCGCACCCGGCCGCCGGCGCGGCGGCACCCTCGGCTGTCAAAGTACATGCATGCTCTGATAGCGATATTCTTCATATCGCCCTCTTGCGACAAGATATTTCACTTCACTTTGACTTCAGTTGATGTGGTCGTTCAGTTGAAACATGGCGACCTGTCGACAGGGTCGCTGACCACGATCGCCGTGAAAATTCCTTAAAAATGCGGAAACTATACCTATATTAGAGCAATCAAGACACCTGCAAATACAAAACAGTCATCGGAATGTTCAGGTATGTTTTCGCACGCACATTTCAGTGAAAATCGTCAAGTTTTCTGAGAAGGTTTTACCAACACGGATGGAATAGGGGTACATTGCTATCAAACGAAATGAAATCTGCTGCTGGATAATTTTCTAAAACATGAAAAAAGTACAACTGTGAATATTTTTCTCGTTAATACCTAATCCTGTATATATAAGGGGAAAAGCGTAGTTCCTGATCCAAAATTGACGAAAAATACCAAAATCCTTGAATTTTACGGTGAAATTCAAAATTCTTCAGCCTGTCGTTTGCATAGTGTTGTGTAAAACTAGTCTAGAAAGTTGTGGATTTTCACCAGAAATATACCTGCAGACTTGACATGTTATATTGTCATGTCTGCTTTTATGTATGTTTCTGTACACTCATGCACACATCTGTGAAAGTCAAAAAATTATTCTGACAAATATTTCACAATAAATTGCAACAGGCTGCTGTCAGAAAGTGTACAAAAATCATCAATAGTAATATTACTAATTAGAACTTTACCGACATTATTCCATCAAGGGTGAAAAAATATACAGGTGAAAAATAGTATATTTTAGTTTTACCAAACAGTTTGATAAAACAGTCCGTCAAAACGAAAACGTCATGTTTGATCCAAAATTAGCAGTATATATGAAAAATTATTGAAATGATGGCAAAAAATACACATTTACAGCCTGCAGTTGCAATGAGTTGTGTAAAATTTGTCAGAAAATTTGTAGATTTTCACCAGAGATATCCCTGCAGAGTTGACATGATGTGGTGTCATGTCTGCTTATATGTACAGTAGTTTAACACAGTATCGCTGTGTTACAACTAATCTGTATGGATTATCCTTACACAGTGCAATGTAACGGGGTTTCTCTAACTGACCTTGACCTTTATAGCTGAGAAATTCACCATCACAATTGAAGTGAACCACTCTATGCCCACCGTAATCACAAACATATATGCCATCTTGTTGGTGATCAAAACACAAACCCTCTGGCCACTTTAAGTGTCCCTTGCCAATGTCTCTTATACTTTGCATCTGGTGATTCAAAACATGAACACATTTCCTGCCATTATCTGATACAAAAATACATTTCTTATTCACAATCAGATCAAAGGGTTGACTGACTTGTCCTTTTTCAGTTCTTGCAATGTGTTCACCAGATTTATTATATTTTCTCACATATCCATTCCAGTCACCAATGAATATAAAACCATCAGGACTCAAGCAGATACCCGTTGGATCAATTCCTTCTTTGTGTCCAAAACAGTTTAAAATCTTGCTTTGTCCAGAACTCACCACAACTTGACCATTGTCCCAATCACTCATAAAGTATTGGTCATTGTCTTCATCCACTGTGACATTCCATGGAATAAATGACTGGAATGCATGGAATTGTAAGATGAGATCACAGCAGAGTCTGATTGGATCAATAACCTGAACTCTATGATTCCTCAAATCACATATAACCCATTGACCGTTCTTCTTGATGTATATTCCTCTGGCTGTATTAAATTGTCCTGGCATTGATCCAGACCCAAACACTTCAAGGACACTCCCCTTGACCGGATGGCCTTCGAAAACAAAAACAAACAAAGGTCAAAGGTCAAAATGCAAACTACAATTTCTATGAAGTCAAACATTTTCTGATCTCACAAATTTTGACTGAATACAAACTTTCTTTGTTTACACAAACACATGGAACATTTAAAGGAACAATTTCCTTACATGTTAATGTAACTCGCAAGTTTCCATGGCAACATATTTGCATTTTATCGATGGAAATGTGATTTTCAGTCCATAATAAGGTAAGTCATTGTATTGCTGATTAGCTCATGTTTTACTGATACCAGTGGAGTTGCCAGGTTGTAAATTGTTTTGTTGTGTTTTGATGTCAATCACACGTAGATGTTGATGTAACTCACACGTTTCCATGGCAACATTTTTGCATTTTATCGATGGAAATGTGATTTTCAGTCCATAAGGTACATGTAAGTCATCTGCTCATGTTTTACAGAGTGAGTTGCCAGGTTGTAAATTGTTTTGTTTTGTTTAGATGTCAATCACATGTACATGTTAATGTAACTCGCACGTTTCCATGGTAACATATTTGCATTTTATTGATGGAAATGTGATTTTTATTCCTTAAGGTAAGTCATTGCAGTAATTAGTGCATGTTTTACTCCAAGAGTTGCCAGGTTTTTAAATTTTTCTGTGTTTTTATAAATCAATCAGAGATACATTTGTATGTAACTCTCATGTTTCCATGGCAACATATTTGCATTTTATTAATGGAAATGTGATTTTCAGTCCATAAAATCAGTTACTGTATTGTAGTGATTAGCTAATGTTTTACAGAGTGAGTTGCCAGGTTGTAAATTGTTTGGTTGTGTTTTGATGCCAGTTACTGATACGTAAAAACTGAATCTGTTTGCTTGCATTTGGATTAAGATAAAGTTACCAATATTTATTCTTTAATTTTTCTCCAAATTTTGCCCCAGATGATATATTTTATTTTTATTTTTCCAACTTCTCACAGACTAATTTCTCTGTCCCTACAATCTCTCCCAAAATCTTTCTGTATTGAAATACAAACAATTGCTGATTTGTTTATAGCCTTGTTCACGGTTACAGGTTTGTTACTAAATATAGCTGTACGCGCGCGACATCGCACACGCAGCTTGAAATGCGGACAAATTTTATCAATGTTGCATACATGGCCGTCTTTGCAGCTAATACTCAGAGTCGTGAATATGTTTTTTAGTATTCATTGTTACACTAGCAGTCACCCACTGAGATGTATTTTCGTTGTTCTTGCATGCGTAATTTTCAAAAGCGTAATCTAAAAATGCGGACAAATATTTATTTTTGCATATTAATGAGAGAACAGTGACGTAAACTGTGAACGGCCCTATTGTACTGTCAACGCCGTAGTTTTTTTTCTTTGCTAATTTTCATCAAAATTTGTCAAACTTTACTTATTTTAAAAACTTGTGTAATTTGTACATTTGTTTTACTCTTCTTGGAAAATTCACATTTGTATATCATTTTCTTTTTTGTTGATTCAATAATCTGACATTTTAAAGTTACAAGTAAAATGTATACTTTGAATGTTAATCTATTTGTTTCATCGTCGTAAACCATGCGCCTCTTTACGGCAACAGCTCAGCGCTACCGGTCTTGATTTTTGCGTAGGTCAGCAGAGCGGAAATTATTGCTCTGGCTCGCGAGAATGATTTGTTTCTTTATAACATGGGTTGGCCATATGGAATTTTATTTTTGTTTCACATATATTCTCTGTCGTTTCTTTTTTATTTTCACAACACACCACCCATCCATCCTTCAATGGATTGATGTTTACATATCAAATGTGTTAAAAGTGTCAGCAATTCTTTAATTATTATTTTGTTTTCATTTTCTAACTGCAGATGATGTTTTTTACAAAGAGATCCATTTTCCATATTTTTTACTTTTTTATGCTGATGATTCTTAATTTTGTAGTTTTTGTACCGTTTCCACTGTCATTTGTTTTATTGTCTCAAACAGTAAAGATACTTCCATGCAGTGATTGAATGTCAGTCATTTCCCATCATAAACATTTTCACATTTGTTGATTATAAAGGCAGGGCTCGAAATTAACATTTTATCCTGGTAGTCATTTTGACCACCACATTTCAAATTTGGTGGTCATTTTAAGGAAACTGGCAGTCAATATTTTTTTTAACTGAATCATATTATCAGGCTTTTTGTATTCACGAAAAGAGAGGTCAATGTTATGGTGGGAGTCTTTGAACATGGCTGTACCCAAACATGTCTGTACAGTGGATAAAAAAAATAAATACCTATGTTGGATAGAAAAAAAAAACCTGATAATGATTTTGCCAACAACTGCTCATCTACTGACTCGTGCTTATGTTTTGTAATGATAAGTAGAAGGATTTTGAAATTGTTTTTTTCCGATGCGAGAAATATTTGCATAAATGTCGCAAAATGAAATTTAGTTTATTAGCACCTGTGAAGGCCCTGCGCCACAAAAAGGAATGAAACGTTATGTGTAACAATTTCTTCAAGGCCGATTGCAATGTTGTTATTGATGAAACGGTACCCTCGCCATCAGACAAAGCGGCAATCGCTGAAATACTAAATGTTTTACATGGTGGTCAAAATGACCACCAGTTACAGAATTTGGAGGTCAAGCACGGAAAAATGGTGGTCATTTGACGCAAGACCACCGCTAATTTCGAGCCCTGAAAGGCCACATTAAATTTAAATTTGTTCAATATTCTCATTTACAGGTTCAAATTACCTTAATCCTTGAATAGTTGTGTTCCACTTTTCTAAACATTGCCAATATATTCATTTCAATAAAGTATCAATGACTTTGTTTTTTGCTCACGTGTTCACACACGTGAGCATATGTCGCAGCGATGTCTGTCTGTCTGTCTGTCTGTCTGTCTGTCCGTCTGTCTGTCTGTCTGTCTGTGTGTCTGTCTGTCTGTGGGTCCATTTTCCAAAAACGGCTGAACGTATTTCAGTCAAATTGGTAGACATCTTCAGAATTCAAATGGCTAGAACTGAAAAGATTTTGGTGGGCGTGGCTTGCATATTAATGAAGTTATCACAGTTTTAATTTTTCTGATACATGGTAGTCTATGGCAAGCCAGTATCTGTGGTTTGAGGGCGCTATCCCCACGTTACACTCTGGCTAGACGATGCTGAAATTAGACTCGGTTTCGGATTCGGTTTCGGATTTGGTTTCGGATTCTAGAGACTGAAAGAAATTTTATATTTCAGCCAATTGTTACACTGTGGAATACTGGATTTTCCTTACTTTCCCTGGACCCTTTTTTCAGCTAAAATAATATCTAATCACACTAAACAAAGTGAAAATAAGTATATAGGGATAACTTAGCAATACAAATTTTTTGACAAAATGTCATGTGATCTCGATGACCTTTGACCTTAAATATGAGTATATGTCCATAACTCAGTAACCACAAGTGCTACACCCTTCATATTTGGTATGATGGGAGACCTTATGACATCACATCCTGTACCTTATTAATTATGTGATATCTAATTCTTAGCCAGCAAATAGAGCTAGAGGTCTGATTATTGGTATATAGGTATAATTTAGCAATACAATTTTTTGACAAAATGTCATGTGACCCCAATGACCTTGACCTCATATACATATATGGCCATAACTAAGTAACCCCAAGTGCTACACCCTTCATATTTGGTATGATGGGAGACCTTATGACACCACATCCTGTACCTCATTAATTATGCACATATCTAATTCTGAGCCAGCCAATAGAGCTAGAGGTCTGATTTTTGGTATATAGGGATAATTAGCAATACAATTTTTTTGACAAAATGTCACGTGACCTCAGTGACCTTTGACCTTAAATATGAGTATATGTCCATAACTCAGTAACCACAAGTGCTACACCCTTCATATTGGTATGATGGGAGACCTTATGACATCACATCCTGTACCTTATTAATTATGTGCATATCTAATTCTTAGCCAGCAAATAGAGCTAGAGGTCTGATTTTTGGTATATAGGTATAATTTAGCAATACAATTTTTTTGACAAAATGTCATGTGACCCCAATGACCTTTGACCTCATATACATATATGGCCATAACTAAGTAACCCCAAGTGCTACACCCTTCATATTTGGTATGATGGAGACCTTATGACACCACATCCTGTACCTCATTAATTATGCACATATCTAATTCTGAGCCAGCCAATAGAGCTAGAGGTCTGATTTTTGGTATATAGGGATAATTTAGCAATACAATTTTTTGACAAAATGTCACGTGACCTCAGTGACCTTTGACCTCAAATATACATATTTGTCCATAACTCAGTAACCACAAGTACTACAGCCTTCATGTATGGTATGATGGGACAGCTTATGACGCCACATATTGCACCTCATTAATTATGCGCATATCTAATTTTGAGTGCGCCAATAGAGCTAGAGGTCTGATTTTTGGTATATAGGGATAACTTAGCAATACAATTTTTTTGACAAAATGTCACGTGACCTCGGTGACCTTTGACCTCAAATATACATATTTGTCCATAACTCAGTAACCACAAGTGCTACAGCCTTCATGTATGGTATGATGAAACACCTTATGACACCACATATTGTACCTCATTAATTATGCGCATATCTAATTTTGAGCGCGCCAATAGAGCTAGAGGTCTGATTTTTGGTATATAGGGATAACTTAGCAATACAATTTTTTTGACAAAATGTCACGTGACCTCGGTGACCTTTGACCTCAAATATACATATTTGTCCATAACTCAGTAACCACAAGTGCTACAGCCTTCATGTATGGTATGATGGGACAGCTTATGACGCCACATATTGCACCTCATTAATTATGCGCATATCTAATTTTGAGCGAGCCAATAGAGCTAGAGGTCTGATTTTTGGTATATAGGGATAACTTAGCAATACAATTTTTTTGACAAAATGTCACTTGACCTCGGTGACCTTTGACCTCAAATATACATATTTGTCCATAACTCAGTAACCACAAGTGCTACAGCCTTCATGTATGGTATGATGAAACACCTTATGACGCCACATATTGTACCTCATTAATTATGCGCATATCTCATTTTGAGCGAGCCAATAGAGCTAGAGGTCTGATTTTTGGTATATAGGGATAACTTAGCAATACAATTTTTTTGACAAAATGTCACGTGACCTCGGTGACCTTTGACCTCAAATATACATATTTGTCCATAACTCAGTAACCACAAGTGCTACAGCCTTCATGTATGGTATGATGGGACAGCTTATGACGCCACATATTGTACCTCATTAATTATGAGCATATCTAATTCTGAGCGAGCCAATAGAGCTAGAGGTCTGATTTTTGGTATATAGGGATAACTTAGCAATACAATTTTTTTGACAAAATGTCACGTGACCTCAGTGACCTTTGACCTCAAATATACATATTTGTCCATAACTCAGTAACCACAAGTGCTACAGCCTTCATGTATGGTATGATGAAACACCTTATGAGGCCACATATTGTACCTCATTAATTATGCGCATATCAAATTTTGAGCGAGCCAATAGAGCTAGAGGTCTGATTTTTGGTATATAGGGATAACTTAGCAATACAATTTTTTTGACAAAATGTCACGTGACCTCGGTGACCTTTGACCTCCAATATACATATTTTTCCATAACTCGGTAACCACAAGTGCTACACCCTTTATGTTTGGTATGATGGGACATGTTATGACGCCACATACTGTACCTCAATAATTATGCGCATATCTCATTCTGAGCGAGCCAATAGAGCTGGATGTCTGATTTTTGGTATATAGGGATAACTATAGGAGAGAAATTTTTTGACCAATGTCATGTGACCTTGATGACCTTTTACCTTAAATATATGTTTATGTCAATAAATAAGTAACCACAAGTGCTATGTCCTTTGTATTTAGTAGGATGGGAGACCTTTTGACAACACACGCTTTACCTCATTAATTATGTACACATCTAATTCTGGGCAAGCGAATAGAGCTAGAGATCTGATTTTTGGCATATAGGGATTAATTAGGAATATAATTTTTTTTTTTGAAAATGTCATGTGACCTTGATGACCTTTGACCTTGATTATACATATATATGCATATTTCAGTAACCACAAGTTCTATACCCTCCAATTTTGATAGGATATTAGACCTTAAGATGTCACATCTTGTACCTCATTTATAATGCGCATATGTATTTCTTGGCTGGCCAATACTGCTAGAGGTCTGACCTTTTTTCCCGATTTAGAACCGTAACTTAGACATGCCTCATGTGTTTCAAATTGGGAACAACGACATAGACCTATGTGCCCATAGATCTCAACATATACACTCCAATGATACTTCTTAATGACCACATTTTCCTGCCCCATCAAGACTAGTACTCCTATTACAAGTGGGGACTATGTCATTGTAAATGACTTGTTGAGTTATTGGTTGTATCACAGTATTCGATATATCTAATTCTGTATTTTTTCCATTTTATATTCTGAATAATTACATTAAACATATTTCACTGTCTCCAGTACATTTCATTTAAGTATTTTCACTTCATGCACTTTATCCCTTTCACATGTTCAAATATCTGACCAGAGAACAAACACTAAATAGTCCAGGATGGGAGCTACAGTGTCATTGACGCTATTTTTACTTCAGCCAATTCCTAATTTGCATATGAAATGAATTTTCATACTTAGGGATATTCATCTGAATTGACTTGATCAAAATTGATGTAACTTGCTATGTACATTTCAGACACTGTAATACAATATTATTGAAAGTCATTAATCGTTTCTCTTCAGCAAATTCCTAATTTGCATGTTTAATGAACTTTCCTAATTAGAGATATATATCTGAATTGAATTGACCAAAGTTGACAAAACTTGCTACATATATTGCAGATACCATGATACAACATTATTGACAATATTTAAGCATTTTTACTTAAGTCAATTCCCAATTTACATATTTAATGAACTTTGCTTATTAGGGATATATACTGGGATTTACTTGATCAAAGTTGGCAAAACATGACAACATTGATGATTATACCTGGTTAAAACAATATCGAAAGTCATTTCACATTTCATGTCAGCTAATTTACAATTTGCATATCTAATGAGCTTTCACAGCTCGGCATATATGGCTTGAAGGACTTGGCCAACGGTAATTACACTTGCTATATAAATGACAGCAGTCAAAGAACTTTAATATTTTTATTTCAGCTAATTACATATTTGTATACTTCATGACCTTTGAGAATTAATCAGCGGTGATTATTGTTCATTATGTTGATCATAATACTTTCAATGAAGTTGCGAACATGTGGCAAAGGTTCAAATTTACACATAACTGTATGAAACACGTGAGCATTTTCAGTTCATATCTTTTTATTGTCTGACTTTGGCCATAATGAGAATTTAAATTTAAATTTATTATTTAACATTCTCTTTTTTCATATATTCTCAATCTTGTATCAATGTTCCATCACCTACACTGATTCCCTCACTTGCTTGGTTATGTTTGCAATTGTTTATTATATTTTTGGTTTATTTTACAACTCTGTAACTGTTCACCACTTTTCTTCATACTGTATTAATTTTGGAGGTATTATATGGAGATGTTTATTTATATCAACGTAATATTTTTATATATTTATAGTATATTAAATTTTAAAAACTCTTTGTATTTTTGCTGTAAAAGCATCTGAAGTTTATGTTTTCTAAACATTATAAAACTGGCTGTCAGCTGTGTTACATTAACACATTTTAAACGGAACATTTTGTAGCAATCCATCTTATGCCGCCCAATTTCTACTTTGTTCTGCCTTTGTAATGGTGTAAAAATTAACCAAACATATTTCATGACATAGATATCTTGATCTTACATATGAGACAACTCACTTTGTCTTGAGTAATGCATATTGATATGCTGTGATATCTGGCTTTCTCTGTGACCTAAATTTCCTAACTCAAACTGTGGCACTTCAATATACCGGTACATTTATCTGTGCCTGATATTAACTGTATTTGTCTTCCATGCGTTTCTATCTTTCTGCTTCAAACACACTCTCTCATCCAATGAATATTTCAAATATGTTGCGTGGTAACTTTGTTTTGCCTATGTTACTTAAAGCCCCAGTGCTGCTAACTTTTGATGGTTTTTTCATTATTTTTTTTTATAAATCAATTGCAACTTCTTATTCTACTCCCCAAAGAATGCTGAAACACCCACTATTTAGCTTGTCAACTTGGTGTCTATATGTGTAAAATGCATGGTTTTTGTTTACCGGTACATTAGAATTCTAGTCCAGACCAGAAGTCAGTTTTCAACAATAACAATGCAGTTTACAACCTTAGGGGCTGAGTTGACAAGCTGGATACTGTGTATATCAACATTCTTTGGGGAGAAGAACAAGGAATTATGGTTTACATTCAAAACAAAAATGGTGGAATTATCATCAAAAGTTAGCAGCACTGGGGCTTTGATACAAGTACTTTATGCATGAGATGAGTTGGCAAATTTTCATGTTTATCAGTGTTGACTTTATTAGTTTTTTTGAGTTTTATTCAGTTTTTCTCAATTTTGTTCTATGTTTATTATTTTTGATTTAGAAACGTGTTTTTCGTTACATGCATAAAACTATATTGGTGTATTCAACAGGAGGAAACATGATTTGTCATACATTCTATGCAGTATTGAATAATGAAAATATTTACACGAAGCATGCCAAATTTCGACAGCAGTCCTGGTCATTACACTGATATTTTCAATGACAACTTTCTTTTTTTCTTCTCCTCCTCATAATTTGGCTTATCTATGTGTGCATATTAATTGGGTTTTTGAATTTTTGAAGTTGTTCAGTACCTTTCATATGTGTTGTGTTTCTCAATTCTGACGTTCCACTGTTAGGTCATCACCATATCCATAAAATCACAATATAACTCTTTCCAGAAAAGCTAAACTACATTGTACTTTTATTTCATACAGATTATTTGTGACGACAGCATTTTCAACCAAAGGAACAACAGTGAAATCAACCAGGGTGACTGACAGAGTAGGGATCTGGCAAATGCTATGTCCAATCACTATGGTACAGCAATTAGTGTTATAGTAGTTATACATTTGATGACACTGAAAATGTCACAGTTGATCAAGACATGAAGAAATCAACAAAAGCTGTCACCTATTCTACAGAAAACCTCCTTCCTGGTGGTGGCAGCCTGACAAAGATGTCTTTGGGTTCAAGTGAACCTGAAATTAAACATTGTGTACATACTGTACACACAAACCAAACGGCCCTTTTCAGGGCCATCACATCCTCCAAAAAGAGAACTACCGTACACTATCTTGTAATTTATTTTTCAACTTTGTTTTGATTTAAAGTGTGTGTTAACCTTTATTATGCTCCTCTTGTCAACTGGTCTTAACAGCTGTACAGGTAGGTTGAAAAATGAAAGCTGAAAAAATACCAAAATTTACAGAGTGCTCCAGAGCTACAATTCTCAGTGCTTAAGAAACAACAAATTCTTTTCGTGTATAAGCTATGTACCGGTACTCTGGAAAATGTACAATGTCCAGTTTACACAAAGTAGAAAAGAGAACTGAAATACTTCCAACTGTTTGTGTCATGAACTAGCTGTCATATACCAGTATATACGCAATGTTTACGTGCAGTGTCTTTCAAATCAAATGCTTTTCTTTAAAAAATGACAAGATGTCAGCGGTGTAGCTATGGAATGCTGCTAAAAATCTTTATCCATCTAATACGATGCTGTTTATTTTGGAAATTTGACAAAGTTAAATTGTGATGGATTATTGTCATTGTTTGTATATATTGTCATTGTGTATTGTTTGTATTGTGTATTGGTACATAATGTCATGATAGAAAGTCATTTGTTTTCTGTTTCAGTCCTGATATTTCAGAGATTTCACAGAGTTTTCTATATTTCAACTGTGGATTGTATCACACCTCTAGAATTTGTACGGTACATGGATTATCCTGGATATTTGCAATATGTCTGTATGTCATCTATCGGTATATCACAAGAAGACATTTCTGTTCAAAGCCAGCAACAAACTAAAGGTAAGTCAGGTATTTCATACCAGTATATTGATGTGCCAAATGCAGCGATCTGATTGGTCAAGATGTGAAAAGAACCGTGGTATTTTCATGATATAGCTCAGTTGGCACACACTGGAGTTCTCGGCAAGACATTTCTTTGACATTCCGCGCTAGACTTGGTTCAAGTCGGTGAATTAAAAAAAAATAAAATCATTTATAATAGTTTCTCTTGTGTCTCTCCTATTTCGTACAAACCTATCCGGAATTTGGCAGCTCACGCCAGGTTTTCCCAGCTATTGAATGCGTCGAGTTTGAGTCTGCGCAGTAGTGAGTTAGTTTCTGCCGGATTCACCGACTTGGACTTCTTGCAAGTACAGGCGGTGAGACGGACTGTGTACACAGTGACGTAGAGCAAATACAAAATGATTGACAGCCCCGCCGTTATTCTGGCCAAAAAGAAGAACGCATGCTCTGCATGCATTCAAAAGTTTGTTGTCATCTCAGTGCAAAGCTAGACATCGAGTACGTTTTACATCTGGGCGAATAATGGCATCAAGTTTGTACATCAACTGCGTTTTACAACTGATCGGTCGACCATCGCTAATCATGAGAGATTACCAAGGAAAGCTTGTTGAGAGTTACATTGAGGGAAAAGATGTGTTCGTCTGCGCACCAACCGGCAGCGGAAAATCACTGACATACGAAGTCGCCCCACATTGTTTTGATTTCCATCGCTTTGGGCACGTAAGAGAACGGGCTACAACTGTAAGGACGGTGTCTTTTTCCATCCTTGAATAACCGGCGACGATTTTCGCATTTTGCAACATGGGCCCCACAAACAACACAGATATTTTCACGCGTTTTCGGTGATACAACAGAGGTCGTGCTGACTTTTGTGGGAGTGATCACACTCGACATTTTGTCAACAACGCCATGTGAGTTTTATGCACGTCTCGTTTGGGTCAATTGGTAACTCCTCCCAATGTGTAAAATTTAGTGATGTCATCTTATGAATAATGTATGAGTAAAGAAAACGTCATCTCATGAATAATTTATAGCAACGCAGATCGTGCAAGAAAGCCAAGTCTGTGATTCCGGGTGAAACTCCGCTGTATAGCGTTCACTCCACTCATCACGTTCACCCTACTCATCGCGTCCACTCACGCGCGCGTTTCACATGAAAGCAGAATACAAATCATTGCGTTCACTCCACTCAAACATTCACAAATCACAGACTTGAACCAAGTCTAATTCCGCGCCAGAATTTCAACGTACTATTATGATAAAATAGCAATGAAGCACACGCAATGTTTCACTCTGTTTTGACCAGTTCACTTCATATATGCATTCACTATTGCCCCTGATTGTGATACAATCCACAATTGAAGGATAGAAAACACTGTGAAATCTTGTACGTGGTATACCATCACTGGGTGTTCATCATGGCAACATTTTATGTAAACATGAGCAAATGAAATGTCTTTCATTTCTTTTGAAGCCAAATGGAAATAAAATGCTTGCTTCTCTTCCCAGTCCTTTTACAACTAGATATGAACTGAAAATGCTGTTTCAGGATATAAGCTTTGTCAACTTGATCAAGTCTATTCATAATATACATCCGAAATGAGGAAAGTTTATTGAATATAAGTTTTGTCAACTTGATAAAGTCTATTCATAATATACATCCCAAATAAGGAAAGTTCATTGAATATCTTAATCAGTAATTAGCTGAAGTGAAAAATGCCAAATGACTTTCAATAATGTTATATCATAGTGTTATATCATAGTGTCTTCAGAGTACATAGCATGTTTAATCAATTCTTATAAAAAGTCCATTTACTATTAGGGTACAGGTACAGACTATGCCAATGGCATTACGCAATGAGAAATTACAAGTGTGTATTGCGCAGATAATTCTACAGGTATATATGTAATACCTAACTTGTAAAAGTTTTGGTGCCAACCTCGTAACTTAAAAATTCCTAACAGCGTCCAGCAATTTCCAATTGTCACACATGAACTCCCATTCAGTTACATTCATTCTAAAATCACAATTGTGAGATTACCATGGTACAAACTTAGAGAAAAACCGTGTTACAAGTGTGTTAAATGTTCATTAACGCAAAGAAACGACACGGAGACAGGGCTTGGCCGAAACCCAGGGGCGATGGAACATCCGGGCGTCGTGGCGGCCTTTCCCATGAAGCCAGTCGCAGATTTGAATGACCTCAAGGGAGGGCAACGTGTTACCCAGGATGCAACTACTACCACGGCGGGGATGCACGGCGTCGTGGCGGCCTGGAAGATGACACGGACCCCTTGCGGGATCATGCCATGCATCGGGCAACGTGGTACCATGGTCCCTCCGGATCCGCGACAGCAGCCCCATGGAACTTTATTGAAATTTAATCGTCCAAATAACAGCCAGATAGAAAAGTGACAAACTGTAATATGTCTGTACTGTATGTGGGTTGCTAATGCCGCAGCTTGCTTTCATTTTTTTTTTTTTTTTTTTGTGGTGGGTGGGAGGGGATTTTTGATGTGTACTTTATCGTTGCAGGAGCTGAAGTGGCGGCAAATGGCTTTGGCCAAGGGGGGTATGCATGGATAGCTGATGGTCAGTGATGCGAGCAGATAACGGGTTGGACGTCATGCAAGGCATGCATGGCATTCATATTTGATAGTGAGGGTGGACAAGAAGCAGCTGTGATTCGACAGGCAAGGGTTTATTGTGTGTTAAGCCAAAGTGCGAGGCGTGGTTGTGAGGCAAAGGTAGAATGGCCTGCGTCTCCGTGCCCTTCCCCGCGTTAACTATGATTATAGCAAGCCATAATCATCCACTAAATCCCTGATAGTAGAGTTTTGATGCAAGAGATGCCAAACTTCATTACTTGGTGCATGATTTTCAATTTTCAGAGCAAGACGAAGATTGTCTTCAATTTAGGACCCAAAACCAAACGACACAAATATCATTTTACATACCTTTTCAGTACGACAGAAGTGACATGACTGGCCAGTAGTAGCTACACATCATGACCTTGAAACACAGAAGTTGACCTCCAACTGACAATAATACAAGGTTACATAAAATACCAGAATTTATTTCTGTGGTACTGCATAGCATCAAGATGTATGAGGACATGAATCCCAGCATTTTGTAGGTAACATTATTATACACCTTTCCATGATACACGTGTGTATTTTAGGAAAATAGTCAGATGTATTGTGTTTTCAGAATGCCCTGTGTTACACTCTGTTGTACAATTGCATACCCACCATTGGTAGTACTGCCAACTCTGCCTAGGCACAATGCAGTGCACAAGATGAAATCGTAGTTTGGGAGGATTATTTCACAGGAATTCAAAGCTTTAAGATCAGCAATTGCTCAATGATGATTAGGCCAAAGAAAAAAATTATTGTGCCTCAGATTTTTTTGCTAAGCTATAGAGGCAGTGAGGGAATGTTATTAATTTATTTTATGAACCGGCAATATCTGTCGCTAGTTGCAATGCTACAGATGACTTGGGGTGCAGATTTTACAAACTGTCCAACGTAATACAAATATGAAATGTACAGGTGATATTCACAGAACAAATACTGACCATTTCAACATTCTTTCAGAAGAAGAAAAACAATAAGTCATTCACATCGCAACAAAATTATTGTCTTTTTAACATCCTCAAGGTTAGGGCTAACACTAAAATACAGCTAAGCCTATAGACCTTTTCCTCGTTATCCCACAATGCATTGCTGTGGTTGTGTCAAATACCATCGTATACACACTCAAAACAACAAATACGTACTGATTTTGTGTTGTACAATGGATAGCTCTACAAAAATAATACAAATATGCATTGCCAATAAAATGCCTCTAGTGTTTGATTTCCGTCGGCAACAAAAATAAAGGTCAGTGTTCACCATAGTGTTCTCTAAGTAAAATATCCCACCCATACCCCATGGCTGAAGAGTTACATGCGTAACATACGCTTTGTATACCCTGTTGCGCACTGCATCGTGGAACCGGTAAAAGAATTGTTGCATTGGGTCAAAAATGATAGTGTCCTTATGGTGTTTCGCATGACATCTACATTACGTTTGAATGGTATTGGTCAACAATAACAATTACATGACCAATATAAAAATAAACAACAACAACAACAACAACAACAACAACCAGATTGCTTGGTTCGCAGTGCTTTGGTTACATCTTTAGAACACCTGGTTTGTTACAGCCCATACTTTAGGGAAGAATATCTGACATACCTTTAGTCTGAGGAAGTGTCAACTTATCTGTGTATGAACAAATACTTGCTTCAATATAATGGTGAATTAAGTACATTATTTATAGCATCTCGACTCCCTCTGAATCAAGCAAAGTTAGGCTGTTACCCTAATGCACTGATTTATGTACATCATACTCAAATTGGCTGCTTCTGAGAATTCTTTCATCCATGACCCCAACTTATCTTCACCAAGAGGTGAGTTACAAAACTGGATTTCGTGTATCCAAATTCGGACTTCAGTCTTTGAAACAAAGTGGACTGTTTTGGATTAAGTTTAGATAGGTGCAGTTCAAATGCACTGGCTGGGCGATTTTCCGCATAATTTCTCTATGCTGGTTTAGGGGCGAGGTTTAGCACTGTGAAAACAGTTTTTTAGCATTGCTAGGATGAGCTCTCATCCAATCAGAATGGCGCATGGTAGCATAATAAAATGCAATTTATTTTAATACGTTTGACAATGATATGTATTGTCAATAAAGGTTTATATTAGCAACCTTTGGTGTCTTGGTCTGATCTTTTTCTCCTTCACTATTTCATGTATTTGTTTTTTGATTGACAGTGTTACACAAAGTTTTTTTAACTGTGTTTTGTCTATTACATTGTATCTATGCGTTTGATTGCCTATAATACTCCAAGGCAAGCAGGGGTAAGTTACTAATCTGTGGATGCTATAGCCATATTATCACAGGATTAACTTTAACAAAGTCAACAATGCATGCATCAGCAAAGAGTTAACAGCCACACACTTGCTGGTGAATTCGTTGTTGACTTTGTGAAAGTTAATCCAGAGATAATCTGGCAACAGCGTTCACAGATTAGTAACTTACCCTTGCTTACTTTGGCACATTTGGCAATAGAAATAAAAAGCATCCGACAATAAATGAAGCATAGTAATAAAACTTAGCATAAGAATATCACAGCACAAATACATGATATTGACGCAGTGAAGGAGGGAAAGAAACCTTTACAAAACCAGTGCAAAGATAAGACTAAGACCCCCAAGGTTGGTAGTAGAGAGCTTTATTGGCTCTATCATAGTCAAAAGTATTACAATAAATTGAACAACAGAAACAAGAAACCTGTGCTGAGACCAAGACACCCCTACCCCAACCCCATGCCTGTATGTGTACCGGTATATGTATGTATGTATGTATGTATGTATGTATGTATGTATGTATGTATGTATGTATGTATGCATGCATGCATGCTTGCGTGCGTGCGTGTGTGTGTGCATGCAGGCATGCATGCATGTATGTATGTATGTATGTATGCATGCATATATGCATGTATGTCAATCTGTCCGTCCTTCCGTCTATTGACTTTTTAGCTCACGTGTTCACACATGTAAGCTAATTTCATAGCAATGTCTGTTTGTCTGTCTGTGTGTTTGTGTGTGTGTGTGTCTGTCTGACTGTTTGCACGATAACTCAAAAACGCCTGTACATGTTCAAATCAGATTTGGTAGACAGGTAGCATACGCTACTTGCAAGAAGTGATTAGATTTTGGTTAGTGTGTCTTGCATATTAATGAAGTTATGACATTTCATTTTTTTCATATAATTGTTTCCTATTGAGACAGTAACGACAATGTCAACATATATCAAGAAATACTGCAAAATTTCATGAAACGTTTCACAGATGACAATCTCAGAACATTATGATGATACTCTGAGTGTCATGTCAATTATCTGCTCATTTGCATATTTAATGAACTTTTGTAATTAATGACATAACTATGAAATTCCTGCACCAAATTTGATACATGCAACAAATATTGATCTAATATAATTCTAATTGTACTTAGAAGCATTAGACAATGTCAAGTTAATAAATAGCTCATTTGCATATTTTATGAAGTTTTGTAATTAATCATATAACTCTGAAATAACTGTACCAAATTTGATGAAATCTGCTGCAGATACTGATCTGACAGATATCTGACTGTGTTGTAAAACATTCAGTAGTGTGAAGTTAATTAAGGGTTCATTTAAATATTTAATGAACTTTTTAATTAGGTATATAACTCTAAAATTATGGCATCAAATTTGATGAAACCTGCTTCAGATATTGATCTGATATATATCTAATTGTGCTATGAAATATTGAGCAGTGTCAAGTTAATTAAGGGTTCATTTGCATATATAATGAATTTGTAAATAGTGATCTTACTCAAAAATTACAGCATTAAATTTGATGAAACGTGCTACATATGTTGATCTGATAGATATCTGATTGTCCCATGAAACATTGAGCTGTGTCAAGTTAATAAACAGCTCATTTGCATATTAAATAAAGTTTTATAATTAGTGTTTTAACTCTGAGAGTATTGTGCAAAAGTTGATTAAACCTGTCACATATAATGATATAACAGATATGTGATTGTGCAGTGAAGCGTACTATTATTAATGAACCTGTTGTAAAATACGTGAGCACATTCAGTTCACATCTGGTCTTTAAAACGGAGGCGATCATCTTGCAATAAGATGTCTAAATGTATGTTGGAATTTCTAAGATTTTAATATCATCACTCCAAAATTGCAAAATCAATGCAGAAATGATAAATATTTTCATCGTCAATACTTAGAGGTTATAAACGGCAAGCGAGGGTATTTGGTTGCGGATATAAGACCTCTGGGGTGAAAATTAGCATATTTGGCGGGAAATAATCACCGAGCGAAGCGAGGTGATTATTTCACCCAAATATGCTAATTTTCACCCCAGAGGTCTTATATCCGCAACCAAATACCCGAGCGCACCGTTTATAACCTCATTATAATATGCTAAAGTTGAAAACAAGTTGGTAATTTCGTTATTTAGGGCGGCTGGAACGAGAGTTCAGGAGCGCCCAGCCTCATACAAACTCTGAAAAAGAACGTTTCAGAACGCGCGCGCGTGCACAGTTGAATTCATAAAATACGGTTACGCAACGCATCGATATCGCGATTAGACATCGAACTTGAAGAATTTTACTTAAAAAAAACGCTCAAAAAACTTTAAAAAATCATGTTGTTGTTACATAGCCTCCGCTCCTTACAGAAACTCTTCATTTGTTGGTTCGTCAAGCTGCAAAAGACTAAAATTTAACAATCAAAATCAATCTGAAGCCATAGACTTGTTCGACATTATGACGCGTTGAGCTCTCAAGTTGGCGTTCGATATTTGCGCGAGCTCAAAAATAGTACGCGGCGCGCAGGTCTTCTTGTTGAGAATATAAACCCCGGCTCCAGCCAATCAGATTGCCGGATTCCAGCTCAGTATATTATAATACTGATTCTAGGCCTTTAAAATTTTGCAAAATAGTCCTGCTGGGTTGCAGATGTTTGTTTGTTCAAGCCAAGTTGACCACAGGATAATCATGCAAATTAGAATAATAGGGGTAACGTTTGGTCAAAATGTAAAATTTTAAAACTTAGAAAATACTTGCTCTAGGACTTGGAAATTTTATGGGAAGCTGTCTATTCTGATGCAGATTGAAGTTTGTTAAACAAAGCTGATGACATTATTAATTAATTTCACCAAAAATCATTGAAAATTGCAACTGAGAAATAACTTTCTTTGTGACTTAATACATTTGCTTAATAACATTGGTATCAGCATTGGAATCCGGTTTTGTTCAAATTAAAGTCGGTAGAATGATTTATATGCAAATGAGCAATTTAAACATGGAAATGTTAACAAATTACTCAGTTCAGAAGCTACTGGCCAAAGGGCTTTTAAATGGTAATAATAATCTTTGTTAGTCAAAATGTTAATATTATATTACACACAGTTTTGAGGTTCTTTGACATTTAGCGCTAGGGGTATGTACTCTCCACTTTTGAGTTGAGAGCGCCTTTTCCCTCCGACTCGTAATGATGCCCTAGTGTTAGTATAGACTGCGTAATCTTTAGTTTGCAAAGTGATTGATAAACACAGAGACATTTCTGGTACACTTTGATAAATAAACCCTGATCAATATCGATTTGATTGCCAATCATATCAGTGCTTTCACTCTGTTTGGAGGAAGGGGTTGTTATAGCAAGGTCAGTAAAAATTTTAATTTGAGGACGTATGTGTATATCAAGTGCCAATAAGTAAAAGTCCTTATAAAAATAACGTAAACTAACCTTTCTCAACTCGTCTCATATCCAGGTACACTTCTTTTGTTTCTTCAGGGATTCCAGCATCACTAACGATGTGATCTGCATACGCTGATAACTTAACAGTTTTCATCACCAGTTCAGGATTGTTTGTCACCAGGTCTTGTGTCTGCGACTTCACGTGTAGAAACTCATTAAAAAGTGGGTTTAATTTACTTTCCTCCGCACTGTCTCCCTCCATCACCAAAGCTTTTCCAATTTCTCGTCCTTGCCCCTTCTCTCTACACCTTGACCTTCCAATGCCACTACTTATCATGAATTCGTTGACCTTGGCCTCGAGTTCTTCATTCTTCTGTTCTATCTCTTCATCTGTCAGTCGATGCAGATCAGTCATCTGTGTGGATTTAGAGCTACCTGAAAGTCTTTCTTGCGTAGACTTCCTTGTAGAATCTATGTCAAGGAAAGATTTTATAAACAATCAAACAATTCGTTTGTGTTGATATTCTGATGGTGATATTGACAAGTATGTCACAACAGAAATGTAAAGAGGCTATCGAGGTAAGCAGCACTGAATGCATGCAGTTATTTGAAGCTAAGCATTGAAACCGATTAATCTGGCAAATTACTCACAGGTAAGTCGCTCGGTTTGTCGGTACGTGTCAATCCATCCCTCCATCTATCTAATCTATCTGTCAGTGTTGTGTGTCTGCATTTTACATGTATCATGTGTATGTATGCCTTTGTGTGTAACGTTTACATTTACAGAATAATCAATATTCTAGTAAATCGTGACACATTCTGCTTTGAGCATAATTCTGATATACCTTGTTCAGACTCCTCTAAAGATTGTTGATGTTCCCTCTGTCTCTTTTCCTCCTTTTCTTTCAAAGCTGATCAAGCATATTTATCTGGCTCTCAGTCACTTTATCACCCTCAGTTTGAAAAGCTTTCAGGAAATCCCTTGCCCTGTTTTGTCGTCTTGGTACGCTGCAAGACTTCTGTGGTTCCGTAGATATAGCACTGTCTGCATCTATTTGCTGCTCAGCATCCTGAGGAAGTAGTCCTACATGTAAAGGAAAGCCAATCACGAGGCAATGAATACAAGAACCGCAAAATTTCATTTAGAACAAGGAATATAATCAGTTAAAAGTACAGTACAATGTGGAATCAAGGGGAAATTGTACGGAATTCCAAGTAGGAAATATATACGGAAACTTTGCAAAATATATAAAAAATATCATTTGTTAAAGGACTTGATAAACAACTTTCATATATCACTTAATGTGTCGTACCAGGCAGCAGAAGACATAAAGTAATATCGACTTACCATATTTTTGGATCAATTCCTTCCTGCACAAAAAATACTCCTCATAGTCAATGGTTACGTCAACAGCCAGATAAAATGCACCAATTTTATCAAGGAGTTCACCTGCAAGGAATTTATTTTCCATCATATCCTGCAGTTTCCCATTCTCGTATTTTCCCTTAAGGCATTCCAGTGCATCTAATGACTGACAAGACATTGTATAGGAAATACTTTTATGACCAGTTTGCCTCACTTTCATCTCATCATGCTGCTCATCAAGCAACTGGCCAACTTCTTCAGTCTTCTCCTTAACCTCGTCACTCCCGTAGAAATCTCTCTCGACTTCCTCAACTGTTCTCCCGCTCTCTGGAACCACTTCACTTACTCGTACCTTCACGTCCACGTCACCTGCAATTTTATAACAGAAGTGACATGGCATTTCATTTACTGCAATTTTATAACCGAATGGAAATGGTATTCCCGAAATATCACAAACCCGTTTCGTCAAAATTACAAGGGGTGTAAGCTTATATTTGCTGGTTTGTTGTAATATATTGCGATGGATTGTACAGAATCAAAGCACAAAGGTTATAGAGTGTTCACTATTGTCCCTTGGTATATCGATTTATCTGTGGATGTTTTCTGTAAAATATTACAAGTGAATATTTTCCTAAATAGACAGTTTTCACCAGACAGTGAATTTGTTAAGAAACTTGTGTTTTGTGTCTGCATATATCGTATATATGTAATTGCTGCGATATTTAATTCACTCAATAATTTCTTTCGAAAATGTCAATGCATAAATAGCAATAAATTCGGTGGTCGTTTCCAATGTCTTCCCAAGGAAATCTGAGAAATAGTATCTTACATACTAGCCATGCCATATCGGACATATATATATATATATATATATATATATATATATATATATATATATATATATATATATATATATATATATATATATATATATATATATATATATCTGTGCCCAAGTTCAGAGGTTGCCATAAAGCCATTATGGTGATAACCGGGAGGGTACATTGTATACATTTTGTGTATATATATATATATATATATATATATATATATATATATATATATATATATATATATATATATATATATATATATATATATATATATATATATATATAACTGTAGCGTTAAGTGACTGTAAAATTCATTTCAAAATAATGTCATAGTACCTGTCTCACGTTCTTCCAGTTTTCTTTTTCTGGATATTTTGTGATGTCCTGTCTCGTTCTTCCCTTTATCGATTCCATGAACTATAAAGATATAAAAATATGAATACATTTTATGTTAACACATAAAATATCTCATTTCTCAAGAGTAATGTTTTGAGCTGCACACACACACTCAAACTTTGCTGTGTAAGAAAACGTTTAGTCTTGAAACAAAGTTAACATATGTGTAAGTTCATTAGCATCATAGTAAAGTAGTGATTAAAATCTTGAGAGATAAAATGTCAGGCGGTATTATTAAGAGTTATACATACATACATACATACATACATACATACATACATACATACATACATGTGTGCGTGTGTGTGTGTATGTTTTGTCTCAAGAAATATATATATATATAAATATAATTATAATCACCTTTTGTCTTCCCCGCAGGGATTTTCTCTCTTTTTAACGTAGCTCCGTATTTAATCTCGGCGTCATCCTTCAGAACTTTCAAGAAATCGTTGTTAATATTCTCCAGCTCTTGTTTCACCTTGCTCTTTATCACAGTCTTGATGTCTGTGGCCGTCTTCAGGGCAGTGCCGTAGTTGCATAGAAATTTCATGATGCACTCCTTCAAAGCTTTGCTTTTGCTCGCGTCCACAACAAGCCACTGGGCATGACGTTCAGATAAATGTCCCTTGATAAGTTCATGGCTTTGGGATCCCCAGGGAATTATAATGGGTACAGCAGCACACATAGCCGCAAGCGTTAAATTGACATAATGTACCGAAGATGGCGGAACTAGAACAAGATGAGATTGCTCCAGCTCATCGTTCAATTCTTCCGCGGATGGCATTCGACGCAATATGATCTTTAACTTCGAATGTGGGTTCAGTGTTTCTATGAGATCGGACTCACTTCTCTTCGACACTCCAAGAATTTTCCATTTTGGAGGTTTCTTCCCGTGCTGATAAAATAATTCTGCAACAGAATTCATGGCTTGCACAATTACGCTGTTACTTTTCAAATTTTCTAGTTCATCTTCTTGAAATAAGGAAAGAACTTGGAATTCATCACCCTCATTGACAGGCTGAGGGGACAGAATCTTGAAATCATTTTCATTAACCATTGGAGACAATTGGAAGTGTTTTATGTTCTGAGCTTTACGATAAATTGTCTTGTAATTATTGAAGATACTGCTTCCAACAGAAAAGACCGACGTAGCCTTTTCACTCTCTCTTGACAGCTCTTTACGGCGAAAGTTGAGCTCCGAGTCGACACAATTCGCAATGACAGGGGTGATGAGGTCCTTGTCGAAAAGATTTATCAAGTAGAATGCTGATCTCGAGAAAACATTTTTTACGATTTTGAATGCGGCATCCGAGTTTATCATCCCAAATCCGAAAACGAATCTCACATTGGCTAACTCTTCCAAATTTGGAAAGTAATCGTCGTGGCGATATAGCCAGTCCGCATTTGGTAGTTCACCTCTTGATTTAAACTTTGGAAGGGGAGACGGTGCTATTAGCTCAACTCCATATTCCCTCGCCTCCTTGATTTCTTCTTCTGTAGCTGTCAGAGTAGTGCAGTACACAGCTAATCCCAAAGCATGCAGGAGGCGGATTAACAGATGGACTGCATCAGTCACTCCTCCCTGGATTGGTCCTCCCCAGCTGTGACTCAGCATAAAGGCCTTATTTCCCATACGCTTTCTGTAAAAAGCGAAAAAAGTATCCTCAGTGTGTGTGTGTGTGTGTATACATATATACATACTTAAGAGATATCATTACTTTGTTCTTGAAGTCATTTTGTGTTATATATATATATATATATATATATATATATATATATATATATATATATATATATATATATATATATATATATATATATATGGCTGAGCTAGAAAACACAGTTAAATTAAATTCTCGCTAAGTTATTGCGAGAAAGTATGTATTCTCGCTTACTTCTCGCAAAAAAACGAGAAAGTGTCCATTTCTCGCAAATCATTCTTTCTGTACTAGTGTTAGCAACTCATTCTGTAGGTCCACTTCCCATTGATAAGTAGAATACTTATTGCTAAGCTTAAGCTTGCCATAATGGGTTTTATAAGTACTAGTATATTGATTGTATAGCGTTTGGATCGAGAGAGATCTTTCTCGTACATTGGCCCTACTTTATGGAACAAACTTCTTTCAGACGAATTCGTCACACGACGTCTGTCCTGTCCTATCCGACGTTCCCCCAAGACCTATCTCTTTAAACGTTTAGTCTTAACCTTGTTTTCATTCACCTAGTCTAGATCAGCAGTGCAAGTGTCTATTAAACATTTCCTCTTACATAGTGTAATTTGTCATTTTTGAGGCTAAAGCTTTGATTGGGCGCAGTACAAGAATACGTTTAGTTTATATTATAATTGCATCCCGGTCCAGACCGCAGGCGCTAGCAGCACTGTTTGGATAAGCGGTCGGGCGTAGTGCCGGCAGGCGAACCTCAAGACCGATCCTTGGTGGTAGTTTGATGGTCTTGGCCTTCTGCCTTGCTGATCGAACCTCTGCCCGACCTCTTATCCCAGCAATGCTACAAGTGCCTATGACAAAGATTTGAATTCAACTGTCAACAATACCATTGGGAAGTAGAGTAAGAAAAATGTAGTTGATATATAAAACAAAACTCTCAGAAAAGATGGTCAACATTTACAGCTTTAGCACAACCCTGAAAACATGTATTGGAAGACACATCAAAACATGAAAAATTCTTTGTATTCTAATGCTGGCTGGCATTAGATGTATGAAAGTTTTAGGACAGTTACGATTTGCTAAGGTGAAGTCAATAATTGTTTCAGTGTGAATTGCGTCACTAGTTTCGATCGAGGCCCTATAATTTGCCGTCCCTTCTCTTTCACAAATACGTCGATACAGTTACACTTGACTGATATATTATACAGTGGCGCTGCGTTAGGTTCGACAAACAAACCATAAAGAGCCCTGCCTTTTTAGACCGTTCAGCGTTGAGCCCATCCGGCTACCGTGGCGATTAAGGGACTTTGTAAGAGATATATACCACAGCCGGCAAAGCTTCAAAGTTTCATTAAAGTTTGCCCGAAGTGGGGACTCAAAACAAAACAAAAACAACAAAACAATTAACAACCAGCTCAAGCAAATTGTATTTGAAACTCAGAATTCTTATAGTGCAGTGTTGGAAACTGGCCAAAATATTTGCCAGACATCAGGACTGGTAACTTTCAAAACTTGCCTGTCCTGCCAGAAAGTTGCCTGTCCTGAATTTTGACAAATCCATTCATTCAAAAAACACAAAACCATTATGTATATAAAGGAAAATGAGGGCAACTCCACACATCGGCTCTACCAAGATTGTTTATAGTACGATATGGTGAATGAAAGGATCATTGCATTTATTTTGTGTGGAATACATAGCGAGACACCTGTGAATCGATAGTGCTTTGACCCTAGTCATGTGATCTGGGTCCCGGTAAACCGGTTTGTTGATTGAGTGATTCGTCTTAACGGTGTTTCGGAACCAAAAATGGGGTTCCTTCATCAGTCGCTCTCTTGTTTTGTATCCCCCCGCTTGGTTGTGTAATGAAGTCATCTTCGTCCTGCAGGAGGAGAAGGCAGATTAGTTATTGAGAGAGCTAGCCACTATTGACTGACTCTATAGTGAGCGATCCGGTGTGTGGTGTCATATTATAATTAACATGACCCAGCATCGACCGGAGTTTCTGGACGCTTATAAGGATTTTTGTTTTAGGGCATATTTTGAGCGTTGCTAGTGCTCGTTATGTTAACAGTAAATGTTGTACTAATCTGACAACGATAACTTGTTTTAGGCATTTAAATCGATTAACCGAACTTTTGGTTTTATGTCAATTTTTCATGGACTTTGTAATAGATTTCGGGTCGATATTGGTGCCTGCTTTCCGATGTTTGAAAAGCATGTTGTGAAAGGCGGTTTCGAGAAATAAATCTTTAAGTTAGTTTCATGGTTTCGTTAACAATATTTGCTGTAAACGGCCTTTGAAATCGGTTTGGTCTGAGGAGAGTATTGGTTTATTTAATTCATGCCGCCAACTTTGATTACTTATATGGCAGCTCTCTCAGTTTTTGATTTTCTTTGCCAGATGATGTTTTCTGTATTGCTCAGCAATCTTTTCAGTTTGGTTGATTGTAGTACCAATTCGATGACAGATTGCATCTTGTTTTTATACGATAAGTTGTGGCATAAAATGGAGACAAATTAAAAAAAATTCAGTTTCCCCGTTGTTAAAACCGCTATCGTGAAACCTTTTAACTGTTTGAGCGATGTGGGCAAAGTGTGTTTGAATTAACTCACCGGACTTTTCGGTTGTCGTTCCGGATATCGACGGACTGCTTACTCCTTCACATGTTGGTCAAAGTTACATAATGAGCTATGATTTTTGTAAGAAGGATTTGTTTAGATGCTCGTTTTATAGACCATGAAGAGTGCGTCGTAAGAAAACGACTCGAGGGTTGATCCCAGAAGTAAGCTCAGCTGCAGTGATTTTCAGTTCACTCTCCTGTGTTAGAGTCCTCCCTTGTGTGCTTAGTTTAAGAGAG
This sequence comes from Ptychodera flava, assembly GCF_041260155.1. Lineage (NCBI taxonomy): Eukaryota > Metazoa > Hemichordata > Enteropneusta > Ptychoderidae > Ptychodera > Ptychodera flava. The sequence continues at coordinate 2,204,321 of NW_027248352.1, forward strand.
CAGGCCGTAGATACGGAGACATTGCTATCTGAGCTCGTCTCAGACTGGTTTGATGAGACTTTGAGCTTGTTCTATTTGTAGCAAGGCAGGAAGTGATGACTGGTTTGAGTATATTTACATTACGTCAACGTCAAAGTGGACCGTTATCTGATAGGTTAATTGGTTTCAGGCACTAAACTTTGATGAAGTTTATTTTGTCCCAATGGTTTCCGTGTAAGACCCATGGTTGAAATATGTATATTTTTTTACACAAAGATAATGGTTGAAATGATCCATGTTTTTGCTGTTTTTTTACTACGTTACCTATGAGGTAGTCGATGGATACCCCAGAGGGTATTCTCGTGTTTGCTAGCCCTCGACTTAGATCACACACGGTCTTTCCATAAAATGGAGTGTCCGTGCTTGTAAAGTGATGACCTAGGAAAGCAAAGATATAAAGTGTGAGATTAACTAGAATGAGCGACTTCTGTTTACCCGTGTTTACATGTCTCGCATTGCGTTCCGGCGTGTCACAGTTGCACAGTTTCAGTAGCATAAGCGCGTCGACGTCGGACGTATTGGTATACTACATTTCGTTTATTTTACACAACATCTAGAAGCAGCTGATCGATGAGATTACTGGGTATGCCGTATGGGCTACTATCGAGAGCCCGACACACGGACGTGGAAGTACAATTTTCCTCCCGTCCGACTGAAAAGTTACCCGTCTCGGACGGGAGGACGGGCGGTAGTTTCCAACGCTGTTATAGTACTATCAGCCTTTTTAACTATCTTGCCAATGTGTGTATTTCATAAAAAAAATTTCAGACCAATCCAACCCCCAAGTATTTTACAGACTTTTCAATGTTAAAATTATGGCCTTTTATAAGAGATTGAAACCCCACTTTGCATTGTTGGTGATTTTGATCGCGTGATCACGTATCCGAATATACTGCATTTCCGGGTAGGCCAGCCCGCTGTATACCACATTGACTTAAGGATGTACGATCGGTAAAATTAAAAGTAATGTCATTTCTCTAAATTATCGATTTTTGGATTCTCCTTTGTAAGTATTATCAAAATGTGTGATAAAATATAGGGGTCACCGCGCTCGTTTTTGAGATACAAGACTCTGAATTTTGCCATTTAGGAGAAAAAATGCTGAGTCAGCATTTTTTCACCAATGCATTTTCTATGGACGAAATAATTCAATGCTGTTTATCTCAAAAGTTAGCGCGGTGACCATATCATTTTATTTGATCACTATTATTTATTTCTCTAGACTGAGCTTTGTGCAAATTTTCATGAAAATGACAATAGTAGAAATTGATTTTCCAGCAAATTTCAATGTAATCCTATGGGAAGTGACAAATTCCACGCGCGCGACCGCTCGTACATCCTTAAAGCGCATTATCCTCGGCAACTAAACATTCAAAAACCACATCGACTTACTTCGGCTTTTTTTTCTTTTTAGTCTTCTTTGGATTTATCCAAGAGGTACTTGGACTTGAAGAAGTGGCAGCAGCCTGACCACGGTGCCCAGTGTCTGGCCTTGATTCAGTGTCCTGAGTGTTGGGTTGGTGACCTGTGGCAAATGGAGACGGACCCATGGCCCGAACATCCGCTATGGCGGCGTCGGTTGCCGCAGCAATTCGCTGACGATCACGTCTACTGTATTCACCGCCATTGTCACCACTTCCCCTTCCACTATGACGTTGTGTACTCAACATGACACCAGTGAATTGTGGTGATTTGGACAGTACAACACGCTGGAAAATATGGCTGACTACTAGAGTTTAGGTGAACCAGAGGTCAAAGCTTATGTTACTATAAAATAGGTCGCACATTTACATATGTGTGACTTGAGAAAGAAAGACTTTGAAAAGACCGCGGCACTATTTCAAACAATCTCATTCGGTAAATCGCAAAAATTATTGATGTGTAAATTATTCTCTTCTGACCACCCCCCCCCCCAAAAAAAAACCCCAAAAAATCATACATCCTTTCGCACTATGACGTAGCCGTTGGATAATAAATAGTGTCAACCCATTCAACTCCTATGCTATACTGCTCTCTCATTCTTGAAATGTGGAATTTAATACGAATAATAGCAATTATAAAACTATTTCCGTAGAACCACGTTATATGAACAAATGTATGATGATGATGGTGATGATGATGATGATAACTGTGTTGTTGTTTTAATAGTCTCTGAACGACGTGTATACTTAAATTTACTTGATTTGAAAAGCGACGTTATAATAATATAATTTTTTTTTTTTATTGCTTGCTTGTAAATATAGGATTTACATCACATTTGTGGCAATAAAAGTGTGATACAAAAATAAGTTAAAATTTTCTTCAATAAAGATAAAGTATTACAGTATAATAATAGTAGCTAATAATAAATATAACTAGGTATTTCTTTGTTTATATAAAGTAAAAATATAATCAGCAAGTTGTTCATTAAAAGATAACTCTTGTTTTGTTAGTAGAGAAATAAGCTGATTTTCAGTATCGTCGTTTGGGAAATTGATTTTACTGAAAAAGTACTTTCTTTGGACTTTGTATTTCTGACAGACTAATAAAAAGTGTGTTTCATCTTCAATACTGTTGGTGTTACACTGATTGCAGTATCTTTCAGTAATTGGGGTTTTTGGAACAGTGTGTCTCCCTTTTTCAATGCTAGATCATGATTGCTAATGCGAAGTTTGGTGAGCAATTTTCTTTTCTCACCTTGCAACTGTGTTAAGTAGGGTTCTAATCTAAAATTACGTTTTATTTTGGCATACATTCTTAGTTTACTATTTCATCAGTGATCAACTTTTTCCAAAAGACTTCATAATTGTTTGTTAAATTTGTTTTCATTAAACCAGTTATAACTTTGTGGTGTTTAAGTGATGGAGCTTTATCAAGGAGAAAGTCCATTCCATTGTCTTTAATTAAAGCACTTAAACAGTTAAACCAGGATCTATTGTTAGTGTTGTTTACCATTTGCTCCAGAAAGCTTCTTTAGCAAGATTACAATGTGGCAGTTGTACGATATGAAGCCAGTGTTTAACAATATTAAGTTTGATCTCAAGTAGAAGTGGAAATTGTCCTAGTTCACCCCTCACAGCGGCATTACAAGCTTGTCTTTTACACTGTAAAATGTTCTTACAAAATTTGAGGTGAGTTTTTTCAATTGCTGATTAATTATCCCACTTTTGTAATCCATGAAATCTTGTCCCCAAATCTCTGAGCCATACAGTAAAACAGGTTTAATGAAAACATTGAATAGATGTAGGGAAAATTTATCTTTTTGTTGTGCAATAAAATCCTTTTAAACTATACAAAGATTTTGCTGCTTTATCAGCCAAATTTGTAATTGTGTCACTAAAACTACCGTTTGATTTAATTGTCAGTCCTAAGTATGTATAGCTCTTAACAGATTTGATGCATGTACTACCATAGTTAAATAAGTGTTTATCTACCAAAGGAGATTTACTAAAATTAATTGCTTGGGTTTCTGTAAATTAACATCAAGTTTCCAATTGGAGCAAAATGTGTGTAGTGTATTTAACTCCCTTTGCAGACCTTCTTTTGAAGTAGAGATTAAGACTAGGTCATCAGCGTAAAATATTATTCAACACCGGTGGTTGAGTATTTACTTTGTCTAGATTTGTTTTCAAGTCATTGACATATAATTGAACAGACTAGGACTTAGAACACAGCCCTGTTTTACTCCTTTTTCAACTTTCAGGCTGGGCGAGATAAAATTATTTGTTTTGATGTGTATTTTTGTGTTGGTGTACATGTGTTTTATAAGTCTGTATAATTTGCCATTAATGTATTTTTGAGAAGTTTATGGAAAAGACCAACTCTCCATACCGAGTCGAAAGCCTTAGCAAAGTCAACAAAACAAACATAAATGTTCTGCTTATTGTTAATATATTTATGTATTATTGTCTTCAGGGTAAATATGTGATCTATTGTGCGATGGTTTTTGCGAAATCCAGCTTGATTATTATGTATAATATGATTGTCATCTAAAAAACTATTTAGCCTTTCATTTAGAATGTAAGAAAAAACTTTTCCTACACAACTTCCGACAGAAATGCCCCTATAATTTTCGGGTCATATTTATCTCCTTTTTAAATAAGTGTGTCATAATGCTTGTATTCCAGATGTCTGGAAAGTTGGATGTATCTAGAACTGCATTAAATAATTTAGCTAAGGGTTTACAGAGAAAGGGGGAACCATGTTTTAACAACTCTATACAAAACCCATCAATCCCTGCTGCTTTTTTACTTTTTAAATTTCTAATTGCTGATAACACTTCATTAGTTGTTATTGACTTATCCAGCTGCTGATTAGCCTGATTCTTAGTTTCTTCAGATGTTAAACTATCAATAATTTGCTGTTGGAAATCACTATACCTGTCATTTTCAATTGAGCAAGAATTTTTGTAAAATTCCATCCATGTTGCTGCTGAGACACAATCTCCAGTATTATTATCTTTATCATTATTTTTTAAGTACTTGATCAATTTCCACATATCATGTGAATTGTTGGCATGTAGACTGTTTAGTTTGTCTAAGTTGTTTTGCCAGAATTGCAATTTCTTATTTTAACAAGTTTTTAAACTTCTTTTTCTTTGTGTAATAGATAATTTTTAACTGACTGTCATATGGAGCTTTGTTTAATAGTTTAGCTGTTGCTATTAGGTCCCTTTTGCTGCATCACAGTTTTTGTCAAACCATTTTGATTTCTTTCTCTTTAAATTTTCTTTCTCTGCTTTTGTCTATTAAAATTCCACTGCAGGCTTTATCTAAGATGTCATTAAAATGCTTAGTGCTGAGTTAATGTCAGATTTGTTATTACCAATATTAGTATTCAAAAATTCTGCAAAATCTTTTTGTAGCTCATCTGATGCTAATCTATCCGTGTAATTAAAAACACATAACTTATCCCATTTCCATTTTTGGGGCATTTGTAACAAATTCACAGTATCTTTAACACTGCTTGGATTAAAATTTGTTAGTTTGAGAAGAGTAGAAATTTGACAGTGATCTGAGAAAATTGTGAAATTGTGTATTTTAAAATACTCAAAGTTATTGATGATGTCTGTTGTTGCAAGACCATAATCTACTACACTGTTTCCATTCCAGTGGTAACATGTAAATTTTCCACAAATATCTCCAGGTAGTCTGCCATTCATAATTCTTGTATTTGTGGTTTTACATAAATCTATGAGGTTTCTACCATACTTATTTTCGATCTTATCCATATTGCAGCGATTAAGATGTGTATCAACAGAATATCCTGGTGGAACTGGTATATGATTTGAGAAATCATTGTCAATAAAATCTGGCAGTAATCCTACTCTGGCGTTAAAATCCCCTAAAATCATGACAGATCCAGAACAGCTATATTTTGTGATCAACTGTTCTAAACGTTCGAAAAATGATTCAGACTTATGTTTGGAATTTTCTGGTGCGTTGTAAACAAAGCAAATAAATATATCCTGTTGTAATCTGAAAAAAACTTTTGAAAGTTTGCACCACACCATGTCTTCAACATCTGAATGAACCATTTTTACACCCTTCTTTATAGTATTTTTTACCAAAAGTGAAAGACCACCCCTCTGTTTTTTCTTTTTTTCGGACAACAGAATAGTCATAGTACCCAGGAATGTGAAAAGTATGTTTCAATTGTTCTGTGAGCCAAGTTTCTCCAATACCAATAATGTCATGTTGAGTAATATTATTTATAAAGTCACTGTCTTGAAACTTTCTCTCTTGGTAACCCTGTATGTTCCAGTAGGATATTGACAGTGAACTTTGTATATTGCTGTTTTTCTGAAATGTAAAGTTACTCATATCTGTTGATTGGTATCATTTGCCTATGGCTTTGAGGTGTATCAACATATTTTGGCAAAATGGGGTGATTTCTAGACCAATGAAAAGCTTGTGTTGCGTCCCCGTATTGCTGTACCACCGGATTAACAGGATGTTGAAAATACTGTCTTCTCCTGAAAAGGTTTCGGTTCACACCAAGGTTTGGAGCGAGCATATCCTTAATATTCCTTACTAACAAAGCTGTACCCTGGTCATTTAAATGAACATTGTCATGCAAATGTGTTGCTGCATTGATATTGTTGTGATCGATAAACACTAAATTATTATGCATATTGCACATTTTATGCAGTTGTGTGTTTAAAGCATGGAATAATGAATTGCTTTGTCTTGGAATGACTGATGAGATAAAAACTGTTGACTTTGGGAATTTATCTAATGTTACCTGAACCAACTCAGAATATTTGTTTACACATTCCTCTACAGGAATACCACTATCAATATCATTAGTACCAGCATGAATGACAATATTATTTATGTTGGAAGCTGACACAGATTGAATATAACTTGTGATTTGAGGAATATTACTTCCTCCCTAAGAGTTCTCACATGAGTATTTCTGTACACCCTGGAAGGATTGATATCCTTCAGCATAGAGTCACCAACAATGAGTGTCTGAGTCTTTCTTACAAACTTTACCCTGGGTGTTTTCCACTGTTGTTCTTCAGATGATTCATCTTCCCTTGCAAATGGATTACCATGAACACTCTCTGCATTCATGAGTGGTGCGAAAGGGTTGGTTGATAGTTCCTGATATTTCCCTTTGTTGTGCTGAGGCTTCTCCTCTTTTTCCTTTATCAGCACTTTCATTCTGGCTTCTGTTTCATTTTGAGCCTTGAGCAGTGAGTCGTTCATTTTTTGCATCTCTTCAATGGTGTCCTGAAAATGTCTCTGTTGTTGCTGCTGGTTTTGTAGGATGGTAATATCCACCTTGGTTTGAGATTGTTGCATCATTTCCTGTAATCCTTGGATAGACTTGTTAAGGTGATTAATTTTCTTATCCAGTTGCTTGATGTCATCTCTGCAGTCGACACACCACTTGCTTTCTGTGATGATTGCGTCTGTTTTATCTCTGTGTACATTTGGTGATGTTTTTCTGTCATCTTCAGAAGTTGTTGTATATGAGTGTTCTGCTGATTTAGATTTGATTCAAATGATCTTAACTTATTTGCAATGTCAGTGATGTTATGCCCATTTCTGATGAGTTCACAATACTTATGGTCAATTTGCTGAACAGTTTTGAACATGCCTGATAAGGTAGTTGCCAGATCCTGAGTATTTATATTGTGGTTGGATCGTGATTTCACTGATGATGGAGTATTTGTTTTCGTTACTTGTTGCCGTTTTGGAATCTTGGATGGCGTGTTTTCTTTGTTGGACTTCATCGGTGTAGAATTTTGCAGCTGTTTGTTTTCTTCATATTTGCTACTGTCTTGTGTAGTGACACTGAATTGCCTGTTGATTTACTTTGTGTTGTGTGATCAAAATGGTGTTGGTCAAATGATGTAATGACAAGGCAGGTATTGGACTATCAGAGTTCACTGATGATGGCTGAGTTGATGATTCGGTTTGTTGTTCTGTGGTTGTGTCATTGATCTCTTTAAGACATGTCTCTGATATCCCCTCTGTTAAAGTCAGTCTCTCTTTTACCGCCAACAGTAACATATCAAGCTTAGCTGACAGCCAGTCTACGTGGTGACCTTGAAACATGATAGTTCCAGTAGAACTGTATACATTCACAGTGACCTGCCTTCAGATCCGACGTTATGTGGTAACCAATCCTCGTTTAGATTAGATGAGGCCAATAATTTTCTGGAAAAGTCTGCAATTTATAATTAGAATATGATCTGGACTGGAGAGATGACCTCGATGTATATTCGAAACTGTTTAAAATGAACCACAGATTCCTTGTTATATTACCGTAAGTTTAGTTTTAGTTGTTTTTTATGAGTCAAACTTTGGCAATCCCCAGCTCTCTGATTTATTAGTATTAATATGTATATCTTTCCCAAAATTCAATTATTTTCCATTTGATTGCATTGAATATGTCTTCAGCAAAAGCGGGAAAAGCATTCCAGAGATATCTTGATGTTTGCTAAGTGTAAGTGTACCATTATGAAATCTGCATTTCATATGATAAGCAAGACAAATTCCTGCTTCTTTACTGTTCTCTCTATGAGATCACAGTATGAGAAAGTAACATGCAAAATGTTTCACAATATATATTTGATACAGTGACTTATTTTAGAGATAGAAAAATGACAAGATATCTTTCGTTCTCATTGATGCAACTGTTTTCCTTTGTGTCTCAGGTTTTCTGTAGAATGATGCTTTTTATGACCAAGATAACAGTTAAAAGGCAGTTTTTTGTCATTATTAACTGTGCTTTTATGGTTTCAATGTTACAAGAAAAGGTCATGTCAGACACTGCACACATCAGATTTGGCTAAAATGCCTCTCTATGGCTCCTCAGGAGATTTAATTGGATGGCTGGCAAGTCTTAACACCCATCAAAATTTTTGATTTACTGCTTTTTCCTCTTTGATATTAATGATTGACATCCATTTCTGTACAACAGTTCAGGACATCTGGTTAAGCATAAAAAGTGTGAAATGCATTCACAGCTCAATCAAAATGTACTGTATTCAAACTTTAAGATTGACACTTTGAAATTCCTATCTTACAACTGACATGTCAACAATATATTTCATAAACACACAGAATGACTTAAAATATAAATGTATGTAAAATATAATATATATATATATATATATATATATATATATATATATATATATATATATATATATATATATATAATAATTTGTGTCCACCTTTTGTTTTACAGTTGTCGCGTGCGGGGGGGGGGGTCACCCTGTTTTCGAAATTTGGAATAGGGGGGTCACCCTGTTTTCAAAATTTGGAATGGGGGGGGGGGGTCAGCCACTTTTTGACGTCGGCAAAAAATAACCCACCGCCCCCCCCCCCTGGCCGAGGAAACTGGACCAGTCCCTAAGACCATGAGCCACTTTCGTCACTCCACAAAATGCCAGTTTATGGCTTGATTCGCTTTGCGAAAAATTGTGAGAACAAATTCATGCAGCGTCACAATGAACAACTAACTACGGTGTCAAGGCTATCATTTTCATTCAAAAGCTACACTTTCTTAGGTACCCTGTTGTGTAAAGAATTGATTTATAGGGGCGTCCAAACACAGACACTTCTCCATTTATCTCTGCCTTTTATTTACTTATTTATCAAAATCATTCAAAACGAAACCGAGCAAAGGAGTGCAAACTTGAATTGCACAATAAAATGTAACAGAGAATGGATATCCAGTTTTGTGACATCCATTTTCTTGTCCCACTCACTGACTATCGAAATACGTAGTATTCCACTTCTTAATAAAGCCTCTAAGTAAGTGTATAGGCCCAATCTCCAATGGTCAGTATTGTTTACATTGATTTTCTGTCCGGACTAGAAAACTAGAAAACGTTTGCAATAATAACAATGTTATGTAATAGTATACACAGTGCATGCGATGCACGTGCAAGCATCGCATTAACTTGCGTGTCGACTTACTCCTGGAAGAAGAATATGGGAAGATACAAACCGACATGAGTGAAAATAGTGGAACGCTATTACGGGCTACTTGTTCGTTTCCTCCTTATGTGGACTTATACAAAGCGTACAAAGCGTACAAAATGCTTGTATGAAACCGTGAAAAAGTGCCATGGAATATCAAGTATTTGCGAAATTTACACAAACGGTCATTTAATTCCAGTGCTAGGGCGAGATACTTTGATTTAGCTCGATTTATGATAATTCATTATCATAATTTTGACATACTTCGACAACACTTTCATTACTTCACAGTATAATTCGTATCAATGATAAATAACTTTGCCCTGCTCGTGAACTTTTAATGTGTGTTGTATCTGTGATGTGATTGATACTATCAAATAGGAACTTTCTCAGCATGACACGGAAAACCTGTTTCGTTTAGAGAGGGGCATCACTTCATACCAATTATTTTGCGAACATTCATACTAGTTATAGGCCTATGGCGCGATTACAGACATTATGCAAATCATGGATGTGATAACACAAAATGACTGCTCTCTTACCGTACTGTTCTTATTCACTGGAAAGAAATAGTAGAAGAAACATGGGGCAAAATCTTGCTATTGAAAATGAAATACAAACTCGTTGCCAAATTATTAATTTGTTACCATACACGCCTTGTAGTTTGCTGGGAGCATGGTGCTGATATTGTTAAGGCACCGGGTGTCAGTAACTTTGTTTATTGCTCTTGTGCCAGTTTATACACGATATCGGCGCCCTTCGCCAGAGTTCATGTTATACCGTAGGCCAAGAGTCATGCAAAAAATTTACTGCAGAAATAAAAAGTAAACTTATTAAAACTTAGAATCGTACTCTTTGTTACGATAACCGGGAGACTTATCATGTTCATGTAAGTTAGGACATGAACGGTGAACATATAGCTGAGGTCGTTCATCTATGGGAAGATCCATAAGCTTACAAGTCACAGCGCCTCCACTGCTGCACTGTTGATGTCTTTGTGATGTAAGAACCTCGCCCATCAAAAAGACTAGCAACTTAGGGGTCCCTTCTATGACGAGGGAAACCGGAAGAGGAAGACTGAATCTCCAATCATGGCGACTTTCAGTATTCATGTCATACAATTCGCCGTGTTCGTCTTCTTATCCGTTGTCGTAGGTAAGCCACGTTTTGAATCTTGTCCAGTTTGTGATTGTATTGGATTGCAGCGTCATTGACCGGCGCGACAGCCACTTCTTTCAAAAGAGAGCCCCTCTCTTTCCATCGTCTTTGTTTTGTTCCAGTCTCTGCCAACTTTATTACTGCCTGAACCTCGTACAGGTTGTGTACAGCCTCTGTGCTATATATTTGTGTAACTATCAATGCGTTACGCTGCGCGTAATACTCGTCCAGTACCAATTTGTCTGCGGCCAGTCTTGATTTTATATACCTATGGCGACTTCCCCTCCTCTACCTGTACCACAGATACGGCGTTCCGTTTGAACACAGTCACTCGTGATCAGTCTATTCCGCTCGGCGTTTATGCCCACATAGACGTGTGTACATATGCCTGGGTTTTTCTCAGGCATATGTACACACGTCTCTGGGGGCATAGACGCCGAGCGGAATAGACTGATCACGAGTGACTGTGGTTTGAACATGGAGGCAGTGCATGCCACCACATGGTGGGAAGTACGCTGACACAACACACAGCGGTAGTACTATTTAATAATCCCTTCAGTGACTTCCCTAGGCTTTCCTTGTAATCAATGGTGTTACCTTATCACGGCTGTAAAGTGGCTGTGATCCAGTCATGGAGGTGGTACACCTCCTTGATCGAACACGATCTGATATATGTGAACGAATATGTTTACCACTCTGCCTACACACAGTCTCTCTCTCTCTCTCTCTCCTCTCTCTCTCTCTCTCTCTCTCTCTGTATACTAATTACAATTACACAGTAGTTTGTAACAATTAAACAGCCTCCATGAAAACAAAGAGAAAAAATAATCAAAGATTAAAGTTACCTCTGTATTACTACTACTGATACATTTTTGATATGTTTAATTTCAGCGGAAGGAAGAAAAACACAAGATATGATTTATGTGAATATCAAAAGTTTCCAACCGTGTATACGAAGACTGAATGCAACCCATCAGATAGGATGTACTAGTAAGTCACTCAAACCATGATGGTAAAAAAACAGAGTATGGACTGGAATTATACAACTTAATATGCAAATTCTGACTATGTTTTTGTTACTTTTTTATAGAAAGTGAGTACTTTTGTTCGCTTTGTTCCTAAAAGTATTCTAAAATTCAAAGTACAGTATTAACATATTAAGCACCATGCACTGTGGAAAACATACAACGCACTTGTTGACCAAAATTCGGTCTTCATTCACGTTGAATCATTACGTATTTGCTGTGTTTCCAATTTGACATTACACGCTGGATAAAGATATCAAAACATTACTACTCATGGGATTTTGAGATTTCTCTTTTGATAAGAAGCAAATGACACTACAGTAGCACCTGCAACGTCATTGATGTACAGGCCTTGGGGAGTAAACCATGTGGAATACATGTACAGTCATCTCAAAACCATGATGTACTTGACTTGTAAACTCACTTGACTTTCTGTCTTGCAATTCAGGTGCCATCAAAGGGAACAATGGAGTTGTCCATTACATCAATAACACACAGTCTCTACAATGGCTCATCAAAACGGGACCACATGAACCGTATATTCCTCTGATTACTGCAGACATGTTCACAGCGTAAGTAGTCATTATGAATATATCTGTTTTGATTTTCTTCCAGAGAGCTGTCACTGTCTGTACAGTCACATGATTGTAGAGGTCTATCTGTGTACCATGTGAATAGGGATTTTAGGAGTTAAAGGCACTCCAGCCAGGCACTCTAAAGAAAGACTATCTGAGTTGCTTATTAATCCAGCCTGTTATTTAAGTCATAAAGGCGGCCATATTGACTGTGTTCCAGCCTTTGAGCAGCAGTCCCGTCTTTTATTATATAGCCTGCACCATAGAAGATTACTACTTATCAACGAACACCTTAACGTGGCGACCAAACCCACGTGAAGACTGGCGGACTGTTTTTTTTTTTTTTTTTTTTTTTGCTGCATGCCAGCTTTTTAAACTTTTTGTTGTGTGTAAATGTTTGTCTTGTTTAACTTGCTTTTTTTAGCATGGTGACGTATGTTCTGTTTTGAAACTCAGCTAGAGGTGCCTCTACTGACAGGGGGAATCTTCGATTAGACAAGACAAGACAATGGCTCAGGCGTCGGATTGTCTTGCCAGGAAATTTACTTACTAGATTACAATTTCAATGGAAAACAAAAGGCTATGACACCTTCATAATCCTCTTACAGACTAGAACAAACTCAATCCCTGGGATCGATTCCCCTACCTTTCAACTGTACATTATATTCCGAGACCTTGGATTGATGTTGCGTTGAATAATGAATATTCCAAATGGTTTAAATATTACCATTTTCTTCTTAATTCACAATAAGTACTGAAAGTGTGAGGTTCATTGTGTTTTAAGTTTAGGTTGACTTGTATTTGCAATACCAATAGAGTTCCTACATGTATCGCTGTCATCTGTAAATTTTTGACTTTCATCAAACTAGATTTCTTCACAATGTAGACAAGCACTGTTTAGGGTATTATGACATGGGAGTGAATTTTTGGGAAGGTTTGCACTGCATAGTCAAATACATGTACAGCAGTTCTGCATCACCTATGATTTACTCAATAAAGTTTTCCCGTACATGCAGGGGTTGAGTTAGACTCTCCACAGTCGCTGTGCCTTGTTTTGTGCGCGCCCACGATGCATTCGAAGGCTACGCTGTGCAGCTGTGAGCACGCGCTGCCAGACACAGCGACTGTCCGTTCTTGCAAGGGTATGAATATTCATAAGGATAGTGACCTCAAAAGAAACACCTATCTAACTGGGCGGAGAGAATATATACTAGTAGCCGGTAGACCTATATACGTGATATGTTTTTATTTTTCATTTTTCATTTTATTTTGCTATGCTACTTGTCATTTTTGTTTTGATTAACGGGTGTGTGGAGTTCTATAAAGTACCCGGATCAGGCAGAAATCCGACCGGTCGCTTGCAAGAACGTCCAGACCCTGGGATTCGCGTCGCATCTCTGAAGGGCACGCGCTTGTTCCAACAGGGAAGAACGCGAATCGCAGGGTCTCTGCCAGACTAGGTTGAGTAAATCCATTTTGAGACTTGTGATGGCCCAAGGACCAACAAAATCCTGAGATATCCTGAAACTTATTCTGTTGTCAGTTCTCAATAAACTTTTTGAATAATCCAGTGTCTGTTGATCACTGACATGAAAACTAATAAGGTCATTGGTAAAAAATTGGTGTTCCTTGATCTGATAACGCTGGATTTGCTCACCACTGATGTGAATAAACAAGCAAAACTCATCTGTCTACCAAACTGAATCACAAATATTTTCTTTTCCTACACAGTGAAAATTTAAAAGCCTTAATGAATTCCGGTAAAATCAGTGGCATTATGGTGATACACACAGAAGACAGTGACCCACCAAGTTCTGGATTCTCACCAGAGCATACATGTCCTAATGACAACTTTGGTAAGTCTACAGATCTACCCTATAAGATTATCAGCAGAGTGTACATGTCCCAATGATAGCTTAACTTTCGTAGTGCACTACCCTATTGAGTTAGTTTTTTCCTTCAAAAATGAAATTTGGAAGTTTTAACTATGACTTGCTCAAGAGAGTTTTTAATTATACTCTGCTACAACCAAGTCTGTGCCATTTTTTTACATTCAAGATTTGTTGAATTTACAGCTTCAGGTTTATTTCCTGGATTATGAAATTGAAAATAACTTCCCTTCCTTGTGATAACTCAGATGAAAAATCCCCCATTCAGTTTTCACAAAAAATGCAAAATTGTATAATTACCAGCTCAAAACACACAAGTTCTAAGCCAGCAAGATTACACACATTGCAATAATTTCTAGGATTATAGTCTCAACATGAGCAATGTATGCACTGCTTACCATTTTGTTTCAGCTTACGACTTCACTGTTTAGCACACTCATGTTTACGGTGCACGATGTATATTTGGATAACACGACAAACAACAAAGATGCTTACTCAATAAATAGTGCAGTGCATAAACTTGAAAACAGATACATAGTTTGATCAAACACTCACTGTAAACCTTGATTTCTGCTTTTCAACTGCAACCACATCAAAAATGAATCACACAACATAGCTTATCAGAACAGTTTGATAAAACACACGCTGAAAAGCTTGCAATCACATGACAACTGAATCACACTTGAACCAGAAAGACATCTTACTTGATAATGAAAACCCTTTGTACATGTAGATGTGTAAAAATACTAGTCACAGACATAAGATATCAATGCTCTATACTATATTGATTATTTTTCAGGTTTATACACGGAGAATAAACACCCAGATTATTCCCATTGTAAGAAGACAGAGTGGAATCCATTAGGATCAGGATTATCCTTTGAAGATTATGATTTTCCAATCTTTGTCATGACTAATCAGTCTGAGGTTAACAATCTGATTGAAGTGAGTAGTCTCAATTATTGTAACACTGTGACGTGAAGTGAGTAGTCACAATTATTGTAACACTCTGACGTGAAGTGAGTGGTCACAATTATTGTAACACTCTGACGTGAAGTGAGTAGTCACAATTATTGTAACACTCTGATGTGAAGTGAGTGGTCACAATTATTGTAACACTGTGACGTGAAGTGAGTAGTCACAATTATTGTAACACTCTGACGTGAAGTGAGTAGTCACAATTATTGTAACACTCTGACGTGAAGTGAGTGGTCACAATTATTGTAACACTGTGACGTGAAGTGAGTAGTCACAATTATTGTAACACTCTGACGTGAAGTGAGTAGTCACAATTATTGTAACACTCTGACGTGAAGTGAGTAGTCACAATTATTGTAACACTCTGACGTGAAGTGAGTGGTCACAATTATTGTAACACTCTGACGTGAAGTGAGTAGTCACAATTATTGTAACACTCTGATGTGAAGTGAGTGGTCACAATTATTGTAACACTGTGACGTGAAGTGAGTAGTCACAATTATTGTAACACTCTGACGTGAAGTGAGTAGTCACAATTATTGTAACACTCTGACGTGAAGTGAGTGGTCACAATTATTGTAACACTCTGACGTGAAGTGAGTGGTCACAATTATTGTAACACTGACGTGAAGTGAGTAGTCACAATTATTGTAACACTCTGACGTGAAGTGAGTAGTCACAATTATTGTAACACTCTGACGTGAAGTGAGTAGTCTCAATTATTGTAACACTGTGACGTGAAGTGAGTGGTCACAATTATTGTAACACTGTGACGTGAAGTGAGTAGTCACAATTATTGTAACACTCTGATGTGAAGTGATCACCAAATATAGTTTTGGAATTTCACTGCAAATGACAATGTACTAAGAGTGATATCATGTGAATTATTTGATGTCAGATGAATTTGAATGAATCAACTGATCTCTGTACGAAATAGGCCCCATCAACCACTTCGCCATATTAGGACAGCAAAAAATTATTCTGTAATCTGTGTATATTGACTGGCCATGAAGCTGACAGCATATGTTTATTGCCCTTGCACCTTTCAGTTATCCAAAAAATGTCTTTTTCATGAGGGTAAGGGAAACAGTGTGTTTGGCAACATTCAGACCCCAGGGTAAAAACATATGGTATTTTCCCAATAGTGCTAGTTAAATATTTATGTTCATTCACGTCCGATCCAGTTTTCTCAAGGAAAAACCAAAGAGTTACTCTACTCTTATTCATCTCAATTACAGACTACACAGTTATTATTCTTCATAAGTTAGACTTTCAAACTTAGTCAGTAGTTGCTCCAAACTGTTGGATGGCTAACAGTTTGGAAACTGTTGACTAATATATTTCAGACTGTTAATCAGTAAGCTGCTGTGTGCATGTGTGCAGTGCCAAAATGATGCATTCCACGTCACTGTAAACTCACGAATCATAACAGAGAATTTCGACGAGTTGTTATATAATTAATAATCAAACCTTGGCCATAATTTCTGCCGAGATTTATGAATTCACAGTTACCGGGGATTTTCATGTTAGTGATGATGCATGCAAACAGCCATTTACTGGTTAACAGAGTTGGAACTACTACCTGACCAGGTAACAGTAAGCTGTCAAAGACATTACTTGGTCAGGTAACACATGCCAAGTGGGTTACAGTGCCGGAAATATACCGGGCAACAGTCGGATAACTGAATACCCTCTCATGGATAAGTTTAAAAGCACCGTCTATACAGTACAGTGCTGTTTGGATAACTTACACTCACCCAGGGCAACAAACGTATGGTGTCACACCCATGGCCACTCAATAAGGGTACACTGGTAACCAAAACAAGTCCGGTTCATCAGTGATTGCACAATTTATCATGGTACCAGTTGTGAGTGTCCAAGCGAAAACAGAAAGAAAACTCCAGCATGCACTGCACTGTCAGTCTGGGTTGTAGTACAACCGTCATCTTATTAAAACTGTTATCACCATCACTTTCCATGCGTATGATCTGTTGCAGTGTTACAAAGACAGAAATGAACCGGTACAGGAAATGGCCAGGAGGTATCCGCTGTGTGCCGTACAGATGACAGACAGAATGGATGGAGCTAAAGACACTGTGACCTGTATGAGAAGAAGTTCAATCACAAACAATCTAGAAGCATGTAGGTCACACCAAATTACCCAAGACTCTTTC
This sequence comes from Ptychodera flava, assembly GCF_041260155.1. NCBI lineage: Eukaryota > Metazoa > Hemichordata > Enteropneusta > Ptychoderidae > Ptychodera > Ptychodera flava. Next base: position 2,221,581 of record NW_027248352.1, read on the forward strand.
AAATCTATTGCACCTCTCCCATGTTCTCATACAGGTGTCAAACAGAACTACAGAGAACGATAAGGTTTTGAGAAAAGTAGAAACCATTTCTCCTCAGGCAACAAGTTTAACCCTCTGAGCGCCAAAGTCAATTTTTGTTGCCTTTATAAAATATCATCCAGACAATTTTTTTCAGGTTCAAATATTTTGTCATGATTTTCCCCTAAATTTTGACCAAAAAGTGGAGTTTATAATAAGTACTGTCCACTGTTCAAAATTTAAAAAAAAAATGGCCGAAAAATTCAACAAAATTTGTAAAATGTGTCACCATAGTTTGGGTGGGAAAAATTACAGCACTCAAAGGGTTAATCCACTGATTTCATTGCAGCATGTTGCCCTGTGTAGTGCAACAACCTCCACAAGTTGCCACTTGTAAAATAGTGCTTGAATAACCAGCGGTTTTTTTCGATTTGGATTATCATATACATTATTTACATGTTTCTTATGTGCATTTGTCGTTTATTTTTGTACAGTTGTGTACTGTGATCCACTGGGTGACTACAACGTGTTTGGATATCTTCAACCAACCAACAAATCTAAACCACTAGAAAGTGACTCTGTCATAGTTGCAGCAGCCAAGGTACTGTCTATGTTGCATATTACACATCCAAGAATTTTGCTTGACATTAACGTTTGAATGTAGCAAATTTGTACAACAAGTCACAATCTGGTTATATACCGTACAGCTCTACTTTGAAGAAGGTTTCAGAGAGAGAGAGAGACTCGACTCGACTCGACTCGACTCTTAAGATATAGCATTTTTTATTCTCTGTATGTGAACAGCATTTTACGGACAACTTATTTACCTGATCTGTCAACATTGAGCTGTATGTAAAAGAGATTATTGATTTGCTCATGAAAATATTGATCTGAGTTATGTTACATCTGTACAGCCTTGTTTGCTCTGGTAACACAGTGACACCATACTGTCTGACAGAAATACAATTTCATCGGTCTTCAATTGCTCTCGATATTGCTCTAAAATATACAAGCTGTTCAAAGTTTCTTGAAGTGTCAATGTTTATTTCAAAACATTGCGAGTTAGTAGTCAAGGTTAGTTCTATAGAAAGTTGAGAGATCAGAAAATTGACTGGACGTTCTTGTCCGTCTGTATCTCTACAATTGTTGCTCCTAAATCATGGCTGAACATCTCCTTCTCAACATCCTAACCATTGAATAACATTTCTTTTTTTACAGTTGGACAGTAATTCTATGTTCTACAGTGTACAACCAGTGCCTGGTGCAGAAAATGATGCCACAGGCTATGTAACTCTACTCTCAGCCATTGAGGCATTGGGCAGGCTACCTGAAGACACCAAGCAAGCCATGAAAAATATTATGTTTACTTTCTTGAATGGGGTAGGTGTTAGTGTTCTGTTAGGTCTATGGGCAAGCCATGACAAATGTTATTCTTGCTTTTTTCAGTGAGGTAGGTTTTAGTGTTCTGTTTGGTCTATAAACCTTTCCTATCACACTGATATCATTGTCAGGCCGATTTCAGGGTTTTTAAATATTTTCCCACTACCACTGAGGGCGCTGTTCCCATTTGACTGGGTGTCAGTGTTCAGTGAGTTTTCTGCTTGGTTGTGTTACCATTATTTGGTTAGGTCAGTAATTATAAGTGCAGCATGGTATGTCCCATATAACCCAATGTAACAGACTTTCAAAGCTACAGAGGTAAGGCATGCCACATTTTTTCTTCAAGCCATTGAGGGCGCTGTTTTCAAGCTCAAATATGCCCTTGCAGAGAATGAAATTTCATGTCATCTCCTGTGCAAGATAATGATATTAGGATTTCACATAAACTTTCCAACTTGCAGTACCTGGAGACAGGCAGGCAGCCACAATTGAATTAATAAGTTCCATGTTTCTGTCACTACTAAATGAACCAAGCACTGGAAATCTTTGGAGAGAGTACAATAATATGTTTAACCTTTTGAGTTTAGTAACTTTTCCCACCAAAATTTTATTGCAACATTTTACCAATTTTTATGAATTTTTTGTAATCTTTTTGACAATTTTGGCCCAAATGGACGTCACATTTCCTTGGCTAAAGTTTTTTATCAAAATTTTGGCAAAAAATTTGATAAAAATCCTGACTCCGGGGTATACATGTATTTATAGAGGGGACAAAAATGGACTTTGGCGCTCAAAGGGTTAATGAAGTAAATGCGTTGTTCCTGCAAATAGAAACAATTTCAGGTGTTATATCTTAACAGCAGGCAAAATGCTGAAACACTGCCTTCTCCATATCAACCCTACAGGCTCAGGGTCAGCGGGTTAGGGAAGTTGTTTCAGCCATTTCGGTAAAAATTACAAATTTTAATAAAAAACAACTTTGAATTGCAAAGTTTTAATCACTGTAATTGTGTTCAATTTCTTCACTTTTTAGGAATCATGGGATTACATCGGGTCATCCAGGATGGTGTATGACATGGAGAGAGGTGAATTCCCGAGTAAGTTGGACTCCGGAAAGGAACAGCCAGCCATGATGAATCTGTCTCACATCTCACACTTTGTTGAACTGCGACAGTTGGGCTTAATGAATGCAAGTCAACTCTGGGTGCACGGTGACCCTGTCAGCCAAAAGATTCCAAGTGTCAAGTCAAAGGTGAGAGTTCAAAGTTTTAATTTATGCAAAATCAACTCGGGGGGGGGGGGGGGTATGCAGTGATTCTGTCACTCTGAAGTGTAGATATCCCATGATTCATTATGATTTCTATTATTTACATTCAAGTGGAGTCTGGTATGTCTATATGCCTTTTAGCATATCATTAATTTTATTATGTAGAAAAAAAGAGTTTTTGAGGACTGACCTTCGATGATAAAAGTCATAGAGAGTTCTTGGTTTGCATACTGTAAGTCAGCATTGCAGCCAGAACCCGCCCTTACGACAATGTCCCCGAAATGGAACCCGTTGTCCTGCATTCTCGCACACTGCGGGGGTCACCTCAGGCACACTCATGAGTCAACTGTTTTTGGTGAAGTCTGCCAGTAATATCTGTTACTGGTGATGACCTTGGTCTTGCATGATTATTTTGAGGCTAATATGTACATACTTAAGAAACTGTGATTATAAGTAATAAAACGCTGCACTTGGTTGTAATCTGACTGAGCTCTGATTGGAGGCAGGTACAGTATACTGTTACAGTTGCCTGAAGTGTCCCCATAGCTTGAATTTTGTTTTGTGAAACTAATTTATATTAAATTAATATAAACTTTGATCGATAACTGATGCATGACTTCCCCAAAATGTGCAAAATGTCCCCCAAGAATAAACGGTAGGGGACATAGTGTCCTCCCAGTTTAAAATTCTGGGCTGCAACACTGTGGAAGTTATAATGGTATAGGTGTCATGTCAAACTTGGCAGGTCTAAGTTCTTCTGCAGGAATTGGAGTTTATCACACATGTTTGTACTGAGGTACAAGAGGAAAATAATTTAAAATTCACGAACATTGTTTCTGTCAGTAGAGATAACTTGACTTTATTTGAAAAAAAAAAATGAAACTGTTTGTTATAACTGTAAACAAGTTACAGTACTCTTCTGAAAGTCAATGATTGAAATATTCAAAATTTCAGTGTCCATTACAGAATACATATACGGTATTGTAAATGCTTGTACATGTACTTTAACCCTTTTCCTGCCAGACAGTAATAACTGTATCACTTCCCATCAGCCAAGTCAGTAAAAAGCAGTATTGAGCCAAAACATGACGTATTTTCACTCACTTGGCTTGGTATGTTATAGCATCTTTTGTCCAAAAAAAAATCAACTTTACCGGTACAGTATTATGTTTTCAACAGCCTTCAAATGTACAGTATTATGTTAAAATACATCATATTGAATATGTTGTGTTTCATAATTTTAACCATCTTGACCTGATGGTGAAATATGGACTTGGCAGGAAAAGGGTTAATTCTGAATCATAATTTGTTTCATTTTTGTCAAGTCCAGACATTCACGGAAAACAAAAGACCAGAAATGAAAAACAAAAATATTGAAAATTAATGGATAATTAACCCTTTGCACCCTGACCCCTGGTACCCTATGACATCATGTGGACATTTTTGTCTGAGCCGGGTTCAAAGGGTAAAGGTATAGCAATGCAGCTGATTCCTAAAGATGTGAGACTTCCTTCATTTCTTAAAGTTACAGCGTACTCTTCATTACATCTCCCATCACAGGTTGGTCACATGATGGATGTCTTGAGTACGGCCGGTGGTCACTTTGGTCTGGATGTCCAGAGGGCATCAGATGATCAGCCTCTACCACCGGCATCTTTCCAGAGATTCCTTAGGAAGGCAAACATAGTGGTGTTGTTATTACAGATCACGGCAAAGAGTTTGCAAACAGGTGAGTTATGACATTTCAAGAGAAAGGTGGCGAATCAAATATACTTTGTAAATGATAAAGATATTGGTTGTGGCTTGTACTTGTCATAGATTATTGACAATAGCGCTGTCGGTGGTTTCAGGTTTGTAACGAAACGTAGCTGCACACACACACGCACAACATGGGATACTGTCAGGGATTCAAGCAGTTCTATATTACAACTGCTTGAAACTCTGACAAATTTTATTGTTGCATGCATGGCTGTTGTTGCAGCTCGTAGTCTGAGCCAAGAATTAGCGCAACGTTTTGTATGTATGTTTTATTTTCGTTGTTCTTGTGGAAAATGCAGACAAATATTTGTTTTTGCATATTCATGACAGAAAAATAACCTCATATGCAAATAGCGCTATTATTCTGTAAATGCGCAATAAATGACAGCAGATATGAACATATCACATCTGTAGTCACAAGAAATTATCTTAAAGTTTGTATGTAAGACTGTTTCATGGGTACTTTACAGCAAAACATTTTACATACGATAAATGACAAGTAATGATATTAAAACAGAGAATCAGTCTAATGCTACAAGCTAAGATTTCATTCCGGTTCAATAGAAAAATGTTCATGATTTCTCTGTTTTCTAAAGGTATTACCAGAGTAGATTTGACTTGCCGAAAATGATTCAAGCTGATTACAGCAATGCAACGGAAGACTATATTTCACCGCTTGCTGAGGTATGTCATCATGGTATTACAGGATTAACCCTTTGAGTGATGTTTTTCCCTCCAAAATTTTATATCAACTTTTCACTAAGTGTTGTGAATTTTTCTGTAATTTTTTGGTAATTTTGGACGAAATTGATACCACTTCTCGGAGTTGCAGTTTGTGATCAAAATTTTGGGAAAAATCCAAAAAAATTAACTGGATTTGAAAAAAAAATGACTGAGTTTTATTTTTATGCTATGAACATTAATTGACTTTGGCACTCAATAAGCATGTAACTGAAAATTAATCTAGAGCTTTCTTATGCAGTGAAACCAGTGTTTTGTGAGATGGTTACACTGTTCCCTGTACATGTGGAATGCAAAGATATTTCCTCAGGTTGTATCTTCAGTGATGTGTTTCTTCATTTTGTTAGTACGACAGGCGTAACATTTAACTGCTTTATCATTTGACTGCATTTTGAGAACGAGAACATTTTCTAAATCTTCTCCCTTAAAGTTTGTTAAAATACAAAAAGAACAGCAAATTTCAGGATGTCTTATCGATGCAGTGTCTTGTACATAGACATTTGAATGTGCATTTGACCCATGATGCATATATCTGACACAAACAACGGAAAGTCTCATTAATGAGATACCATCTCAATAGGCCAAACCCGGAATTCGAATCGACTACGGTACAAAAAAGCCATGTGCGCAAACGTGCATACACGTATGTGTATTTCCATACGCGTTAGTACACATGTGGGCTTGTTTGTACCGGCATCACGTGATTATTTGGGCGTACTGAGTCTGTGGAACGCATCGCGTCCTTTTTATTCCGGAGTAGAACCATTAAAGAGCATAAACTGTAAAGTTTGATGATTTTTTTCACAATGTTTAGTTTGCATGTCAATGAAATTTTTTTGTTGTGCTCCCCAAAGCATGCTGAGATACACAGGATTCATATAGTCAGTAACAATAACATTGACTTTTTAATGTATTACACTGTGTTGACAAGCCAAATAGCTGGTATTTCAACATGCTTTGGCAAGTAGACCAACAACTTGCCTCTGATATAAAACTACAAACATGACAGTGACAAAAATGTCATGAAATGTTAGAGATAGCGGTTGTTTAGGTAATTAGAGATACAACATAAGGACGGTAACCACAGACTTGAAAAGTCTTTCATTTTGAATTGTATCAACAAAATTCATTGCAGTTGTAACTTTCTCTTGCAGCGATTGAACAATGTGAGTTCAACTCTTGCCCAAACACTCTACAAACTTGCGTATCCAAATGGTTCAGACGTACTGAATGCCAATATCAATATTGTGAGTATAAGACCTTTGACATTTCACTCTCACTTGTCATATCGTATGTAACAAGAAATGCTGATGTTCAGACAGACTTGCATTGGGTGAAAAAAGAAACCAAATGAAACTTGATAGCGGTATTTTGAACTGCCAGTCCATAAGTAGTGTTTCATGTGGGCTGTGGGACTCCCATAGTAGGGCAAACCACACCCTGTCTGTCAACACTGAAGGGTGAGGGGTGAGGGGGGGGGGGGGGTTGGGATTAGTCTTGCAATAGGATGACACCCAATCACACCATATCCTGATTACCATATAACACACATGCTGGTGTCTATTAACCACCATACAGCAACTTCACAAATGTATTCTATTACATTATGGCTTTGTCAATACCTGTGAATTTTGTGATGTCATGCCCCAGACTATTACTGACAGTACATCCGATTATCCAGTATTGTGGCCCCATGTGTTTTCTATATCGGCAAATTCTGAGGCACTGCCAAACTATAAAATAATAGCAATAATGTATCCCTGTAAGCCAACCAAACTTTGCGTAACATAATGTATTCGGCCTTGCCTCGTACATTATGTCATGCAAAGTTTGCTTTTGTTCATTATAGGCCATGATAGGTACTTTATTGCTTAAATTTGTCTTGTCTGAAACCAATGATATGGTGAATGTCTTGATTTTACCCTTTCATGAAATGCTGTCCAAACAGATTGATCAACCCCGATGAAAGATAACGTGTTCAATATTTTTCAAGATGTTTCATAAAATTTGAGGAGGATAAATACAATGTGGTCATACTATCAGAAAACCTTTCCTATGTGTTATTATGAGCAGCTACCAGTAGCAGATTTATTTGCCTTGTGTATTTTCAATGGAAGGTCCAAACAGGTCACCGTGAAACTCAGAAAGGTCACCATGAAAGAATTTCTGTGAAAGCCAGAGATTGTTAAACCTCCCTCAATAATTCTGAATCCATCACTTGAAAATTCTGGCAAGGGACACACTGGCTTTGGTGGCCTTGATGAAACACTACATACTTGTGTAGACAATTTTCATGAACTTTTGTGCTGTAGTGGCAAAGTGTGACATCAGTGGATGTCATAGTGGTTCTGTTGTTTTTATAAAACGTTAAAGATGGTGGTCTCTACCCTTTTTAGTCCTGTACTTGTTACTTTGATGATCTTTTTTTCACAGTTTTTTTATTGTATGTCAAATGCAAGTTCATGTTCTACTCCATAAAGCATGTTACAACACATACCCTAGTACTGTTTAGCTCACCATTACGATGTGAATACATGTAAAGTGCTGTGTTCTTGTTTACTGGGAATTCTAGTCAAGACCCTAGTACACCTGTCGTTAATAACAAGGCAGTCTCTCCATGGACAATCTAAGTTGATGAACTGAATACAGTGTATCCTAACATGCCTCGGGGAGTGAAACAAGAAACTGCATTTCAAATTGTGAAAAAAAATCATCAAAATTTAAAGCCGACGGTCTGTAAGTAGTTCAGTTATATACCAATTTTCAACAGAAATTGTAATCCTCATCTTAGAAAGAAGAACCAGTTAGGTTAGGTAGATTGTATCTTCTTCCAATCATACTTAATGGTTATGTTTCTATATTAATTCTTTTCACAGACCAATCAGATGCTGTACTGTTTCCTTTACAAACCTGACTGCACTCTTTTCAGGACTGTAACGGCCAAAGATTACAAACTCTGTGAGTACCTGTACACCTTGTCAAGTTTTCTTCTCACCCTGCTCACCATGTACCCTCCCCCCAGCCCCCTTATTTCCCTTTACCCTGTGGTCCAGAGTTGCTAAAGTACAACTTACTGTACAGGGTTTTACCTCAGACTAAGAGAGGTTCAGTTGTTTATGGGTAGTTGCCAATTCCTACCCAAGCTGTAACTGAAGGTGCAGTGTTGAGTATCTGTTCTCCAACAAAATCTTGTTGCAACCAATCATTTTGCACTGTAGAGGCTGTGGACATAATAATGGGGCAAGCAGACTACCTACATTTACATGGTTCTGTAGTGACCTATGACACTCTTTAGTATTGTGTTACCAGACTAAATTACTCTTTCAATTAGAATCAACTTCATCTTCATGTTATGGCAGTATTTCATTTCTTTTAGTTCACATCTGTAACCCACAATGCATTACTGTTTTTGGTTGCCGTTGGCAGAGATCCATACACGACTGAACCTTCCAACGTAGGTTGTACCAGTATGCTGTCATGCACACCCAAATAATCGTTATGAATATGATTTGCATAAATGAATACATTAATTTGTGAAACTCAGTGGTAGCTGGTAATAGACTACTAAATGTTTCAGAATGTTCCTTGGTTGTGTCACTTTATCGGAGTTAAGATAGTACGTGCCTCCAAAGTGAAAGACTTAAACTTTTGCTCAAACTTTCCTCAATCAAACTTTCAACCATTCTCTTACCAAAACATAAAAATCAGCAATCACATCGCAAAGTTTGGTACTAGAGAAACAAATAACCAAACATTTACTGGGATTTCAAATTCAAAATGGCCACCATCCCTGCGTTAAATCTATGATCAAAAATAAATGGTTTGATTTTTGAAAAAACTAAGAAGGTGAAAATTGTTCTCACTCCAAGATCTTTAAAATGTTCCACCAAAAGTGGTAGAATAGAGGGTCTGCATATCTGTCCCTGAGGCCCTTTCTACTTTAACTCAGAAGTATATCAACAGTGTGTCATATAATCCAACTTGATGCACCATGACATTTGAAAGTATTCTCTTTTACTTGAGAAAATTTGACATAGTGTACATTTTGAGTTTTTTCTCGTGTTCTGCAATGATAACTCAAGATGTGATGTTGTTTTTTTTCGCAGCCAAGACTCCCATTCCAAAATATGTAGGTGTGTTCAAAGAGTCTACCCGTAGTCAACACACCACCATTGTTGAACATCTGATGGCGTACTTCCTTGGCAAGGAACTGGAAGACGTCGCGGAAGATGATTGTAAAAACCAAGACAATGATAAGGTGAGTGATTGGTTGTCATATTGGCAATGAAGAAGGATAACTTCATGTTTGCAACACAGGCTGTGTTTTTATAATTTTTGTCTGAGTTCATCGGTGTATAGGCAGTGACTGGTTGTCAGACCAGCCCACCGGTCACTTTACGTCTGTTTTAGAGGTTATATATGGCAAGCATGGGTATTTGGTACTAGACATAAGGCCTCCAGGGAAAATTAGCATATTTGGCGGGAAATAATCACTAAAGAAAGCTACCGAACTCCAGAGGACAGCATATGTTTTAACCCCTTTATGACAAAGGACGGTGAAAGTTAAGAGTTGCTGTTGTTGTGAGAGACACAGGATAAACTGTTCAAGGGCCTATGTTTAACGATATGTAAGAATACGTCTTTGATGCATGTGTGAACAGTCTACAAGTCACTGATGCACTAATTGCTTACCGACGAAATTGTTCTATACATGGAAGAACTTTGTTCTATTTCTGTGTCTATGCCTGGACAATCTCTCCGTGTGTGGCTTTGTTGAGGTATTCATGTGCAGATACATAACATGTACTGGATGCTGCAATCCACAGCAGTGGTTTACAGATGCTGGGTACCACAGCCAATCAAATGCCTAGATTTTCAGTTTTAGTCTATATTCATAGTCTGGGGCCCGAGTTGTCTTCCTCAGAATATATACCCTGGCACTAGTCAATCATCTTATTTCTCTCTGTACTAAAAAACCTGCAAATGCTGGCTAAGTGTTTTGTTTTGGTCACTTTTGAGGAAATGTTCCATGATGGATATATACGTAACCTAGTTGCTTGATTAGAACTCAGAACTATTTCAAGGGAGTTCTTCATCCCATATCACTCAACTTATTTTGTTTTTTACAGATCTTCAAGTACGAGGTAATTGGCGGAGTCAACGGAAACGGTACCTGTCTCAGAAGTTTTTCCTACTACACTCCGGCAGAGTCTCCGGCTTTCCTGAATGATGACTGGGATTCCACGGAATACTCCACATGGACTGAGAGCCGGTGGAGTAAAACAGCATTCTCTGCCAGGGCTTTCTACATCGCCAGCACAGCTCAACAGGTAATCTCGAGGTTGTTTTGGTGTTTTTATTGCAACAGAATTCTGTTTTATTCCCCCAAAAGGTGTTTTCCCAACATAATAAACTCCAGTGGTACCATTTCAAGGACCAGTAGCTGTAACGTTTGTTGAATATTTTTGGAGATTTATATTTCAGTTGTAAGTTCATTCTCTACTCCACAAAGCATTTTGTAACACAAACACAGCGTGTGTACATGAAAATTGTGCCGTTATTGTGTACATTTTAATTCTGGTCCAGAGCAGAATTCACTTGTCAACAATAACAATTCAGGCTACACATGTAAGGGCTGAGTTGCTAAGCTGAATACTGTGTATCTCAACATGCTATGGGGAGTAGATCAAGAAACTCTAGTTGAGATGAAAAAATAGCGAAAAATTACTCATCAAAAGTTAAAGCTACTTACCCTTTTAATGAATGATTCATCCGACCTCCCCCAGATGCCAATTCATCTGTCTGTTCTAAAGAAATTCAGAGAACCCAGACCCGGAAGTACAGGATTTATCCACACCTTTAAGGTGATAGACTGAAGGAATAATCAACCCTTATACAATTAGATCCTTGACATGATTAGATTGTTTGCAGTAGGGTGGAGTCAGGGTGAATGGCTCAAGTTCAAGTGCAAAGTCACATGACAAGTTGAGTCAGCATGGTTCTAAGTATGTGTGACATGACAGTCAACACAAAGATGTTAAAGATTTTATGTTATGGTGTAAAAACATAACGATAACATTTATTTATGCACAGCTGATATTCATAGCAGAAAAGGTGATCGAAAATGCTGGGTGGAAAGACACGACTGAGTAAAGAAAAGGGCCAATAATGCTAACTTTTGATGATGTTTTGCATAATTTGTATTTTGTGTGTCAATTGCAAGTTCTTGTTGTACTCCAAAATGAATGTTGAAATATCCTCTATTTAGCTTGTCAACATAGCGTCTATATTTGTAATATGCACTGTTACTGTTTACATTTGAATTCTAGTCTAGACCAGAATTCACTTGTCAACAATAACAATGTACACATGTACAGGCTGAGTTGACAAACTGAATACTGTGTATCTCAACATGCTTTGCGGAGTAGAACAAGAAATTATGGTTGACATTATAAAGAAAAATAGTGAAAAATATTATCAAAAGTTAGCATTACTTAATAATTTGAAAAAAGAAAGTTCTTGCTCAATCTCTTGATGACCTTCAGTACTGTAAATTTCTGACTCCATATTGGTACTTGCTACACAAACAATGGCAGATAATTTTGAAGAGATCCTGTAGGCACTCTAAATGTGTTGTGTTTATACATGTAGGATACAAGGGGTTCAGCACTAGCACTGACTGAATCCTGTACCTTTCTGTCTAGTTCATATCACTCCAATACAGGCATGTTTCAATTTAGTTATCCAAAAGGGATGAATTTTGTTAAGAATTTCTCTCTTTTTTCTCATTTCAGACGGTGCTTCTATCCACAGGCGTTATCATCCTTCTACTGTCTATGGTCATAGTGTACTTCATCAACAAGAGATCGGACATTCTATTTTCACAAGATGGTGACCCATATTGAATGTAAACACCTTTATTACAGGGACAATAGCTGTAATTTTGGACAGAATTTTCATGATTTTTGTCCAACAAAACAGATAAATCTTCTTATTGTCCTTCTTTACGTGTGTTGAAATGTATAGTATCGGTCTTTCAAAGAAAATCTATTGTAATATGTAATGTTATTCTTGACGGGTGGATCCTAGTTCAGACTGAAATACATTTGTCAACAATAACAATGGGTGTTACACATATACAGTGTTTACAACTTGTAATACAGAGCATTTCAGCATGCTAGAGAAGAACAAGAAGTTTTGTTTTATGGACAGAACAACAAAAACGCTAGAAAATATATCAAAAATTACGGCTAACGGAGCTTTATTTACATGCAGACTACCAGTGGTGAAGCAATCTGTGATTTTGCACAGTTGTCGTCAACACTAAGTTTTTCCATATTCTCCCATGAAATCTGCCCTCAAGTTTGCATTTTTTTTCGTTGTTTTGTAAAATGAACTTTCAAAATGAGTTCTAGTCAGAGTCACTGTATCATTTTTGTCCAGTATAGTGTAAATTATTTTCTTTGAAATATATTTGTAAAAATGGAGAAGACATAACGTTGAAAGTTTCTTGAAAACACTTCTTGAAGATTTTTAACGTTGTAAAGATTATTCGGCACACAAAGGGCTACTTAGAAACAAGAGGTATTGTAATTGCAACGTGTATTTGATAAAATTAGATTCCATTCTGTAGTGATGTAGGGCTCTTGAAATTTCCACATAGAAAGAGAGAGAGACTGAGTTCTACGTAAGCAATACTGAGTTTCTGATTTTATACAAAATTATCATTTCTTGTCATAACAGTAGACAACCTACTAGACTCTTTCTCATATCAGTATTGTGATGTATCATTTCACTGTATTCAGAGTGAATTTTCTTGAAATGCACAGTCATGAAGCTGTAGGGGAAAATTTCTTCTCTTCCGTGTTCAGGTTATATTTGTTTATCTGCATTTCTGTCAATACCACTGTTGTGAGTCAGGCACCAGCTCAAGAAAACCAGCAAACATTTTTAAAAAACCTTTAAAACCTTCTTGACTTTGCGCAGCATCAAAGAAGGTTGTATGTGATTTGTAGCTTGTCATTATTTACAGCAGCTTAGGGAGTCTCAAAGCAGGATTACTTTTTTGAGTGGTTGACTGGTTGCGTGGAAATGAATGTTATTAGAAACAACAAATTCCAGCCAACCAATTAGCTGACAGCTTACGACACGCTGCACATTAGCCTGACAGTTCTCTAGGTTCATACTCTTTATTGAAAATAATGGGTATGAACCAAAGAGGCATGATTTGAGGAGTCTTGCAGATCATGTTTGTAAAATAACAATGTAAAGGTGCTTAATTGTTCCTTGAAAACGCCCAAACTAGTTAGTATATATATACACACACTCTATAGTGTCTTCAGCAGTCTCAATAACTAATGTTCGCTGAAGGAAAGAGTCATATACACAGTTGCTTTGCCATTTGATTGGCTTTTATACTTTTAAGAAGTTATACTTTTAAGAATTTAGAAGTGTGAGAGTACTTGCTATATATGGCCAAGCTCTGTGTATTATCAGACCTTCTTTCACTTTGTACATGTGGTACATAATTATTTGACTATCATTTGTGTACATGGTTTAGAGAGTGCATTGCAGAATCAAGGCACAACCTATTGTTACAAGTCAGGGATAAGCCACTGTTTACTAACGCTCTATTTCTATTTCACATGTCAGTTTTCGTTGAAGTTTCCACTACTGGTTAGTTCCCCAACAGGCAGGTAGTCAAGTATCTATAATGTTTCGTACATGTAGTTTATCTAATCAGAATGAAATGTCGGACAGTATTTTTATCATGGTGCATGAAATTTAGCAAGGCATGTTTGTACAACTTTCATGTTGTGTAGCATGCAATTTTTATCGGCCATCCAATCCTTATGTGCAGTCCGTGCTTTTTAACCATTTTATCGCCGTGGTTTGGACCAATTGCATTGCTTTCAAAGTTGGACCTCTTTATTGGGATATGGGGGTGAACATTTAAACAGTGTGACTTGATCACAACAAGCTGATGATGGAAATTCGAAATTTTTATTTCACTCAGTGGAGTATTTTTTCATAGTTGCAGACTTTGTAGTGACACTAATTCCCCTCTCGCTGGTTAAATGACACCATTACACCAGATTAATAATAGAACTACACAGAATAATAAATCTGAAAATACTCATCAACATAACTCTCTGTGTTACACAGAAAATTATCATCAGCGTTAACAAGTCCAATGGGGAACATATCAGTCGTTGTTATCTGTCCACCCCCATACCAAGTGTGTGAGGGTCCAACTTCCCAAGATAGCAATGGTTTAAACCATTCACCTGTGATTTGTATGTTCAAATGAACTCTCTTTGAGGTTTCCACAAATGAATTTGTGGTTCTTGAGATACTTGTCTATATTTGAAATTGTTAAAGCATTTGATATTTGTCAACTGCTACATCAGGTGAATGTACTTTTGACCAATGTGTACAATAAAATCACAAGTACAAAAATATTGACTTATCCTGTCGATTTTTGGCCCAGTTTGAGCCAAACTGTTATCGCTAAGTAACCAGGAAAGAATGGGAATTGAGATTGTGTTCACTACTATTACGATTGAGGACTCTACATTGATAGGGATGTCTCTATTTTTGATCTGTATGTTCACTCAGTATCTTTGGCGTGTCTTACACTATGTTTATGGTAAATTCAGGAACAGTAAATTTGATTTCAAGGAAATCTGTGCAGAAATCCTCATATTGTGTGTACTTGAAGTTCTGAAAATATTAGCACCCCTGTTCTTTGTTCATCAACCCAAACACAAAAAAACTAATTTTTATCTCACTTTTTGTTATCTATGTTATTTCCTATTTGATCTTCCATATCTATCAAAAGCTCCTTCCCTAAACCACGTTAAAAAGCCATGCAGCTGACTAGAAATCACTATACTGCAGTCCTCGTAGTCGGACTGAGTAATGATGTCAATGATATCAAGTAAACAGGTTTTCAGGCGACAATACTATAACCAAAGTTATAGAAATATAGTGAAGGTCACTCACTGTATTAAAATGTTCCTGTGCACCAAACAAAGTCTTGTACAGATTGCTGATGAAAAACGAAAGAAAAACACCGAGTGCCCTACTGAAGCGCCCTCAATGTCCTTGCCCCTCGGTGGAGTCACCTAAGGACACCAGACTCCACATGGCTAACCTGTGACCATGCTCCAAGATGGCGTCCCTATAAACATTAATTCGTCTCCCTTCCTTTACTTTGTGAGTATTGATGTTTGGTTTTTAAGTTACATTACAAGTTATTTTTATATTACTTGTATACCACTGGAAGAGTTAGCATCAGGCAAAAAAAAATGCCTATTTTCGTGTATGACTTGCGGAAGCCGCAGCTTCCCCGTCAGTGGGTGTCGCCATAGGCATATTCTTCAAAACGTGTGTTGTTGTGCGTTTAGGGACATGAAATTCTCATTGTCACACAAATCACGTAGGCAATATCGAATGACGACCACCACAAACGAATACGGAGGCATTTAATTCTTAACAGGCTGCCTAACCACGGGCACCTAACCACACACGAGAAACTCTCAGACTTGTATTTTGTGCAGCCCCTTCACAAAGCCTTCTTGGTTGGGGTCCAGACAGTGGAAGATCTGGAAGATCCGTCCCTCGAGGGGAGGGAACGTCCTCTAACGACGGATCTCTCTTTCTAGGGTCCAGACACTTTGCACCAAAACCAGGTCGTCCCTTACAAACTTCATACAATACCGCCTTGTCCCTAGTACTACCTCGCCCACACAACAGTAATAAAACCCACTTCACCACTGTGTCAAGACATTTTGGCTACCATGAACCATTTATTCATGCATAAAATCATAAATATCCACTGAATGCTACAACTCAGATGCCTTGCGCAGAATTGCACAATTTCATTTTCTCGATGTGTGTACACTTTAAAGACTTTAGTCCTGGGATGATAGAAAGGTGGTGAAAACTTTGATGGCAGTGGTTGGTTAACTGATTTTAAGCTTACCGGTTGGCAATAGTTTTGGGCAAAGTGGCGTTGCCAGGGTGAAGTAGGTGTTTGTATGAGGTTGTTTTGGTGGAAAACGGTTTCGGTGCGAAGTGTCTGCATGGGAACCTGGGCCACTACCACAGCATTTGTAATCCCAGGTCCCCATATGGTACAGTGTGTTACTCTTGCCACTATGAATTCCTTGTTGGCAGGTGTGCTTACAGCTATTTTTAAGAAGCCAGCTCACTTTATCTTTGATGACTCTACATATCTAAAAATCAAAGAATAAGTTTTGTTCAATAACTTGCCTGTAGTTCTTGAAATGCTGAAACTTGCTGTGCATAGGCTGCCAGAATGCCTGCATGGATATTATATGTCAAGTTTGGTTACATTGATATCATCATAATTTTGTTTGCACTGCTGAATTTCCTACAATTAAGTATGAGCATAGACCCTCTCTACAGTCTGTGGTATTATGTATTACAAGATTTTGTGGGAAACAACTTTGAGTATAATCGCTCAGTCAGTCAGGTTAAGCTTTAATACATATGAGGAGCGTAAAAGTTGACAAAACAATAATTCCCAATTTAACAAAAATCATTTCTTGAAACATTTACAGGCTGAAGACTTGTCAGACATTTACACATTATGGTGACATAGCAGAGACTGAACTAAGTTTGGCACAAGGTCACCAGTGCTGATGAGGAAAATGTTTAAACCAGGAGCGGCAGTGTTTCTAAAGGGGATTGGATTGCAGTGCCGAATTCATGTACCGTTTGTTGTCAGGGCAACTTCAAGGAAGCTTGTACCTGTCTTGTGCCTCGATGGCATAGGATTTAAAAGGAATCTGAGTCAGACTGTGTGGCCAGCAGTCCTAACTCAAGACAATGGCAGCAAGTTTCATGCAGAAAATGGAAGTCATGTTTATGCAGAAAGTTATGTGGAAAGCATTATCACTGACATCATTCAAGTAGACACAGTTGGCGAACTGTTAGATATAATAGATAACTACAGTGGTACACCTCTGCCGTGCGAAGTGTCATCAGCTGCTCTATCCAGACTTCATCATTTGCAGAAAATGGAACCCAAAGATGAAAGGAAATTTGAGAAAACACTTCAGCATCGGCTGGCAAGATGCTCCTGGCGTCCCTCGCAGACAATGCCGTGCACTGTGACACTACAGCTCTTCTCAGTTCTCTTTACATTCTGACCTATCTCCCGGGGGGACACCTCTCAAGCGGTCCTGCCGTGCACAGGTTACTGCAAGAGGCTCAGAAGAGGTTGGACACGATGAACTTTGCAGAGTTGGCGAAGTTTGTTGTCTGTCTGCAGTTCATGAATCGCCACAACAGTCCAATCACGGGCAGAGTCGCTGAGCTGATGAGAAAAAACCTCAACTGTTTCCAGGCACAAGATCTGCCGTCATTTGCCATCCTTATGGACGCAGTCATCCATCTCACCTCTGGAAAATTCCAGGCCAAGCTGATGACAAGGACACTGAGCTTGCTTAATTCTGGAGAGCCGAGCCAACTCACAATTCGAAAAATATTATATGCTATAGAAAATGCAAACAACCCGAATCAACTGCTCATTGAAAAATGCTTGTTTCTACTTCAACCAAAAATAGAAGAATTTGACACAAAGTGGCTCTACATGTTGTCTATGTTCTATCACAAATTGGAGTGTAGAAATGAGAGTGTGAGAGACAGTATTCTTTGTAGGGTGAATGAACTGCTCAGTGAATGTAAAGACCCAGATGACGTATCAAGACTTTTTGAAATGGTAATAAAGCACGGCTCTTCTAGTGACATTGTCGGCAAACTTGAGACGATCCTTCTTGAGAAATTAGATTGCATTTCCCTTGAATCCTTTGTAAGACTTTGCAGTGCTGTCAGCTGGTCAAATTATTGGTCACCAGTTTTGACCGAGGCGCTCCCCAGGGTGCTGGTGAGATTACTAAAGAACGCCAGCCATCGTGAGGTGATCAGGATCAGCAAGAACCACATGCTGCAAGACTTAGATGTGGAATCGGTGAATAGGATTCATGGCCAGCTGATGTGTGCATTGGCCAACAACATTAACCCAAGCAATGTTCCGCGCATTGTGAGATCCCTGTCGTATCTACCGGAGCCGTTCCCTGAGTCGCATAGTTTAATCTTGCAGAAAGTTGTAAGTTCGTACCACACGTTTGACATTCACAAGCTCAGCCTGACAACAAGGGCGTTAAGACACATATTGAATCACCCATTTCTGAAGAGTCCCGTTGCAAAAAGACGGAAATTCCTTTCAACAATGAACAGGTTAAACACACAGTGTTTTTCACTGCTGGAGAACATGAACCAAAATTCCTCGGAGGTCAGCACAGGTGGAGAAAGCCACCAGCTGATTGCTTGGAAGAAACTGCCTCAGGTTGCCAATTTTCTCGTCAAAAATCGCCTTTATTACTCGAACATCCTCGATAACATTGCACTAACAATACCTGAGCATGTCTACAAGATGTCCCTGTCACAACTGAACAGTGTTCTCACTGCGTACTCACAACTGAATCGCAGACCTGCAAATGCTGATGAGTTCTATCAGGCTTGTATCAAAGCCTGTCTCGGTAATCTGCAGATCTGGAGGGACCCTATGGAGGTCGTTGACTGTGCCTATCAGCTAGCCATAGCCCAGTATTTCCCAGAAGATCTGATCAGTTTCATTTTCAGCGTGAGGTTTCTGGAAAAACTGGATCAAGTTATAGAAAGTAAGTACATGTCTTGAATACTAATTATACAAAGAAACAGTTCAGAAGTTAATATCCTTGGGTAAGGATTTATTGAAAACAATTTAAACCTTACTGCCACATTCAAAGAATCACATCTTGTTTCTCCCTGAAATCAACAACCTGTGTGATGGAGGAGTTCACCCAGCAAATAGCTAAGCAACAAGGATGTTGAAGACCCTTACATGTCTCCCTCTTACCTGAATGTACTGAATATACTAACCATCAACTCGCCTTGTTTTACACCATCTTTGGCTACGCTGACTTGAGCTGTTCTAATCCGGTTACCTTGGTGACTAGTCATGCTAATTAATGGCTTAGAACATTTCAGTGAGAAGATATACACTGGTGTGTGTGTGTGTGTATATATATATATATATATATATATATATATATATATATATATATATATATATATATATATATATATATATATATATAATTGTTATTGTATTAGTGTATATAATTATTGTCATTGAGAAGAAAAAACATTTTGTCAAATGATGAATCTGTCTAGAAAATTTTGCCATTATAAAACAGAGTTTATTATAAAAAATAATGGTAATAAACAAAATGTGATAACAATAACTCCAAGACAATGCAGGTTTCCCTTACTCATTCATCAGGAGAGATATTAAGTGTATTTCTTGAATTCTGCTTGATTGAAATATTGTGTAGTACACTGTCCAAATGCTTGATGTATGTGGTGTACTCAGTTGGTCATTTGAATAATAGTCTGCTTATAATTGCTTTCACAGAATGATAAAATTTAGAACAGCAGAAAAAGTCTGCATCTTTCAAATGTACTTTGGTCCGTCCACATAACCCTTCAACTTAAATACTTTTGCATGGAAATTCATCTGTGTTGGTAGCTAATTACTGTCACTTAACTTTTGATCTTAACACGCAGGATTTTTAATCACTGAAATTTTCGGTTGCAGCACTATAACCTTCGTCAGCAGAATAACCCGATATAAATGTCATGACCGTGGCCAAAGGTCACAACATTGAGATTGGGTTATTCTGCTGACAAAGGTTGTAGTGCTGCAAACGAAAATTTCAGTTACTAAAAATGTAGGGTGTTGACATCAAAAGTTCAATTGAAAGTAACTTAAATACTGTTTATTATTCTTCCAATAATAAGGTTTGTAAAGTCAGTTTCATATTGTAAGTCCAGGCACTTGACAAGATATTAGAGTAAATTTTCTTTTGTGATGTTATAGGGTCAACTGTTGGATTTAGGAAACAAGTTCAAGGCAGGCTGATGAAGCTGAACCGGTGTGTACAGTTGGAATGTCCAGAAATGAAGTTACCATGGTTTCATGATCAATTCATGCACAGAGGTTGGTATATTCATCCATGAGTGACATTCACCTTACATTTGTGAACTTTTTACACACCTCAAAATGCTTGAATATAATACAGGTGAATTGAAGTTGGAACGTAGAGTTTCACTTTTGAGTATGAAATATACACAGTACCGGTAAAAAAAAAGACTTGAAGAAGTCCAATCTTTGTTTTACTGTATCTTTTTATTCATTGTGAGAGTAAGTAGAAATTCCATGATATGTTTGGTTAAATTGCTATATACACCTGGTTACCTATACATCCTATATTATTGTCTGAATACATGTGTGTATGTGCCCGAAAGCAGGTGACAACTTGCCCGACAGAGCAAATTGTCTCCTGCTGCGAGGGCACATAAACCCATGTATTCAGGTAATAATATTTTTATTACACGCATCTCCACAGTTTACGCTATATGACATTTCGTTACATGCAGGGCATTCTCAAACAATTTTGCCATTGTCGACCAGCGTCAAACAGATTTTAACGGAAGTCCAAATAGCACTGTGCACATTGATATATTACATCTAGCGTTACGCATCTATTTTGATGTCAAAACATCGAAGGGCTTCACCAGACTGGGAAGCCGGTCCGTAAATTGTTCACACGGCCGGCCAACTCCCTGGATGTTCCTATTCAAATCAATGCACTGATTTGTACTCACATTGAGGCATGTAATAAAGATATATTGTGTTACCAATCATAGATTACCGGCCGTCAGTAAATCCAGTGTTCTAGTTCCAAGGCCATCATACTTTCAACTTTCAACTTTACTGATCTGATGGACTATCAAATTCAATGAATGTGCTTTAATTCAGTATTTTATCTGTACATTTTGATTTACAATACAGCACACCATCTAAAACAGATTATTTGTTTGTCCTGCAAGACTACTGATTTTACAAATTTACTGATCTGATGGACAAGCAAATACAATGAACATATGTCTGTTCAGTAAAGTACCTGTATGTGTGGATTTACAATACAACAGGACTTTCTGAAACACACTGAATATGTTTGCCTTTGAATGTGAATGGATTTTTGGAACAAACCCTTCCACCAGTCCCCTTCCACCCCTATTTCCCTCTTTGGAGGTCCAACTTTACCATAGAAAACAATCGGATTGGTTCAAACCACGGTGGTGAAAGGGTTAATGTCTGAGAATTAGAATTCTTTTTCCTCTCTATAATTTCCATCATCAGTGATATGATGAGGATCTTACAGTCTATATCAAAATTTGTCTCATGAAAAACTATCGCCAAGTTGATAAGATCCTCAAATCTATACATGTATCTGTATGTACATCTGGTTATCTGTGTGATATATCTGTTGTTCTTTCATCAGGACAGTCACAGACAGTAACCATACTTGACAACATTGAAATCCACCTTACCAACATCCTGGGTGGCCCTGGATATTTCAGAAGGAGTGTCTTCACACCATACCTATACAAACTAGGTGAGTGCTTTCCCACATGTTACATGTAGTTTGATGTGCTATTGTGTGATCATGTCTGTTACAGGGTTGAGTGAGCCAACCATCCCAGGCATATGGGTCAGTAATTTTAACTAGCTCAAAGACAGTGAAATAATTCGGCTGGTAGTTGACATGTTGGTATGCATGTTGGAAAATAGGCTGCAGCGTGTATTTTATTTGAAGAGCCATGTATAATACACTGTAGCACATTTTTGCATGCTGAAAGGAATGCTACCAATTTTTCCCTGTCTTTTCATTGGTTTTGAGATAAGCAAAAGTGCACCTTGTATGTAGAGATCACAATGAGTCAAGCAAATGTCAACAGTCAAATGTATTGTAAGGCAATGAACAGATTCTTAAAAACATTTCATAAGGGTTGCTTTCTCTACAGGTTGTAAAATAGTAAACATTTCATCAGCATTTGTAAAGCCCTGAGAAAAGAATAACTTGTGCGAAAAATTGAAATCTTCGACAAGTGATACATTTTAAATTTTACGGTACTGTACTGACTGATTGAATAGTCATTCGTCTGTATACTTTCTGTGAAGATTGATTTTCACGTAAATTTTTCAAAATCTCTGATTGCAGGTTTTGACATGGTATTGTCCAAAGACAACCAACCATTGGTCTGTGCTGACTATGGCAGTACACTGAACCTGACCCAGGGTCGGAAAGGAGATACATCCCATAATATTCAATGGGGAGTCATGCAGAAGCAGCTGCCAACAGGAGCACAGAGGTTGGTTGAGTGCTTTGTATGTATGAGATTTTTTGAACCAATACTCGGAGTGAACTATTGCATGTTTACAATACACCTGTGTTTGAAGTATATAAACTTAAGTTTATGGAATGTCAAGATTTCACAGTTTATAATTTGTATAAGTAGAAACAAACTATTACAACTTTCAGCTTTCATACATATCCTGTCAAAGAAATGCTAAAATTACACCCACATTTGATTGTCAGTGTATTAAAATTCATCACATCTTGTGATGTGCAATATTTGCTTCCTTGGAAGTTGTCTCTAAATATTGGCACAAACAGAAATTGGAAATGGCAATATAAAGTACCCCTGGATATTTATACTGATGTGTCACAATATGAGAGAAAGAGTAATCTAAAGAGACTATAGCTGCAAATTTTGCTGGCTGTTTAAACTATTTTTGTTTTTAATATCAGCAATAGTTACCACAAAGTACCGGTATATGAAGATACACAGCATTCAGCTTGTCCACTCAGTCTTTACTTGCATTAGAAAAAATTTTGTTGCTGGCCGGTGAATTCTAGTCCACAATAAAATTTAAATTTAAATATACCGGTATACCGGTACATGCTGTGGTTGACAAGCAGAAGATTTGTTTTTCAGTATGCCTTGGTCTGTGGAACAAGAGCTTGCACTTGATCTCTGAAACGAAAAAACTGAAAAGTCAATCAAAGTTTACACCTGTACCGGTACCTCTATTGTTTCTTTCATACATTCTGTGCATTGGATAAGCTCATTCCATTGTTGTTTATTCCCACAGAGTTGCCATTGACTATCTTGGTGCCAAGTATTTCTGCTCCAACATGCACCATCCAATAGGTTACCAAGAAATGAAGAGACGCCATCTTGAAATTATGGGATATAAATATGTTATTGTAAGTGACATTGTAACTCTTCAAAAGAAAAATAATTCCTTTCTATATCAATAATAAAAATCAAAGATCAAAATGGAAAGTTTGGGTCAAGAAAAACAACTTGCATAAATTTTGCCGATATTTGTAATTCAATATGTCTGCCATATGTGACACAAAGTCTGTGAATTACAAGATATTTCTAACTTTCACAAATGAAAGACACTGAAAACTTCACATCGCTTCAGGTTACATTATTAGTCCACACAAATCGCAGATCAAAAAGATATTTCAAATATGAGAATGTCCAAAAATTGTTCTCCAAGTGTGATTACCCCAAACCAATTCACCAAAATTCCCACTGGTTCAACATTACTCCACTATAACTATTTGCAGCAATAGGTTTTGTCCAAACCACGGAGATGAAACATTAAAATATTTCTACTCAGGGTTCCTCTAATGGTTGCCATATATTTCTTCCATTAGATTCCCCACTTTGAGTGGAAGTCAATGACGCTATCTTCACAGCAAGACCGGGAAGGCTATCTCATCAAGAAAATATTTCAAAATGTGTAAACTCACAATATTGAACACAGTTATAGAACAACATTCATGAATGTTTGGATTGAATGCTGATTGATTCACGTATATATTTAAATTATACAGAATACCAATTGCATACTACAGTGTTGTGCAAGCGAATATGGCTATTTTCACTTTACTTGATTGACAGAAATTTCTCCAAATACATTCTGGTACATTGCTTGCAAAATACTTTTTCTGAAAGGCCATTTAAAGAAAATTCTTTGTTTGCTATCTTTGGATTTTTGACCAGCCAGGAAGAAGAACAAACTAGACAAAAACACACAAGTGTATTAACATAAGCTCAATTTATGGTTTCTTTTGGGAAAATCAAATTTTTATTTGTAATATTGTTCATATTGTGTTTGTTTTCGTAATTTTCTCTGAAAACCTACCACGGGGGGGGGGGGGGGGGGAAATGAAGAAATTTATTTAAAGCATCTAAGCATGTATTCAATTTAAATCTTGGGATGTCATATCAGATAAGGCCACATAGCACAATTTAATTGTGATGTCATATGAGTAAGGCCTATGAGCACTTTTCATTTCAATGACTTTTTGACATCATTGCATATCTGATTGTAATCAGACAGGGCTACTGAAAAGGTGTATTGAACTGCACTTACAATTGATGGATTTACCTAAGTGTTGATCATCAACTCCATATGCCAAACCGTTACAAAAGTTGTAACCATTTTAAGAAGACAATGAAATTCTAACTTTGTGTGACTTTACTCTGTGGAATTTCTCAGTTCAATCTCAGCTCAATAAACCATAAAGTGTATTCTATAAAGACCAAAAACAATTGAAGCAAATATTTTTTGTCAGTTTATATGTTTATGCATCATCCTTGTATGTGTGTGTGTGGGGAGGGGTGTGGATGGATGGGTGAGTGGGTGTGTGGGTGAGGTCAGATGTAAGTGGTGAGCAACTTTGTGCAATAAAAAATGCGCAAAAATGATGTTTTGATCACCTTTCATTATCCAGTTGCCAGGCCTAGCAAAGCATCGTGCAAAATTATGTTAACTGCTAATATTTCAGCCATTTTGAACCTCTTGGTCTTTTAGCAATAAATTTTCACTCTTCAAAAGCAGTCAATTTGAAAGGTTCACTCAAAGAGTAGCTACTATGTGCACCATACATTCAAAGGTACCTGTTGTACAAGACCCATAATCTTTCAAAAGTTTTTAGTATTTCTTTACAGTCATACTACAGTTTTGAGGGTAGGGTGACAAAACTTGAGTTGCAAATAAATGAAAGAGTTCAGTGTAAAGATGTTTTTGCAATATGGTCAGCATTCAATGGCTCTAAATAATGTTGGCAATTTGTTATGTCAGGCCAAGCAGTTGCGAGTGACAAAATTGTGTTTCCAGTGTTTTAAAAGTGTGCTGTATTCATGGTGCATTGTACCTACACGATTTGTTGACTGTATAGTTAAAGTTGCCGCATTGGGGTCAAAAGATCAAGGTACTAGAGACAACATACAAAGAAGTGCATTGTGTACACGCATTGAGACCTTATCGTTCAAAGGTTAGAGTTGTCAGCTGCAATGTTAAACATGGTACATTGCCTTGACGAGAGATTGCCATGCTTTTGATATGAATCTTGTCACACTTCTTGTCACGCACTGCGTGCCATCAAGGTTATGCTACGAAATGAGTATCAAGGGTGAACAGAGGGAGGATCAACGTACATGCCGCCAACGACGAAACTGTGAAGAAATGATCTTTTGATAAAGAGTGAGAGGTAAGCGGTCATGTCAGTTTGACTACTGATGGATTTGACGTGCACATTTGAGGTAATTATGAATATAGCGCCCCTAGTGGTGTTTTGCCGCAATTTATGTGATTGATCCATAGACTTTAACAAACAACCTTACCCCCTTATCTCTCTCTCCTTTTCTGGAGGTCCATCTTTACCACATGAAGCAATGGGATTGGTTCAAACCACGATGGTGAAAGGGTTAAAATGTGTATTAGAATTCTTTTCTTCCGATAATTGCCATTATCAGTGATATGATAAGGATCTTATGGTCTGTGGCTGATGAGAAACTATCGTGGTTGATGAAATCTTCAGATCCATATCTCTATATACATTTGATTATCTTGATGAGATATCTGTTGTTCATTCATCAGGACAGTCACAGACAGTAACCATACTTGACTACATTGAAATCCACCTTACCAACATCTTGGGTGGATCTGAATATTTCAGAAGAAGTGTCTTCACACCATACTTGTACAAATTAGGTGAGTACTTTCCAGCATATCAGTTTGATGTGCTATTTGCTTATCTTGTCTGTTACAAGGTCAAGTGAAACCACCACCCAAGGTTTATGAGTCAGTAATTTTACTTCCACCAGCTCAAAGATAGTGAAATAATTTTGCTGGTAGGTGACATGTCTTCATACTTCAAGGAATCCTACCAATTTTTTTTCCTGTCTTTTCATTGGTGTGAGATAAGCAAAAGTGTACTGTGTATGCAGTGATCAAATGAAGTCAAGTTTATATCAAACTATTAAACTAATTAAACAAACTAATCTTACTCTCCCTGTCTCTCCATACACTACTTCTGCTCTTTAGTAGCATGGCTAGTTAAACAGTGAATCCAGCTGCATCACAGGGGGATGAGGAACTATTAGTCACAGCAAGTGTGAAAGATCGATAAATATATGAATATGATACTGTTGATAAAAGTTTAATATTACTATCATTATTTTGTACTAACAAAAGTACCCCGCTGCAATAGAATCCTGAATGACGATCACTATGCTTATTTATGCCAAATTCACTCAGAAATATGGTCAATGAAGTTACAGCTGCAGCATTATACAGTCACTTGATGCACCGTCACAGTGCTGCCACAGCAGGCTTTCACCGAACATCAAATAATAGCGGTCCTGAACGATTATCAGTATTTATGCCAAGGTTCACTTAATTGTACTACAATTCTATAATTCTTCTGCATATTGTGAAAATGTATTAAAATATATTTTGCTATAGCTCTCTTGATGCGGAACATTTCACATGATGTTTGGATTTATCAGTCTAAGCGAACTTGATTTAATCTAGGTTTTGTCAAGTCAATGAGAACCTAATGGAGAGCCCCGAAAATTAAGAATAAAATCGACTGAGTATGCAAATTGTGAAATCCTGACTACATTTTTCCAAATAGTTAAAAAAACTGAGCAAGATGACCTACCAAATATAATTTTTTAATAAAAAGTACTACATATATGATATAAAATTAAATAAATAGCATTTATATCATATTATGACATTTAAGTTCTACAAAACTGACAATATGGGTTAAAATATTCCATCCAAAAAATAAATCTATAAAGCTTTGGATGAACAAAATAACAAATTTGGTGAAAGATGAAAAAAGTCCAACTTGAATTATAACAATATTTTCATTTAAATTCGAGTATTTACTTCTTATACAGTGAGAATTTGAACTTATACAGTCGGAATTTGAACATTTAATTCACTCCATGAATTCGAAATAAATGGTTTTGGTGAAAACATTCGCATTCATACCGGTAGTACATATGTAGGAAATCAAGTATTCTGACCCCATTTTTCCTACCATATGAATATCCTACTATACCATAAATCGAAAATCTCTAATGCAAAAGTACAACAATAACTGTAATTTTTCTGTTCATGCATCCTTAACCAATTGAGAGCTGTAATTTTTCCCATCAAAATTTTAGTCCAACAATTTACCTTTTTATGATTTTTCTGTATTTTTTTGATAATTTTTGACCAAATGGAGATCTATTTGATTGACTACAATTATTTATCAAAGTGTTGCCAAAAATCTGAAAATAAAATGATTGAGCTATATGTTTTGAAGACAAAATTGACTTTGGCACTCCAGGGGTCGATCAAACAATATTACATAATTAAATGTTTTTTTAACCAGCTTATATTCAGCTCCTTGGTTTTCCTTTCATTTCTCTTTTCGATTCTCGGTAATGACGCCCGTCGGCTTGGAATAATAGCGGCTACAGTATCATTGTTGATATGTTTGTGTAGATTTCTATGGTGACAAAATAACAATTAATCATATTCTGCGTATAGTTTTGACCTGCATATATCTTTCACGATAATAGAAATTAAGGTTTACAACGTTCGAAAGATGAGAGCTGTTAACAGCAGACTATCACACACTTTGTTTAAGGATGGGTGACCTAAAACCGAGGTGGATTGTCTACAGCTATCTAATCGTCGTTAGTTATGATGAGTGCTGGAGAGGTGTATTTGTGCAGAAAAATGCAGTTGACAACAATATGTTTATAAAACGCATATATGTATAATGTGTTGAAAAATTGAATACTGAATACTTGAACATAATGTTTGAAAACATACCAGAGTTAATAGACAAAAGTACAGAAAGGTATCAAAATTTTACGTTTGTGATATTTTTGATTAACCCTTTGAGCGCCACAGTTTTTTTTGTTTAATGTAAAATATACTCCAATAAATTTCATGTTCGGATATTTTGTAAAAAATTGATAAAAATTGTAGTCATTGAAATTGCTGTGTATTTGGTCAAACATTATCAAAAAAAAAAACAGAAAAATTCATAAAAATGGTGAAGAGTTGCACTGAAATTTTGATTGGAACAATTAAAACTCTCGAGTGGCTAAGTATGCAATTCTAAGCTGTAGACAAAGCGCCTTCGCTGAAGGTCACTCAGGAATAAACAAGCAGTATGTTCGTCTCTCCCCTCATCTTTGAACCGTAGTATACCTTTATTTTTATCATCGTGAAAAACATATCCAAGTAAAAAGTATATGCACACTATGATGAATTGTTTTATTGTCACCATGGATTTTTACACAAACATATTAACAATTCCATTTTAACTGTTCTGCGACCGCTATTATGCAAAGCCTGCGATGCGTCATTACCGAGAATTGAAAACGAAAATGAAAGGATAACCAAGGAGCTGAATATATTCCTACGATACTGTCTCCGTCTCTATCTGTCTGTCTGTCTGTCTGTCTGTCTTGTCTGTCTCTCTCTCTCTCTCTCTCTCTCTCTCTCTCTCTCTCTCTCTCTCACACAACACACACAGACACACACATAGCCTGATTAACATTAAGATATTCCTTGTTTGCTACAGTCCCGATGCAGGTTTTCACGTAGTCCCTGTGGTTCATCAAAATATCCATTTTATTTCTCAATGTTTATTCTATATAATAAGGACTACATGTTTTCGAGCAATTGTAGAATAAAATAGTTTCATTTATCAGTTGTGCAATGTCACATACATAAAATGTCAATATACCATAAGACTGCTGCATATGGATACTACCAATAAGAGCCACTGTAATTGTTGTCCAGTATCATTCATTTCTAAAAGGCGCTGTTGATGAGTGGCTGCCTAAAACAAACAAAGAAATATATTTCAATGTCTTTTTGCATCCAACAGTGTCAGTTTGTATTTATGTCTATCTTATTCGATTTTATGTCTTGGGGA
The DNA here is from genome assembly GCF_041260155.1 of Ptychodera flava. Taxonomy (NCBI): domain Eukaryota; kingdom Metazoa; phylum Hemichordata; class Enteropneusta; family Ptychoderidae; genus Ptychodera; species Ptychodera flava. Next base: position 2,250,984 of record NW_027248352.1, read on the forward strand.
TACTTTATCTGAACCATTCTTTGGGATATTCTCTTTTTACAAGTAGCACAAACGGTTTGAAAAAAGATTCAAATATTAGTGCCGAGGCGATTAAGCCATGTCGGTGTTCAAGATTGTATTTGGGCTTTATTCGCAAATATCTCATGTTCATCTCATCGTAATACGAGAGAGAGAGAGAGAGAGAGAGAGAGAGAGAGAGAGAGGGAGAGGGAGGGAGGGAGGAGAGGGAGAGAGAGAGAGAGAGAGAGAGAGAGAGATAGAGAGAGAGACAGATCGAGAAAGACAGATCATGGACATCAGACAGACAGACAAGACAGACAGACAAAGACAGAGACAGACACTGAGACAGAGAGAGTGAGACAGAAACAAATAGAGTGAGACAGACAGACAGACAGGCAGGCAGACAGACAGACGGAGACAGAGACAGAGAAAGGGACATATATTTTAGGAAATATATTCAGCTCCTTGATTTTCCTTTCATTTTCTTTTTCAATTCTCGGTAATGACGGCAGGCTTGGCATAATAGCGGCTACAGTGTCATTTTTGATATGTTTGTATAGATTTCCATGGTAACAAAAAACCAATTAATCATATTCTGCATATACTTTTGACCCACATATGTCTTTCACGATAATAAAAATTAAGGTACACAACGTTCAAAGATGATATGTTAACATCAGACTAACACACAGTTTGTTTAATGATGAGTGACCTAAAGCTGAGATTGATTGTCTACAGCTATCAAATCGTCGTTATGTATGATTGATGCTCGAGAGGTGTATTTGTGGAGAAAATTGCACAACTGATAAATGAAACTATTTTATTCTACAATTGCCCGAAAACATGTAGTCCTCAACATATAGAATAAAGATTGTGAAATAAAATTGACATTTTGATGAACCACAAGGACCACGTGAAAACCTGTTTCGTGACTACAGAAAAATAGGAATATCTAAATGTTAATCAGGCTATGTGGGAGAGAGAGAGAGAGAGAGAGAGAGAGAGAGAGAGAGAGAGAGAGAGAGAGAGAGAGAGAGAGAGAGAGAGAGAGAGACAGACAGACAGAGACGGAGACAGGTTTCCTGGGAAATATATTCAGCTATTTGGTTTTCCTTTCATTTTCGTTTTCAATTCTCGTTAATGACGCACGGCCGGCTTGGCATAATAGCAGCTACAGTGTCTTTGTTGATATGTTTGTTTGATTTCCATGGTGACAAAAGACAATTAATCTTATTCTGCATATACTTTGACCCGCATAGGTCTTTCACGATAGTAGAAATTATATATAGAACGTTCCAAAGATGAGAGCTGTTAGCAGAATTTTAAACATTGTAAAAAGAAGAGACCAACACACACTTTGTTGATTCCTGAGTAACCTTAAGCTTAGGCGGCTGGTCAACAGCTAAGAAATCATTGCTATTTATGTTGGGTGCTGGAGAGGGAGGGGTATTGGTGTAGAAAAATTTCACAACTGATAAATTAACGATAATGTTCTATGGTTGCTCGAAAACATGCAGGTCCTCATCATATATGTAAAGTTAAGAAGTGCATTGGTTACGTTGGTGAACCACATGCACCATGTGAAGTAATGCTTTTGACTCTAAAAAAAGGAATATTGTGAATGTTCAATGTTAATAAGGCCTAGTGTGAGAGAGAGAGATAGACAGAGAGACAGAGACAAACAACAGACAGAGACAGAGAGAGACAGGGCCAGAGAGAGCGAGACAGACAGACAGACAGACATACAAGACAGAGACGGAAACAGAGACAGATATTGTAGGAAATATATTCAGCTCCTTGGTTTTCCTTTAATTTTCGTTTTCGATCCTCGGTAATGACGCATAGCAGGCTTATCATAATAACGGCTACAGGAGCATTGCTGATATGTTTGTCTAGATTTCCATGGTGACGAGAAAGCAATTAATCTTAGTGTGCATATACTTTTGACCTGGAGCTGTCTTTAACGAAAATAGAAATAACGATACACAACAGTTCAAAGATGAATGCTGTTAGCAGCATTTTATTCTTTGTGAAAACCAGAAACCAACACACAGTTTGTTTATTCTAGAGTTACCTAAAGCTAAGGGGAATGATCAATAGCTAAGAAACCGTCGTTATTTATGATGGTGCTTCAGAGAGGGGTATTGGAGGAGAAAAATTGCACAACTGATAAATTTAACCGTTATTTTCTACACGTGCTCTAGAACCAGAAGTGTTCATCGTGAGTCGCTAGTACTGTATACGGAAGCAGCTGTAGGAATATTAAGGTTCCAAGACAAGAAATTGACCTTTTTTAATCTAACAATTCTTTGGTGCTAAATGAGCTCAGAACCCAAGTAAATTATACATTTTCTGAAAGCCTAGATATAGGGAAACATTTGGTAACCACAGTGTAACCATTTGTGCATAACTATCACGTGACAGGTAATTTGCAAAACCTTTCAAAAATCGGGTTTCCCTATGTTTTGTCTCAATACTTCAAAACATCTGACTCAAACTTGCTGGAATGCAAGCTGTAAGAATGCTCTTCCAAAGCGACGTGTCTCAGATTTGTTATGTCTTGCTTAGTTTTTTTTGAGCACAATTTTAAACAAATCAACTAGGGATAAATTCACCTTTCTGGTAGTTTTTCTGGCATAAAAATTGTTTAAAAGGTTTGAAAAATTCTGAGACACACTTTGGAAGATCCTTAGGACAGCTTGCACTCAAACAATTTCAGCTACATACCTCAAAGCATTGAAACAAAACATAGGGAAAACCGATATTTGCAAGGTTATGCAAATTACCTGTCACGTGATAGTTATGTAAATAATGGTGACACTATGGTAACAAAATTTTCCCCTATATCTAGGCTTTCGAAAATGTACAATTTACGGGGAATTCTAGTCCACAATAAAATTTGAATGTAAATATACCGGTATACATGCTGTGTTTGACAAGCAGAAAGATTTGTTTTTCAGTATGCCTTGGTGTGTAGAACAAGAACTTGCACTTGATTATGAAACAAAAGACAAATCCAAATTTACCTCTATTGTTTCTTCCATACATTCTGTGGATTGGATTACTCATTCCATTGTTGTTATTCCCACAGAGTTGCCATTGACTATCTGGGTGCCAAGTATTTCTGCTCCAACACGCATCATCGAATGGGTTACCAAGAGATGAAGAGACGTCATCTTGAAATTATGGGCTGTAAATATGTTATTGTAAGTTACATTGTAACTGTCCAAAGAAGAATTCCTTTCTATATCAATAATAAAAATCAAAGGTCAAAATGAAAAGTTTGGGTCAAGAAAAACAACTTGCATAAATTTTACCGATATTTGTAATTCAATATGTCTGCCATATGTGACACAAAGTTTGTGAATTACAAGATATTTCTAACTTTCACAAATGAAAGACACTGAAAACTTCACATCTCTACAGGTTACATTATTAGTCCGCACAAATAGCAGACCAAAAAGATACTTTAAATATGAGAATGTCCAAAAATTGTTCTCCAAGTGTGATTACCCCTAACCAATTCACCAAAATTACCACTGGTTCAACATTAGTCCACTATAACTATTTGTAGCAATGGGTTTTGTCCAAACCATGAGATGAAACATTAAAATATTCCTACTCAGGGTTCCTCTAATGTTTGCCATATCTTTCTTCCATTAGATTCCCCACTTTGAGTGGAAATCAATGACGCTATCATCACAGCAAGACCGGGAAGGCTACCTCGTCAAGAAAATATTTCAAATGTGTAAATTCACAATATTGAACACAGCTATAGAACAACATTTATTAATGTTTGGATTGGATGCTGATTGATTCACGTATAGATTTAAATTATACTGAATACCAATTGCATACTGCAGTGTTGTGCAAGCGAATATGCTATTTTCACTTTACTTGATTTGACAGAAATTTCTCCAAATACATTCTGGTACATTGCTTGCGAAATACTTTTTCTAAAGGCCATTTAAAGAAGATTCTTTGTTTGCTATCCTTTGATTTTTGACCAGCCAGGGAGAAGAACAAATTAGACAAAAACACACAAGTGTATTAACAAAGCTCAATTGATGGTTTCTTTTGGGAAAATCAAATTTTTATTTGTAATAGTGTTCATATTGTGTTTGTTTTCTTAATTTTCTCTGAAAACCTACCACGGTGGGGGGGGGGGACAAGCAAATGAGAAATTTATTTAAAGCATCTAAGCATGTTATTCCAATTTAAATCTTGGGATGTCATATCAGATAAGGCCACTTAGCACAATTTAAATTGTGATGTCATATGAGATAGGCCTGATGAGCACTTTCATTTCAATGACTTTTTGACATATTGCACTATCTGATTGTAATCAGACATGGCTACTGGAAAGGTGTATTGAACTGCACTTATAATTGATGGATTTACCTAAGCGTTGATCATCAACTCCATATGCCAAACCGTCACAAAAGTTATAACCATTGTAGGAAGACAAATGAAATTAAACTACTTGTTTGTGACTTTCCTCTGTGGAATTTCTCAGCTCAATCTCAGCTCAATAAACCATAAAGTGTATTCTATAAAGACCAAAACAATTTGAAGTAAATGTTTCTGTCAGTGTATATATCTATGTTTATGCATCATCCTTGTATGTGTGTGTGGAGTGTGTGGGGAGGGTGGGTGGTGTGTGGGTGAGGTCAGATGTAAGTGGTGAGCAACTTTCTGCAATAAAAAATGCGCAAAAATGATGTTTTGATCACCTTTCATTATCCAGTTGCCATGGCTAGCAAAGCATCGTGCAAAATTATGTTGACTGCTAATATCTCAGCCATTTTGAACCTCTTGGTCTTTTAACAATAAATTTTCACTCTTCATAAGCAGTCAACTTGAAAGGTTCACTCAAAGAGTAGCTACTTTGTGCACCATACATTCAAAGGTACCTGTTGTACACGACCCATAATCTTTCAAAAGTTTATAATATTTCTTTACAGTCACACTAGTTTTAAGGGCGCTAAATTTCAGTCGCAAATATATAAATGAAAGAGTTCGGTGTAAAGATGGTTTTTGCAATATGGTCAGCATTCAATGGCTCTAAATAATGTTGGCATTTTGTTATGTCAGGCCAAAGCAGTTGCAAGTGACAAAATTGTGTTTTCAGTGTTTTAAGGTGTGCTATATTCATGGTGCATTGTACCTACACGATTGTTGACTGTACAGTTAAAGTTGCTGCAGTTTGGGGTCAAAAGATCAAGGTACAGAGACAACATACAAAGAAGTGCATTGTGTACACGCATTGAGACCTTACTGTTCAAAGGTTAGAGTTGTCAGCTGCAATGTTAAACATGGTACATTTCCAAGACGAGAGATTGCCATGCTTTTGATATGAATCTTTTCAGACTTCTTGACAGCACTGCGTGCCATCAAGGTTATGCTACGAAATGAGTATCAAGGGTGAACAGAGGGAGGATCAACGTACATGCCGCCAACGACGAAACTGTGAAGCAAGTATCTTTTGATAAAGAGTGAGAGGTAAGCGGTCATGTCAGTTTGACTACTGATGGATTTTGACATTTGGAGGTAATTATGAACATAGCGCCTCTAGTGGTGTTTGCCGCAATTTATGTGATTGATCCATAGACTTTAACAAACAAACTTTACTCCCCCTTATCTCTCTCTCTCTCTCTCTCTCTCTCTCTCTCTCTCTCTCTCTCTCTCTCTCTCTCTACTCTCTCTCCTCTCACTTTTAATATATCTTCTGCCTCTATCTTAACTCATCATGGTATCGCCATCTGAATCAAATTTTAGTATTGATGTTATGTAAGTATCACAAACATTAGTGGTCGTTCACTCAACCTCAAGAGGGGTCGTCGATTGCAATAAGTAAATCAGTTTGTCACTCAATATGTCAAAACTAAACAAGTCACATTTAAACTCCGACCAACTTTTTACATTAAACATTTGCATTATTATTTCAATTATGTTAAAATAAAGCAGATATGTTGGATCTAGTCTTTCACGAAAGGACAATTATATATATTTTTCAATTATATCAGGGGTACAGCCATCTATTGATCCAAAATCTATTCCGAGAGCAATTTTTTGAGGGCAAGGGAAATATTTTTAGCTGGCAGGGAGCAGGTTTTGGGTTTCTTTTTGCTCGCACAGTGCAAATATCTGTTGATTGGCCTTAGGACTAGGAACGGGAAAAACGAGAAGAGGGGAAGTTACTTGCTGTTTTACAGGGCAGAGGAAAATCGACAGGTTTTTTTTTATGACAAAGCAGGGGAACTTCATGTCTGCACGGGAATGATAAAATTTTAAGGGGAACTTTTTTCCACGGGAGAGGCAATCGGCAAGTTTTTTCTTTCACCCACAGGGCAGTAGTGCTTCAAAAATTCACAATTGAGAGGGGGTCTCTCTCTCTCTCTCTCTCTCTCTCTCTCTCTCTCTCTCTCTCTCTCTCTCTCTCTCTCTCTCACACACACACACACATAGCCTGATTACATTAAGATATTCCTTATTTGCTACAGTCCCGATGCAGGTTTTCACGTAGTCCCTGTGGTTCATCAAAATATCCATTTTATTTCTCAATGTTTATTCTATATAATAAGGACTACATGTTTTCGAGCAATTGTAGAATAAAATAGTTTCATTTATCAGTTGTGCAATGTCACATACATAAAATGTCAATATACCATAAGACTACTGCATATGGATACTACCATAAGAGCCACTGTAATTGTTGTCAGTATCATCATTTCTAAAAGCGCTGTTGATGAGTGGCTGCCTAAAACAAACAAAGAAAAATATTTCGATGTCTTTTTGCATCCAACAGTGTCAGTTTGTATTTATGTCTATCTTATTCGATTTTATGTCTTGGGATACTTTATCTGAACCATTCTTTGGGATATTCTCTTTTTACAAGTATCACAAACGGTTTGAAAAAAGATTCAAATATTAGTGCCGAGGCGATTGAAGCCATGTCGGTGTTCAAGATTGTATTTTGGGCTTTATTCGCAAATAACTCATGTTCATCTCATTCGTATTACGAGAGAGAGAGAGAGAGAGAGAGAGGGAAGGGGAGAGAGAGAGAGAGAGAGAGAGAGAGAGAGAGAGAGAGAGAGAGAGAGAGAGAGAGAGAGAGAGAGAGAGAGAGAGAGAGAGAGAGAGAGAGAGAGAGAGACAGACGACAGACAGACAGAGAGAGACAGAGAGACAGAAAAGAAGAGAGAGACATGAGACAGACGAGAGAGACAGACAGAACAGACAGACGTGAGACAGACAGACAGATAGACAAAGACACCTGAGACAGAAGAGACAGAGTGAGACAGAAACAGATAGAGTGAGACAGACAGACAGACAGACAGACAGGCAGCAGACGACAGACGGAGACAGAGACAGAGAAAGGGACATATATTTTAGGAAATATATTCAGCTCCTTGATTTTCCTTTCATTTTCTTTTTCAATTCTCGGTAATGACGGCAGGCTTGGCATAATAGCGGCTACAGTGTCATTGTTGATATGTTTGTATAGATTTCCATGGTAACAAAAAACCAATTAATCATATTCTACATATACTTTTGACCCGCATATGTCTTTCACAATAATAAAAGTTAAGGTTGACAATGTTGCAAGGATGAGAGCTGTAACAGCAGACTAACACACAGTTTGTTTAATGATGAGTGACCTAAAGCTGAGATTGATTGTCTACAGCTATCAAATCGTCGTTATGTATGATTGATGCTCGAGAGGTGTATTTGTGGAGAAAAATTGCACAACTGATAAATGAAACTATTTTATTCTACAATGCCCGAAAACATGTAGTCCTCAACATATAGAATAAAGATTGTGAAATAAAATTGACATTTTGATGAACCACAAGGACCACGTGAAAACCTGTTTTGTGACTACAGAAAAATAGGAATATCTAAATGTTAATCAGGCTATGTGGAGGAGAGAGAGAGAGAGAGAGAGAGAGAGAGAGAGAGAGGGAGAGAGAGAGAGAGAGAGAGAGAGAGAGAGAGAGGCAGACAGACAGACAGAGACGGAGACAGGTTTCCTGGGAAATATATTGAGCTATTTGGTTTTCCTTTCATTTTCGTTGTCAATTCTCGTTAATGACGCACGGCCGGCTTGGCATAATAGCAGCTACAGTGTCTTTGTTGATATGTTTGTTTAGATTTCCATGGTGACAAAAGACAATTAATCTTATTCTGCATATACCTTTGACCCGCATAGGTCTTTCACGATAGTAGCAATTAATATATAGAACGTTCCAAAGATGAGAGCTGTTAGCAGAATTTTAACATTGTAAAAAGAAGAGACCAACACACACTTTGTTGATTCCTGAGTAACCTTAAGCTTAGGCGGCTGGTCAACAGTTAAGAAATCATTGCTATTTATGTTGGGTGCTGGGGAGGGAGGGGTATTGGTGTAGAAAAATTTCACAACTGATAAATTTAACGATAATGTTCTATGGTTGCTCGAAAACATGCAGGTCCTCATCATATGTAAAAGTTAAGAAGTGCATTGGTTACGTTGGTGAACCACATGCACCATGTGAAGTAATGCTTTTGACTCTAAAAAAAGGAATATTGTGAATGTTCAATGTTAATAAGGCCTAGTGTGGAGAGAGAGAGAGAGAGAGAGAGAGAGAGAGAGAGAGAGAGAGAGAGAGAGAGAGAGAGAGAGAGAGAGAAACAAACAGACAGAGACAGAGAGAGACAGAGCCAGAGAGAGCGAGACAGACAGACAGACAGAGACAGAGACGGAGACAGAGACAGATATTGTAGGAAATATATTCAGCTCCATGGTTTTCCTTTAATTTCTTTTCGATCCTCGGTAAGACACATGGCAGGCTTATCATAATAACGGCTACAGGAGCATCGCTGATATGTTTGTCTAGATTTCCATGGTGACGAGAAGCAATTAATCTTAGTGTGCATATACTTTTGACCTGGAGCTGTCTTTAACGAAAATAGAAATAACGATACACAACAGTTCAAAGATGAATGCTGTTAGCAGCATTTTATTCTTTGTGAAAACCAGAAACCAACACACAGTTTGTTTATTCCAGAGTTACCTAAAGCTAAGGGGAATGATCAATAGCTAAGAAACCGTCGTTATTTATGATGGGTGCTTCAGAGAGGGGTATTGGAGGAGAAAATTGCACAACTGATAAATTTAACCGTTATTTTTTACACGTGCTCTAAAACCAGAAAGTGTTCATCGTGAGTCGCTAGTACTGTATACGGAAGCAGCTGTAGGAATATAAGGTTCCAAGACAAGAAATTGACCTTTTTTAATCTAACAATTCTTTGGTGCTAAATGAGCTCAGAACCCAAGTAAATTATACATTTTCTGAAAGCCTAGATATAGGGAAACATTTTGGTAACCACAGTGTAACCATTGTGGCATAACTATCACGTGACAGGTAATTGCAAAACCTTTCAAAAATCGGGTTCCCTATGTTTTGTCTCAATACTTCAAAACATCTGACTCAAACTTGCTGGAATGCAAGCTGTAAGAATGCTCTTCCAAAGCGACGTGTCTCAGATTTGTTATGTCTTGCTTATGTTTTTTTGAGCACAATTTTAAACAAATCAACTAGGGATAAATTCACCTTTCTGGTAGTTTTTCTGGCATAAAAATTGTTTAAGAAGGTTTGAAAAATTCTGAGACACACTTTGGAAGATCCTTAGGACAGCTTGCACTCAAACTAATTTCGCTACATACCTCAAAGCATTGAAACAAAACATAGCGAAAACCGATATTTGAAAGGTTATGCAAATTACCTGTCACGTGATAGTTATGTAAATAATGGTGACACTATGGTAAAAAAATTTTCCCCTATATCTAGGCTTTCCGAAAATGTATAATTTACGGGGAATTCTAGTCCACAATAAAATTTGAATGTAAATATACCGGTATACATGCTGTGTTTGACAAGCAGAAAGATTTGTTTTTCAGTATGCCTTGGTGTGTAGAACAAGAACTTGCATTTGATTTATGAAACAAAAGACAAATCCAAATTTACCTCTATTGTTTCTTCCATACATTCTGTGGATTGGATTAGCTCATTCCATTGATGTTATTCCCACAGAGTTGCCATTGACTATCTGGGTGCCAAGTATTCTGCTCCAACACGAACCATCCAATGGGTTACCAAGAGATGAAGAGACGTCATCTTGAAATTATGGGCTGTAAATATGTTATTGTAAGTTACATTGTAACTGTCCAAAAGAAGAATTCCTTTCTATATCAATAATAAAAATCAAAGATCAAAATGGAAAGTTTGGGTCAAGAAAAACAACTTGCATAAATTTTACCGATATTTGTAATTCAATATTTCTGCCATATGTGACACAAAGTCTGTGAATTACAATGATAATGAAAGACACTGAAAACTTCACATCTCTACTGGTTACATTATTAGTCCGCACAAATAGCAGACCAAAAAGATATTTTAAATATGAGAATGTCCAAAAATTGTTCTCCAAGTGTGATTACCCCTAACCAATTCACCAAAATTCCCACTGGTTCAACATTAGTCCACTATAACTATTTGTAGCAATGGGTTTTGTCCAAACTATGAGATGAAACATTAAAATATTTCTACTCAGGGTTCCTCTAATGGTTGCCATATCTTCCTTCCATCAGATTCCCCACTTTGAGTGGAATCAATGACGCTATCATCACAGCAAGACCGGGAAGGCTACCTCGTCAAGGAAATATTTCAAAATATGTTAATTCACAATATTGAACACAGCTATAGAACAACATTCACCAATGTTTGGATTGAATGCTGATTGATTCACATATAGATTTAAATTATACTGTATACAATTGCATACTGCAGTGTGTGCAAGCGAATACGGCTATTTTCACTTTCTTGATTTGACAGAAATTTCTCCAAATACATTCTGGTACATGCTTGCGAAATACTTTTTCTGAAGGTCATTTAAGAAGATTCTTTGTTTGCCATCCTTTGATTTTTGATCAGCCAGGGAGAAGAACAAATTAGACAAAAAACACACAAGTGTATTAACAAAGCTCAATTGATGGTTTCTTTTGGGAAAATCAAATTTTTATTTGTAATAGTGTTCATATTGTGTTTGTTTTCTTAATTTTCTCTGAAAACCTACCACGGTGGGGGGGGGGGACAAGCAAATGAAGAAATTTATTTAAAGCATCTAAGCATGTTATTCCAATTTAAATCTTGGGATGTCACATCAGATAAGGCCACTTAGCACAATTTAAATTGTGATGTCATATGAGATAAGCTGGTGAGCACTTCTCATTTCAATGACTTTTTGACATTATTGCACTATCTGATTGTAATCAGACATGGCCACTGAAAAGGTGTATTGAACTGCACTTATAATTGATGGATTTACCTAAGCGTTGATCATCAATTCCATATGCCAAAGCGTTACAAAAGTTGTAACCATTTATGAAGACAAATGAAATTAAAATTAAACTACTTGTTTGTGACTTTCCGTTGTTGAATTTCTCAGCTCAATCTAAGCTCAATAAACCATAAAGTGTATTCTATGAAGACCAAAACAATTGAAGTAAATGTTTCTGTCAGTGTATATATCTGTGTTTATGCATCATCTTTGTGTGTGTGTGTGTTTGTGTGTGTGTGTGTGTGTGTGTGTGTGTGTTTGTTTGGTATGTTTGTGTGTCAGTGTCTCTGTGGTTGAGGTCAGATAAGAGTGGTGAGCAACTTTCTGCAATAAAAGAATGCACAAAAATGATGTTTTGATCACCTTTCATTATCCAGTTGCCAGGCCTAGCAAAGCATCATGCAAAATTTTGTTGGCTGCTAATATCTCAGTCATTTTGAACCTCTTGGTCTTTTAACAATAAATTTCACTCTTCATAAGCAGTCAACTTGAAAGGTTCACTCAAAGAGTAGCTACTTTGTGCACCATACATTCAAAGGTACCTGTTGTACACGACCCATAATCTTTCAAAAGTTTATAATATTTCTTTACAGTCACACTAGTTTTGAGGACGCCAAAACTTCAGTTGCAAATACTAGTAAATGAAAGAGTTCAGTGTAAAGATGCTTTTTGCTATATGGTCAGCATTCAATGGCTCTAAATAATGTTGGCAATTTGTTATGTCAGGCCGAAGCAGTTGCGAGTGACAAAATTGTGTTTCCAGTGTTTTAAAAGTGTGCTGTATTCATGGTGCACTGTACCTACACAATTTGTTGACTGTATAGTTAAAGTTGCTGCAATTCGGGGTCAAAAGATCAAGGTACAGAGACAACATACAAAGAAGTGCATTGTGTACACGCATTGAGACCTTTATGTTCAAAGGTTAGAGTCGTCAGCTGCAATGTTAAACATGGTACATTGCCAAGACGAGAGATTGCCATGCTTTTGATATGAATCTTGTCAGACTTCTTGTCAGCACTCGTGCCATCAAGGTTATGCTACGAAATGAGTATCAAGGGTGAACAGAGGGAGGATCAACGTACATGCCGCCAACGACGAAACTGTGAAGCAATTATCTTTTGATAAAGAGTGAGAGGTAAGCGGTCATGTCAGTTTGACTACTGATGATTTTGACATTTGAAGGTAATTATGAACATAGCGCCCTTAGTGGTGTTTTGCCGCAATTTATGTGATGATCCATAGACTCTAACAAACAAACTTTACTCCCGTTATCTCTCTCTCCCTCTCTCTCTCTCTCTCTCTCTCTCTCTCTCTCTCTCTCTCTCTCTCTCTCTCTCACTTTTAATATATCTTCTGCCTCCTATCTTAACTTATCAAGGTATCGCCATCTGAAATCAAATTTCAGCATTTGATGTAATGTAAGTATCACAAATATTAGTGGTCGTTCACTTAACCTCAAGAGGGGTGTCGCTATGCAATAAGGTAAATCGGTTTGTCACTCAATATGTCAAAACTAAACAAGTCACATTTAAACTCCGACCAACTTTTTACATTAAACATTTGCATTAGTATTTCAATTATGTTCAAATAAAGCGGATATGTTGGAACTAGTTTTTCACGAAAGGACAATATATATATTTTTTTTTCAATTATATCAGGGGTACAGCCATCTATTGATCCAAAATCTATTCCGAGAGCAATTTTTTGAGGGCAAGGGAAATATTTTTAGCTGGCAGGGAGCAGGTTTTGGGTTTCTTTTTGCTCGCACAGTGCAAATATCTGTTGATTGGCCTTAGGACTAGGAACGGGAAAAACGAGAAGAGGGGAAGTTACTTGCTGTTTTACAGGGCAGAGGAAAATCGACAGGTTTTTTTTTATGACAAAGCAGGGGAACTTCATGTCTGCACGGGAATGATAAAATTTTAAGGGGAACTTTTTTCCACGGGAGAGGCAATCGGCAAGATTTTTTTTCGCCACAGGGCATTAGTGCTTCAAAAATTCACAATGGGAGGGGAGATAGGTAAAAAATGTAGGGAATGGGTAAAAATGAAGTTTGAGTGCAGGAGGGTAAGTCGAAAAATTTTCAGTTGGAGGGAAAATTATGAACAGCTAATTTATTATCCTCAGGACTTAAAATTAGTCAGTTCACATTACTTGCCCTGAACAATATATCTTATCACACTAAGGACCCCTTTAAAAGTGCCTTGTTCGTTGGCAGCACCTGATATAATCTCTATGAAGATGTCAACGACCCGTAAAACTGTAAGTAAAGAAGGTAATCAGGTATGTGTATCTTGGTTGTATTTCTCCTGTTGAAGTCGAACCTCAGGCAAAACTGTAACTGACCTAACGTTTCGCTTTTTCCCATTAAACAAACCAATCTTACTTTCTCTGTCTCTCCATACACTACTTCTGCTCTTATAGTGGCATGGCTAGTTAAACAGTGAATCCAGCTGCATCACAGGGGGATGAGGAACTATTAGTCACAGCAAGTGTGAAAGATCGATAAATATATGAATATGTACTGTTGATAAAAGTTTAATACTACTATCATTATTGTGTACTAACAAAAGTACCCCGCTGCATAGAATCCTGAATGACGATCACTAAGTTATTTATACCAAATTCACTCAGAAATTGGTCAATGAAGTTACAGCTGTAGCATTGTACAGTCACTTGATGCACCGTCACAGTGCTGCCTCAGCAGGCTCTCACCAAACATCAAATAACAGCGGTTCTGAACGATTATCAGTATTTATACCAAAGTTCACTTAATCGTACCTCAATTCTATAATTCTGTTGCATATTGTGAGAATCCATTAAATGGATTCTGCTACAGCTCTCTGGATGCGAAACATTTCACATGATGTTTGGATTTACCTGTCTAAGCGAACATGATTTAATCTAACTCTTGTCAAGTCAATGAGAACCTGATGGAGAGCCCCGAAAATTAAAAAACGTGCGAGAGTATGCAAATTGTGAATTCCGGACTACATTTTGCCAAATGGGTGAAAAACTAGACAAGATGACCTACCAAAGAGATTTTTTTAATAAAAAATAATACACACATGATATAAACTTAAATAAGTAGCATCTTATTATATTATGACATTTAAGTTCTACAAAATTGCCAATACAGGTTAAATACTCCATCAAAATAAAGCTTTGAATGTACAAAATAGCAAATTAGGTAAAAGATGAAAAAAGTCCAACTTGAATTATAAACAACATTTTCATTTAAATTCGAATATTACTTTCAATTTTTAACTATGCGTTCATATACAGTCGGAATTTGAACATTTAATTCACTCAATGAATTCGAAATAAATGGTTTTGGTGAAAACATTCGCATTCATACCGGTAGTACATATGTAGGAAATCAAAAATGGTGACCCCATTTTTCCCTACCATATGAATATCCTACTATACCATAAATCGAAAATCTCTGATGTAAAAGTACAACAATAACTGCAATTTTTCTGATCATACATCCTTAACCAATTGAGAGCTGTAATTTTTTCCCATCAAAATTTTAGTCCAACAATTTACGTTTTTATGAATTTTTCTGTATTTTTTTTTGATAATTGTTGACCAAATGGAGATCTATTTAATTGACTACAATTTTTTATCAAAGTTTTGCCAAAATCTGAAAATAAAATTGATTGATGTATATTTTTAAGGAGACAAAAATTGACTTTGGCGCTCAAAATGGTTAATCAAACAATATTACATAACTAAATGTTTTGTTAGCTTTCTGTATTGTTTGGTCAATTAACTCAGGTATCTTTTTTCAAACCTTCTTATGTTAAAGTATTCAGTATTCAATCTATCAACACATTATACGTATATGCGTTTTATAAACATATTGTTGTCGACTGCATTTCACATACATCAAAATGTCAATATACCATAAGACTGCTGCATATGGAAACTACCAATAAGAGCCACTGTATGTAATTGTTGTACAGTCGTATTCATTCCTGAAAGGCGCTGTTGATGAATTGCTACCTTAAACAAACAAAGAAAAATATTTCGATCTGTCTTTTTCCCATCCAACGGTGTCAGTTTGCATTATCTCTAGTTTATGAGATTTTATATCTTGAGGCTACTTTATCTGAACAAGTCTTTGGGATATTCTCTTTCTTCAAATTGTTTTAAATAGATTCAAATATTAGTGCCCATGCGATTGAAGCGAAGTCGTTGTTCGAGATTGTATTTTCCGATTTTTTGCAGATAACTCATGTTCATTCATCGTAATAAGCGAGAGAGAGAGAGAGAGAGAGAGAGAGAGAGAGAGAGAGAGAGAGAGAGAGAGAGAGAGAGAGAGAGAGTTTGTCGGAGATATTGTCAGGGCTTAGCTTTTTCTTTTGACGAGACATATTCAGGTCCTTGGTTTTCCTTTCATTTCTTTTCATTTGCGGACGAACATTTACGATAGCGTTGTTTATATGTTTGTGTTCATTTCCGTCGAGTGCCTCCCGATGCTGGACTTTTGTAAGTTATTTCTAAGGAGGTGTCACAGGGGCATATCTACAACCTTTGATAACAGGTGATGTCGCCTTTAACAACTCTCAAGCTTTGCATTAGACATAATGCATTTATAGGTTGCGTGGTCAAATCACATTTACCTGTAAATACCAAATATTTACAAGTGGCATTTGCATCTGTGTACAGGGAAATAAAATTGTCGTTTAGTTCTAAACTTAAATGTCTTTCGATTCCGTAAGGAGCAATCACCTGACCTTATCGAGGCCTTAGAGAGTTACATGGGAGGTTTTGAAATGGCATATGTGCGTCCCAGTATGCCTTTTTTATCGCACGAGGGCCCTCTCTCTTGGTCATAATAAGCCATTATTCTTTTGTTATGGCATATAGTCGAAATCGTCGAGACGTCATACTCTGAGGCCGTGTTCGTGTATCATTGGATGGTATGAAAATCTAAAAAAAACCAACCATGGAGAGAGAGAGAGAGAGAGAGAGAGAGAGAGAGAGAGAGAGAGAGAGAGAGAGAGAGAGAGAGAGAGAGAGAGAGAGAGAGAGAGAGAGAGATATTCAGGCCCTTGATATTCCTTTTGTCGGCGGTATATGCAGGACGTTGCTGGTTTTCCTTTTTGTTGATTTCCATGGTAACAAAAAGAATTAATCATAGTGTGCATGTACGTTTGACCTGGACATGTCTTTTCACGAATAATAGAAATAAACATGCACAACGGTTCAACGAGGAAAGTTGATAGCAGCTTTTTATACTTTGTAAAACGAAAGACCAACACATTTTGGTTTTTTCTAGTGACCTTGAGTGTAGGTGCATGGTCTACAACTAAGAAATCGTCGTCATTTGTGATGGGTGCTGATGACCTGTATTGGTGTAGAAAAATTGCACAAACTGATAAATTTTACCATTTTATATTCCACACACTCAAAAACATGCATATCTTCATAATACAAAAAGACATTCAGAAATGCATGGATATTTTGGTGAACTACATGCACCATGTAAAAACCCGCTTCGTGACTATAGCCAAAAGGAATATGTAAATGTTAAACATTAATAAGGCGATATGGAGAGAGAGAGAGAGAGAGAGAGAGAGAGAGGAGAGAGAGAGAGAGAGAGAGAGAGAGAGAGAGAGAGAGAGAGAGGGGGGGAGAGTTTGTCGGAGATATATCAGGGCTTTGAGAGATTATTCAGAGAGATATTCAGGTCCTTGGTTTTCTTTCGTTTTCTTTTTCGATACTCGGTAATGACGCATCGCAGCGTTAGCACAATAGCGGACGCAGAACATTTACGATGGCGTTGTTTATATGTTTGTGTTGATTTCCATCGAGTGCCCCCCCCTGATGCTGGCTTTTGTAAGATTTTTCTAAAGAGGTGTCAAAATAGGATTACTAAAAACCCTTCACCGCATAGAAGGTAAACGAATTGAGGTATGCAAGTCATGATTGTTTGTTTCATGTTGCTCTGGAAACGTACTGTAGAATCAGGTCAGCACAGACCCTGTGGCTGTTGTACAACCAATAACAAGAACATCGAACACGGCGTTACCATAAATGACAATGAAAGAAGAAAAATAGTTAAAATATCGCTGATCAGATGACAAGATTGTGAAATGTTTGCTTCTGCTTCTGTCTTGTTGCCATTAGAAGATATTTATATATACTAATCCGACTGTATAAAAATGAAGTCACCATCTAACCATACAAATTAACTATCACAAGTCTTGGTTGTTTTCTAGATAGTGCAGAAGTCCACCTAATCAAAGCTTTGTGACCGCGTTCATTCCTCTCTTTGGGACCCCAGTGAAAGTGTGAAATCAAGACGAACAGGTTTCCGGTTTATGAGCGTATTTATTTCTCCAACTCAAATCATATATATGCTACTTATAACACTAGGAATATCATACAGGTAAAGTCGCACTTATCGTGATTGCTAAACAGACAACAAGGTGGACTGTATATATAAAATATTCAGAAAACGGAGCAATACAACACAACATAAAACAGTAAAGGGAACACAAGGACAAAGAACAAGTAATAAGTTACAAATGGGTGGTGGTTTCATACAACTTGTCCTATTCTTTCTACTGATTTGTTTGCAGGTAGTCGAGTCCTCGGCAGTTCTGTATCACAAGGTCGCACAGAGTGTCTCAGAGGTCGCATTTGCAGACAATGTCTCAATGTCGGGGTTTACACAAGGTGCCTCAGTGTCCAGGTCCAGCAGAGTTAAGAGTGGTCAGTAGTGTGGTTTCACTCATCTTGTAGGCTAATTTCAGGCACATGGTCGCACGGCCTTCCAGTCAGGTATATATCATCCTGGTGTTATCGGTTCCTCTGTGTAATTAGTTCTCCTCCCTGCTACTGACTGGAGCCTCTATATATGCCAACCAAGGTGCACAATGCCACCAACTGTACTATTCATCCGCTGGGATAATTGATTCATATTAATTGTTCTAACTGCTCTATAGTCTATTATTCAGATCGGTACCCCGAATATTCATGAGTTGTCGCAGAGCTCCCATCAGAAAGTTATGCAATTAGCACTGACAATCTCACCCCTCTATACACGTACATAGTCCTGACTGCTATAACCACCAATCGGAATGACAAGAGACAAGACACATATAACACAGACAAAAACACACACTGTTGATACTTTGTGACACAAACCACCGAAATCAATAGAAATAAGCATGTTAGTGTGCTGGTCAATTGACTGATTAAGTAATTCATAAACACACCTAACCACTCTACTGTCCAGTACGCATTTTGCAGTAAACACAGGTTTGTTGATTTCGCTCCTCTCTGACTAAATAACACACCATTGTATGTTTTAGAAATTATATTTGTTGTGCCTTACAGGCAATTTGACAAAGAAAAAGAACAGGACGCCTGTTTTTCCCCCGATTATGACAAAGGTGAACTTGTACTGTTTGGTGGAATTCCCCAATAATAGTTGAGATTTCCTTAACATTTACATCTGTTGCCGGTTTGACAGTTTCGATCTCATGCTTCCACGTTACTCTATAAGTCATTGTGTTTGAATGAAATGTTGTCATCTCAGTTGTAAGATAAGAACTTAAAAGTGTCAACTGTAAAGTTTGAATACAGTATTTTGAATGAGCTGTGAATGTACTCCACTCTTTTTATGCATAAAGCAGATGTCCAGAAACCGTTGTCAGAAAAATTTGACTGTGAAATATTAGTGCATGTTGCTTTCTAACACTGAATTCTCATAGAGGAAACAGAAAAGTAACAGGACCTTGCATATGAACTGCAGATTTCATAATGATTAGTACACTTTGCAAAAAAAAACTTTCAATTTAAAGACATCAAAATATATCTGACATGTATCTCTGATATATTAATTTACTGCGCCCGAAGGGCTCGCCGAAAAATATTAAACATCCAGATATCTCTGATATATATACATATCTGATATATGAAAGTCATGCAGCTGAAGGGCATGCTGAAAAATATTGTTTGATAGTTTAGGAAATGCGCCCAAAGGGCGCGCCGAAAAATTTAAAACATACAGCCATCTCAGATATATATATATATATATTATATATATATATATATATATATATATATATATTATATATATATATATATCCGATATGTTAAATTTTTGCACTAGGACAGCGCTCTGAAAAATATGGCTTATTATTATTAAAGTTACACACCCGAAGGGAGCGCCGAAAAATGCAATTGAATGATGAAATTTGTGGCTGGCACAATGCATTTTTCTCAAGTATGAGACCTGCCAAAATAAAAAAAAACACACTGACCCCCTTATTGGGCATTTAAAAAACATAGTGACCCCCTATCATCAAAGTCCAAAACGGGGTGACCCCAATGAATCCACCGCCCCCCCCTCCCAAGCCGAAGAAACTGACCAGTCCCTAACCTTATATATTGTCTGCTTGCTTCAAACATTTGTTTCAAACAAACTAGCTGGGATCCTTCTGTAAACGATAGTGAATTCTAATATAATCATTTCAATTATAGCACAATACCTAGAAAAGAAGATCTCCGAACTCCAATTATCGTATAGACGGTTAACAGATTGAGGTCTGCAAGTCATGATTGTTTGTTCCTTGTTGCTCTGGAAACGTACTTTAGAATCAGGTCAGCACAGACAAAGCTGCTGTTGTACGACTATTAACAGAATGAAAACAGCAGCAGGGGAATATTTCGAATATCTAACCAAACCAAATTGACGAAGTTGACAGTAGGATCCCATATTCTACTTTCATTTACTTTGACATTTCTTGTACTTCTGAGTCAGTCGTATCTGGTCTGCATTGTTCACTAAAGCAAATCGAACAGTGTTTTCTGTTCATGCACAAAATAATTCAATCTCCCAAAATCATGTAGCCAGCACAGTCTGTGAAAATAAGCACATCGGGAGGACACACAAAAAGGATGTCAATCATTTGACGGTCTGTGTTTACGTTGTCGCAACAGGCACACAGTATTTTTCAATAAATTTATGCACTTTATTGAAAATTGCATATTTTATAAATGGCATTAATGTTACTCAGCATTTGACGAATATCTCCATGTTCTTGTACGTAGGATGATGCAAGGTGACCTTAGGTATCTGCACTTTTACTAACAAAAATATCAGCTTTCAAAGAAGATATTGCATGGCAAAGTACAGCGTGTACGCCATTAAGCACAGGCTGTCTGACCTTTTGACATTACAGTGAAAGCTGTCAGGCGTGTACGCATCGTCGATTTACGCAGTGTTTTCTTAACAAACGCGTTTACTTGTATTTTTCGCTCATTTTTCGCTGCTCCCTACCACCCACGTTGCACAATATATCAACAGCATGCTTTACATGTAGTATGCTTGTGTGTTGCCTTTTATTTAGCGACCGTTCAGTTTTTACGGCCGGGGAGGGGGGCAAAATCTTGTCGCCGGTGTTCAAAAAATATAGACCCCCTGCATTTTTCGTGAAAAAAGATGACCCCCCCCCACCTTTGTCAGACGAAAAATTTGATGACCCCCTCTCCCGCTGAAAAATAATCAAACCCCATATGTCAAATTTACCCGTACGGTTTTGATTTGAACTCCGCTACGGCACACTTTATAAGTGTAGCAGAGATGCCAGTGCACAAACTTCTCAGCCACATCCATTGAAACGGCTGTTAAAGTTGCAATATGGATCAGAATTGACCTTCATATTTTGAAGATTTAACTTTATAGAAAAATCCATAACAATTTCATTTGCAGATTCGACCATGAACAGGAATATGGGGATGGCTCTAATTCGAGTAAATTGATTTAATTACCGAATAAATTGCTGTTTTGGTACGTACTGTTTGCGAGAGTAAAGCACAGAATTTGAAACGTCATTTTTACTATTTGAATATGTACGCATGCGTATTTGATGCATGGTAACGGTTTATGAAATTGCAACATCGTGTCAACATGCCTAGCTAGCTAGCCTTCTCACGGGCAAGCGGTCAGGTCTCTGCCGCGCCCTTGGTCTCTGCTGACTGATTCAGCCTTGTAAAAATGGAAGAAATTAGCCAAAAATGTCGGCAAAATAAACATTGTTTGGTCAGATCGAAAGATGGAACCAGAAAAAAGAGTGACATGCGACTACTGCACCACGTCGAGGAGGCAGACTGTGTCTACAGTTTCTCTCGAAAACACCAACGTCGCCACTGTGCGATGATCAACTTCGCTTGCCAGCGGTGTTTCCTCGGGCAACACCGACCTACCAACACCGTGGCCGTGCGGACCCCACGATTTGTAATGTGAACCGGGCCATAGTCCCCCCGCAAGGAAATAACTTAGATCTGTTAGCATTCATTGATAATCTATATCCTTCAGGTCAAATATGCATTTTTCGGAAACAAAGCTTTAGAAAAACGGCAGTCTCCATCATTAATGGCATAGCATGGTGTCGATCGACGCGCTGACATGGCCATGCAAGACCAGATTGAGGGGCAAGACAGTTGCCGAACTTCTGCAGTGGTGGATGATACTGAAGTGGGCAAAGCTTTCAAATAAATATAGCGAGCAGATACCTCGCCTTTTAACATGAAAAATGTAACAACATGCAACGGGGAGAGGATTGCGGGAAACGCTGTCAGGTGAACACAACCAAATCAGTGTACGTGGTCTGGACACTCGATCGATTGAACGTACACAGTAGGTGCCACACGGCGCGGCACTGACATACATGTATATGGGTGAGAAAAATCAATCACACGATCTTTTGTAGAGCTGTACTTTATCATATCGATATACTTATATTTCTGAAACATTATGATGCTACCAAGTTAGGCAAACGCAAAGTTTACTATGAATTATCATTATGTATATCCAGTTCTGTCAGCGTAACAACATCGCCCCTCCGACGTGCACTCCGGTGCGACGTCATCACTCTTGGTTGTACTTGTCACGTGCACCTCAGAAACGCCAATGTTTTTGTTTTGAAAGTTTGTTTACAAAACAGCTTTTCTAGGCGGCCGCAACGTATCAAATGAACGTATTTGTGTGTCGGGATTGGTAAGAGGCTTAGCTAAGAAGAGTACTTCAACGTACTATGGTCTATTTGCTTTAGTTTTACGAAAAAAATCGACAATTTTGATCCATATTGCAACTTTAATTAGGACGACTGTAAGGCAAGTTTTTAACTTCATTTCCATAGACAACTTATGTCCATGGACATTGTATAAAGTAAACTTTATTGGAGTGGTTTGCCAAAGGCAGCCCTCCGGTTAAGAGGGTCATCGGCCATTACGTTAAGTCAACTTTATTCTAGTGGCCCGCCGGTAAAGAGGGTCGATAATGGCCATGGCATAAAGTGAACTTTATTGTTGGTATTATGTTTTTAAAATGTGGTGACCCCGTTTCCTACCAGTGAAAAAGCGATGACCCCCCCCCTTCGCAGATTCCAAAATTACGATGACCCCCCCCCCCACTGGATTTTGCCGTCCCCGGCCGTAAAAACTGAACGGTCCTTAGTCCTCGTGTCAAACTAAAATGCAAAGAAAATACTGTCTAGTCACTTACGTTTGAACTTACACTTGGAGTAGAAAAGTAAATTTACACAAGGACAAAGACAACTCCACAGAACTGTGTGATATTAGGTTATTAACATTCGTGATTCGTGTCGAAACACTGTTTCACCACCAGTAAATGTGCTCAGAATACAAAGTCCTACATGAACTTTCAAGCACTAAATGTCTCGCAGGAAAGCAATCGTGTACAAGAGATTTATGCTTCACTGTGATAACAAAGAATGTTCAGTGCAGTCATAACAAAAGCTAGTCATGCATGTATCACGAGGTGTTCGTCATTGTGTTGTTCACATTCTTTCGATTAAGATCAAGCAAAAGACGCCTCATCTCAGGTGCCTTGAAATGAAAGGAACATTTATTTTAGAAGACATGACAAAATGTTGCAGGCATGCTGCCATGTTTTCATAATCTTACTTCAATGGCAGACTGAAATCTTATTGTTCCAAACAAATACCGCATTCTGCCCCGAGCTCGTCTTGGATCTTTTTTTTTTGGGGGGGGGGGGGAAGAGATATATCACCTTTTTGTTCAGTACAGCGTGCAACAATGATCGGCCCCACTCATTTTAACGTATGTAACGTAAACTGAGGACACTTCAATTGCAGGCTAAAATCTTATTGTCCCTAGCAGATACCACATTCTGCCCCGAGCTTAGCTTCTGTCTCAATTTGGCGGTGGGGATGGGGGACATATGTCAACTTTTGCAAAGTAAAGCGTGCAACAATAATAATCGATCCTACCAATTTGACGTAAACCATAGACATTAGAAAAACTCTACCGTCTATGCGTAAACAGGGGACACTTGAATGGCCGACTGATTTCTTATTGTCTCTAGCAGTTGCCACATTCTGCCCCGAGCTTGTCCTCTGTCTCTTTTTGGTGTGTGTGTGTGGGGGGGGGGGGGGGGGGCACATATCACCTTTTGTACAGTAAAGCGTCCAACAATGATCGTCCCTACCCATTTTGACGTGCGTAATGTAAACCATAGACAGTAGAGTTTCTCTACTGTCTATGAGTAAGCAGAGGACATTCCAATAGCAAGATTTAAATCTTATCGTCCTTAGCAAGTGCCGCATTTTGCCCTGAATGTACGCTACTTAGACGCTTTGGAGACTATAACTCTCAAATTTACAGAACAATGGTATACGTTTAACTCCGTCAATAATGGCAGTGGCCTTGCTCAATGGGAAAGTGTCCAACACAAACCAAAATCTACCAAGACATCTCAAAAATGGATTTGCGTAAAATGTTTTATTTGACCTAAAATGCCAGCCATTTCCCAAAACATATAATCTCACAATAAAAACAAAAAGAAAGAGCATACAAACGAAATTTCAAATTTATCTGAGTAATTTCTTTGTAAAACAAAATTGACAATCTACATCCACTTAAAATTGGCCAGGTTTACGGGGCGAAAAGTTTGACTTTAGAGAGAATAGTCCAGTTATGTGCGTGTCAACATATAATATTTAATCGGTTGTATACTGGATTTTTCTTCAAAAATTCTTGTATCCACAACATGTAGATACTTCCATGCTACAATGTTTGTTAAAAATGCATGGTGTGTCAATTGCCCTGGCCAAATATTACCTAAATTTGGTTTTCAAATTTATTGAAATATATAACTTGATTTCTGTTTCCAAATTGTCTCAATGGTGTCTGATCCCAATTAATCCACACGCCCCCACCCCTCGCGTCTGAGATACCCCTCGAACGAGGGGTATCTGGGTCAATGATTCCCTTCCTGAGTGAGTTTCACATGTAGGACATCATAATTTAGCAAGCCACTGCCTTGCTGCGCCTGTTTCGACAAACGTGAACAAACTTTATCGAGTTTAGCCTACCCTATACCAGTTTTTTACTCGTATTATGTTCTGGTATGTATGAGTTTGTGCACGTTTACGAACATCATATTTTATCATTTCAATTTTTCGCTTCTGTGAATACAGCGATTCATATTTGTGAATTTCGGCACGTGTTTTCAATATATAGTAAACCGTTACGTCGCTGTAGCATGTACAAATTTTGTGAGCTACTTTCATAACAGTTTCAATCTTGCACATGCATGAGCACAGGCGACAAAATACTGCTCAACGCACGGTCTATTGTCATGCAGACCATCCCTATATTCTGTGGTATTGAACGTCGCTACTCTTTCAAGTGTAAGTTTTAACACATTTTGGTCTAATTTACAGTTATTCACTGTGAAAGGGCTGGATGTGCACAGGCTTGGCAAAGTTATTTTTGAATGCTGTATTTGTATTTTAGTCAGTATGGCGCAGTAGTTGTAAAAGTTGCATCATTCAAACCTCTCGAGGAGCAGTACCTTACCGTGAACAAATATGCACCCTGTAATTTGTTTACGACGCTGCCATGCAAGCAATCGAGACCGCTTGTGTATCATATTTCAGAAAGGGTGTCTTCACACCATACCTGTACAAACTAGGTGCGTGCTTTTCAGCATATCTGTTTGATGTGCTATTTGCGTGATCGTGTCTGTTACAGGGTCGAGTGAAACCATCACTCCAGGTTTATGAGTTAGTAATTTTTCTTCTACTAGCTCAAAGATAGTGAAATAATTTCGCTGGTAGTTTACCTGCCCGTATGTGTGTCGGAGAACAGGTTGCAGCATGTATTTAATTTGTAGACCACCCGGGTATAATACACCAGCGCATTTTTAAAGCTTCAAGGAACCTTACTAATTTTTCCTGTCTTTTCATTGGTTTTGAGATAAGCAAAAGTGTACTTTGTACGCAGTGATCACAATTAAGTCAAGTTAATATCAACTGTCAAATTTATTGTAAGGCAATGAACAGAATCTTAAAAACATGCCATAAGGGTTGCTTTCTCTACAGGTGTTAAATATTTAACACTTCGACAACATTTGTAAGGCTCAAGGGAAAGAATTACATGTGTGAAAAACTGAAATCTTTGACTACTAATACGTTTTTAAATTTAAGTACTAACTGATTAAAAGAGTGTTTCACTGTTGATGAAGATTGATTTTAAAGCAAATTTTTCAACATCTCTGATTGCAGGTTTTGACATGGTATTGTCCAAAGACAACAAACCATTGGTTTTTGCTGACTATGGCAGTGCACTGAACCTTACCAAGGGTTGCACGTTTACAATACACCTGTGATTGAAGTATGTGAAACTTTATGGATTGGCAAGTTTTCATTGTTTGTAAGCTGTAAAAGTAGTAACAAAATACCTAGACCATCAGCTTACATGCATATCCTGTCAAAGAAATGCTAAAATTACACCCTCATTTGATTGTCCGTGTATTAACATTCATCACATCATGTGATGAACAATATTTGATTCCTTGGAAGTTGCATCTAAATATTGGCAGTGGCACAAATAGAAATTGAAAATGGCAATGAGAAGTACTCCAGGAAATTTGTCCTGATGTGTCATAATATGAGAGGAAGAGTAATTAAACAGACAATAGCTGCAACTTTTGTTGGTTGTTAAAACTATTTTTGTTTTTAAGATCATCAATAGTTACTTTTCCTTCCCCACAAAGTATATGAAAATACATAGCATTCAGCTTTTCCACTCAGTCTTTACTTGTGTAAGCCACATTTTAGTTGCTGGCAGGTGAATTCTAGTCCACAATAAAATTTGAATGTAAATATACCGGTATATATGCTGTGTTTGACAAACAGAAAAAAAATGTTTTCACTGTGCCTTGGTGTGTAGAACAAGAACTTGCACTGGATTTATGAATTAAAAGAACAATCCAAATTTACCTCTATTATTCCCTCATTACATTCTGTGCACTTCAGTAACTCATTCCATCATTGTTTTTCCCACAGAGTTGCCATTGACTATCTGGGTGTCAAGTATTTCTGCTCCAACATGCACCATCCAATGGGTTACCAAGAAATGAAGGACGTCATCTTGAAATTATGGGATATAAATATGTTATTGTAAGTTATGCCTGTTACTATATTCTACAGTGGCTTACATTAATTATGACAAAGACCATCAGATTAAAAATCCATGCAAAAGATAGGAACAGTTTGCCTTTTTGTTGTGTACTAAGCGATTTATCCCTTTTAAGTTTTAGTTAATATCAACATTGAGACAGAAGGCTGAAAGCTTCGTGATAACTTTCAAAAAAAAATTCCTTTTATATATCAATATTAAAAATCAAAGGTCAAAATGCAAAGTTATTGGACCAGAAAAATAAATTGCATAAATTTTACTGATATATGAAATGCAAGATGTCTGCCATATGCAACATTTAAACAAATGAAAGACACTGAGAACAGTTCTCTTCAGGTTACACTGTTAGTCCACACAAACAGCAGATCTGAAAGATTTCCTAAATATGAGAGAGTCCAAAACAGAGTTATCCAAGTGTGATTAAGCCCTTACCAATTCATCAAAATTCCCACTGGTTTACCAATAGTCCACCATTACTATTTATAATAGTAGGTTTTGGCAAAACCATGCTGGTGAAAGATCAACGTATTTCCACAGAGGGTTCCTGTAATGACGATCATATCTTTCTCTCCATTAGATTCCCCACTTCGAGTGGAAGTCAATGACGCTATCATCACAGCAAGATCGGGAAGGCTATCTCATCAAGAAAGTATTTAAATCTGTAAATTGACAATATGAAACAAAGCTACAGAACAACATTCATGAATGTTTGGATTGATGCTGATTGATTCACGTATATATTTAAATTATACTGAATACCAATTGCATACTGCAGTGTTGTGCACGCGAATATGGCTATTTTCACTTGATTGACAGAAATTTCTCCAAATACATTCTGGTACATTGCTTGGGAAATAAGTTTTTCTGTAAGGCCATTTAAAGAAAAATTCTTTGTTTGCCATCCTTTGATTTTTGAAAAAACTATCAGCTAGCCAGGGAGAAGAACAAACTCAGTCAAAAACACAAGTGTATAACATAAGCTCAATTTATGGATTCTTTTGGGAAAATCAAATGTTATTGTAATAGTGTTCACATTGTGTGAGGGGGTGAGGTCAGATGTAAATGGTGAGCAACTTTCTGCAATAAAAAAATATTACTTTCAGCATAATCAGGATACTCAAAAAGGATGTTTTGATCACCTATCAGTGTCCAGTTGCTAGGCATAGCAAAGCATCATTGTACCAAATTTTTGGTTGACTGCTAATATCTCATTAACTTTGAACCTCTTTTAACAATAAATTTTCACTCTTCGTAAGAAGTCAACTTGAAAGGTTTACTAAGATAGTAGCTGCTATATGGGTAATTGTAATCGACGAAATAGCGAAACTGCGAAATGGCGAAATAGCGAAATGAGGAACTGGACAGAAATTACCAGGAGGGAGGGCTGGTGTTGTCACGAATTAATGAGGTTGAGGATGTGACGCCATTAGGTGCCTCATCCCACCAAATATGAAGGCTGTAGCTCTTGAAGTTACTGATTTCTAGGCATATTGATGAAATCAAGGTCAAAGGTCATCCTGGTAACGTGAAATTTTGGCGGAAAACTTTGCTTACATAATCATCCCTGTCCACAAATATCAGATCTCTAGCTCTATTGGCTAGCCTTTAATTTCATAATTGTATAATAAATGAGGTACAGGATGATGAGAGTCAAAGGTCACCAGAAACTCCAAATTTTAGTTATATGGTTTCATCCCTTACCGGTCATTTTTCAATATACACCAGCCCTCTCGGACTGTATGTAGGAAACGATATAGTCATAGCTTTGCTGCAAGGTCTAGGGCAGGTCAAAGGTCATAGAAAATTCAGAAAAAATAATACTTTCAAAATCTTCATCGCAAGATTAACATGGACATGGTTTAAGACATTGATGTTTGCAATGTAGCAGCCTGGCCATATGGTCTACAAAGTGAATGTACAGAAATTTGATTGATCAAGTATTATACAAATAAGGTCAGTTTTAACATTAAAATCCAAGATGGCCACAAGAAAAAAGGGTCTGCTATTGATGCGGACTGTGACATATAGTGGTATGTCACTGCTGGTGTGCATGAAAATAGAGGAGGTCACCAACACTTTTGAAGGGTCACTATTTTACGCACATTCTGAAAAAATGGCTGCCCTCCCTCCCTTTAATTTCTCTCACTTCCCTTACTCACGTGAGGGCATAACAGGAAAATGGAGAGCTTGTGGAGAGTGTGTTACATCGAATCGACCCTCTGTTTGCTGTTTGTCGGATTTGTTCATTCTATATATTTCAGTTTCTCATTATTTCTTTATAAATATTTGAATTTACTACTCAGTTTCTTTACTTCTTCATTTCGCTATTTCGCCATTTCGCAGTTTCGCTATTTCGTCGATTACAATTAGCCGGAACAATTGCATTATTATTTCAATTCTGTTCGAACAAAGCAGATATGACCGAGATTCGTGAATGGACAATATATTTCTTTCAATTATATAATCACAATGAAGATGTCAACGAACTGTATAAGCAAAGAAGGTATTCAGGTTAAGCCATGCGTGTATTGATTATTTTTGTGTCCTGTTGAAGTGTAACCTTGCACTGAACTGTGACTGAACTACAGACTTTATCAAACTAATCTTACCCCCCTCTCCCACATACTACTACTGCTTGTGTACTGGCATGGCTAGTTAACAATGTGAATTCAGCTGCAGCACAGGGGATGAGGAATTATTAGTCACAACAAGTGTGAAAAATCGATAAATTGGGATTATGATACTGTTGATAAAAGGTTAATATTTATAAATACCCTACTGCACTCAAATCCCGAATGATGATGAATGACGAATTTATGCCAAATTCGTGCCAAATTCACGCAATTGTAGTACAACTCTGTTATTAATGATTTAATGATCATTATGAATGTTCTTATTAAACTTTAATATTTCTGTCATTTGCATACTTGCAGCAAAATACAAAACTCATGATGCTATGACTTTCACGCTCGCCGGAACAGGGTTATTTTCCATCAAACGGCAAATCGCCCTGAAATACTGAAGAAGACTTTGCACACATGCATACAGCATTTGTAAACCAATAGGAGACAATATCCCAAAAATGGTTAAGATGAACGATGTTCTACTCCTACAGCATGTTGAACTGTCCAGTATTCAGCTTGCCAACACAGCCTGTGTATGTGTACTGTGTACTATGCACTTGTATTATTGACAAATGACTTTCAGCCTGGACTCCAATTCAATTATTGCATTATTGCTGTAGAAAGGGAGAAAATATATGGTACATTGCATATTAATATTGAAACAATTATCAACAGTTACAGCTTCATACCCATTTCGAGGCCACCTTGTTGTTTTTCCCATGTAAAGTCAATGACATTCATGCATTTCTAGAATTTTTTATTCAAAATAAAAGTCATGAAATGCAACAAAATGGTTCTAGATTTTGATAAAATCTTGATGTCCATTTTATTTGATTTTCTGTCTTAGGGATCGTTTCTCTGAACCGTTTTTGGGATATGGTCTGCTACTGGTTTACAAATGCTGTATGCATGTGTGCAAAATCTGCTTCTGTATTTCCGGACGATTTGCCGTCTTTGCGGCGAGCGCGAAAGTCATAGCACTAATTTGTATCAGCAGTTTTGTCGTTTAGCTCGCAAAATGTTTCTAATTTATGATAAAATCGTATTGCGTGATCCAAATTGTGTCTGCTTCACCTCGATTGCCATACTGCACATTGTATGTTATACTAGCGTATTTTGGTACGACCAAGCGCTTAAAAGCTCAGATACTACGTTTATACATTAAGTTCAGTTTTGATTGAACTCTACAATAAGTTAGGCTATAAAACGGCTGCATGACAACCGTTAGTATGGCCGCAGCTGGCCACTGACACAATGACACATTGACAGCTCCTGACTTGACAGCTGTCTTCGTCGATGTTAGACTTACCAAATCGCGAGTAAAATTTCTATATACATATCAGATCTGGCCAAGCATTCCTACGACCAACTCTAACTTCGATTCTAGACGATACTATAATGGCAGTGTACGAGTAAGAAAAGTATCAATTTTTTCACACAACAAAATAACGTATATATTTGTGCATTTATAAATATTTGCCAATTGATATTGTATGGACAGGTTGCAAGTGTAGATGTATACAAAAGATTTTCTTTAAGAGCTTTACCGAAAAAGTTGAGTCACTATACGTGGCAGCCTACGAGAAAACAATGATCAGTCTTTGATGACATAGACGCGGGTTGTCGTGACGTAGAACCACCAGT
This sequence comes from Ptychodera flava, assembly GCF_041260155.1. NCBI lineage: Eukaryota > Metazoa > Hemichordata > Enteropneusta > Ptychoderidae > Ptychodera > Ptychodera flava. The sequence goes on from NW_027248352.1 coordinate 2,282,123, forward strand.
GTATAAATCCTGATTTTTTTGTTCAGAGCCGACAAACTTGACTTGTGATAAATAGAACTTAATGCGAGTTACCTAAGGCCGACAGAGGTACGAAGAAAGTGCGCAACTGTCCGTCAAACTCGGTCACCGAACTGCCATTTTTGCAAAGAAGGTAACAAGGTTAAAGTCTGCATGTCACGACCTTTTGAGTATTGTTGCCGTGAAAGCTACGCGAGAATACCACCAATACGAGCCACTGTTATTGTTGTACAGTCGTTAATATCATTTCTACAAAGCACCATTGATCATGGCTATCTTAAACAGACAAAGAAAAAATATTCGATCTGCTTTTTTGTCTAACACTGTCAGTTTTTATTATATCCATCTTATTCAATTAAATGTCATGAGGATACTTTATCTGAATCATTCTTTGGGATCCTCTCACTTTACAAATGGTTTGAAAATAGATTCAAATATTAGTACGCAAGCGACTGAAGCCTTGTCGTCGTTCAAATATATTGTATTTTCCGCTCCTTTGTGCAAATCACTCATGCTCATCTCATCGTAATAAACGAGAGAGAGAGAGAGAGAGAGAGAGAGAGAGAGAGAGAGAGAGAGAGAGAGAGGAGAGAGAGAGAGAGAGTTTGTCGGAAATATATTCAGGACCTTTGGTTTTCTTTCGTTTCTTTTTCGATTCTCGGTAATGACGCATTGCAGGTTTAGCATATAATAGTGGTTTTAGAATAGTAACAAAGGCATTGTTGATATGTTTGTGTAGATTTCCATGGTGACAAAAGAACATTTAATCATAGTGTGCATGTACTTTTGACATGTATATTTCTTTTACGATAATAGACGTTAAGGTATACAACGGCCAAAGATGAGAGGGGAGACCAACACACAGTTTGTTTATTCGTTAGTAAACCTAAGCATAATAGCGGCTGCAGAACAGTTACAATGGCATGTTGATATGTTTGTATAGATTTCCATGGCGACAAAAAAGAATTAATCATAGTGTGCATATAATTTTGACCTGGATATGTCTTTCGCGAGAGTAGAAATAGAGATACACAACGGTTCAAAGATGAGAGTTGATGGCAGCTTTCTATACTTTGTAAAAAACGAGAGACCAACACATAGTTTGTTATTTCTGAGTGACCTAATCTTAGGCGCATGGTCTACAGCTAAGAAATCTTCGTTATTTATGATGGGTACTCGAGAGCTGTATTGGTGCAGAAAAATTGCAAAACTGAAAAATTTTACCATTATGTTCTACAAGTGCTCAAAAACATGCAGGTCCAGTTGAAACTATTTTTGTTTTAATATCAGCAATAGTTACTTTTCCTTCCCCACAAAGTACCGGTATATGAAGATACACAGCATTCAGCTTGTCCACTCAGTCTTTACTTGCATTAGAAAAAATTTTGTTGCTGGCCGGTGAATTCTAGTCCACAATAAAATTTAAATTTAAATATACCGGTATACCGGTACATGCTGTGTTGAAAAGCAGAAAAATTTGATTTTAGTATGCTTTGGTGTGTAGAACAAGAACTTGCACTTAACTTATGAAACAAAAAACTGAGAAAGCAATCAAAGTTTACACCTGTACCATTCCTTCAATGCATTTTTGCACTAATGTAACTCATTCCATCATTGTTTTCCCACAGAGTTGCCATTGACTATCTGGGTGCCAAGTATTTCTGCTCCAACACGCACCATCCAATGGGTTACCAAGAGATGAAGAGACGCCATCTTGAAATTATGGGATATAAATATGTTATTGTAAGTGACACTGTAACTTTCCAAAAGAAAAAAATTCCTTTTCTATATCAATAATAAAAATCAAAGCTCAAAATGTAAAGTTTGGATCAAGAAAAACAACTTGCATAAATTTACCGATATTTGAAATTCAATATGTCTGCCATATGTGACACAAAGTCTGTGAATTACAAGATATTTCTAACTTTCACAAATGAAAGACACTGAAAACTTCACATCTCTACAGGTTACATTATTAGTCCGCACAAATAGCAGACCAAAAAGATATTTTAAATATGAGAATGTCCAAAATTGTTCTCCAAGTGTGATTACCCCTAACCAATTCACCAAAATTCCCACTGGTTCAAAATTAGTCCGCTATAACTATTTGTAGCAATGGGTTGTGTCCAAACCTCGGAGATGAAACATTAAAATATTTCTACTTAGGGTTCCTTTAATGGTTGCCATATCTTTCTTCCATTAGATTCCCCACTTTGAGTGGAAGTCAATGACGCTATCATCACAGCAAGACCGGGAAGACTACCTCGCCAAGAAAATATTTCAAAATGTGTAAACTCACAATATTGAACACAGTTATAGAACAACATTCATGAATGTTTGGATTGAATGCTGATTGATTCATGTATATATTTAAATTATACTGAATACCAATTGCATACTGCAGTGTTGTGCAAGCGAATATGGCTATTTTCACTTGATTGACAGAAATTTCTCCAAATACATTCTGGTACATTGCTTGCGAAATACTTTTTCTGAAAGGCCATTTAAGATAATTCTTTGTTTGCTATTCTTGGATTTTTCACCAGCCAGGGAGAAGAACAGATTAGACAAAAACACACAAGTGTATTAACATAAGCTCAATTGATGGTTTCTTTTGGGAAAATCAAATTTTATTTGTGATAGTTTTCATATTGTGTTTGTTTTCTTAATTTTCTCTGAAAACCTACCACGGTGGGGGGGGGGGGGGGGCAAATGAAGAAATTCTTTAAAGCATCTAAGCATGTTATTCCAATTTAAATCTTGGGATGTCAGATCAGATAAGGACACTTAGCACAATTTAAATTGTGATGTCATATGAGATAAGGCCATGTGAGCACTTCTCATTTCAATGACTTTTTGACACTATTGCACTATCTGATTGTAATCAGACATGGCTACTGAAAAGGTGTATTGAACTGCACTTACAATTGATGGATTAACCTAAGCGTTGATCATCAACTCCATATGCCAAACCGTTACAAAGTTGTAACCATTTTAGGAAGACAAATTAAACTACTTGTGTGTGACTTTCCTCTGGGAATTTCTCAGCTCAATCTCAGCTAAATAAACCATAAAGTGTATTCTATAAAGACCAAAACAATTTGAAGCAAATATTTTCTGTCAGTTTATATATCTATGTTTATGCATCATCCTTGTATGTGTGTGTGTGTGTGGGGGGGGGGGGTCAGATGTAAGTGGTGAGAAACATTCTGAAATAAAAGAATGCACAAAAATGATGTTTTGATCACCTTTCATTATCCAGTTGCCAGGCCTAGCAAAGCATCGTGCAAAATTATGTTGACTGCTAATATCTCAGCCATTTTGAACCTCTTTGTCTTTTAACAATACATTTTCACTCTTCAAGAGCAGTCAACTTGAAAGGTTCACTCAAAGAGTAGCTACTATGTGCACCATACATTCAAAGGTACCTGTTGTACACGACCCATAATCTTTCAAAAGTTTTTAGTATTTCATTACAGTCATACTACAGTTTTGAGGGTGAGGGTGCCAAAACTTCAGTTACAAATAAATGAAAGAGTTCAGTGTAAAGACGGTTTTTGCAATATGGTCAACATTCAATGGCTCTAAATAATGTTGGCAATTTGTTACATCAGGCCAAAGCAGTTGCAAGTGACAAAACTGTGTTTTCAGTATTATAGAGGTGTGCTATTCATGGTGCATTGTACCTACACAATTTGTTGACTGTAGAGTTAAAGTTGCCTGCATTCGGGGTCAAAAGATCAAGGTACTGAGACGACATACAAAGAAGTGCATTGTGTACAGGCATTGTGACCTTATTTTTCAAAGGTTAGAGTCGTCAGACGCAATGTTATACATGGTACATTGCCCAGACGACAGATTGCCATGCTTTTGATATGAATCTTGTCACACTTCTTGTCACCACTGCGTGCCATCAAGGTTATGCTACGAAATGAGTATCAAGGGTGAACAGAGGGAGGATCAACGTACATGCCGCCAACGACGAAACTGTGAAGCAATGATCTTTAGATAAAGAGTGAGAGGTAAGCGGTCATGTCAGTTGACTACTGATGGATTTTGACGTGGAGAACTCCACGGAAAGTTGGAGGTAATGATGAATATAGCGCCCCTAGTGGTAGTTTTTGCCGCATACTAATTGGCAGCACCTGATATAATCTCAATGAAGATGTCAACGACCTGTATAACTATAAGTAAAGAAGGTAATAAGGTTTAAGCATGTGTCTCTTGGTTGTATTTCTCCTGTTGAAGTCGAACCTTGTGCCAAACTGTGACTGAACTAACGTTTCGCTTTCTCCCCATTTAACAAACTAATCTTACTTTCTCTCTCTCCCTACATACTAGTGCTGCTCTTGTAGTAGCATGGCTCGTTAAACAGTGAATCCAGCTGTATCACAGGGGATGAGGAACTATTAGTCACAGCAAGTGTGAAAGATCGATAAATACATGAATATGATACTGTTGATAAAAGTTTAACATTACTATCATTATTGTGTACTAAGTACCCCGCTGCAATAGAATCCTGAATGACGATCACTAATTTATGCCAAATTTACTCAGAAACATGGTTAATATAGTTGCAGCTGTAGCATTATTCAGTCACATGATGCTCCGTCACACTGCTGCCTCAGCAGGCTCTCTCTCACCAAACATCAAATAATAGCGGTCCTGCACGATGATCTGTATTTATGCAAAAGTTCACTTAATTGTACTACAACTCTCTGAGTGTGGACATTTCACATGGTGTTTGTATTTATCAGTCTAAATGGATTTGATTAAATCTAACCCTTGTCAAGTCAATAAGAGCCCCGAAAATTAAGAACATGACAGAGTATAAAAATTGAGAATTCCGGACTACATTTTGCCAAATATTTAAAAAATGAACAAGATGACCTACCAAATAGAATTTGTTAGTAAAAAATACTACACATAGATATAAGCTTAAATAAATAGCATCTATATCATACTATGACATTTACGTTTTACAAAATTGACAATATAGGTGGAAAATATTGATCCAAAAAAAAATAAATATACGAAGCTTTGGAAATACAAAATAGCAAATTTGATTAGTAGGATATTCATATAATAGGGAAAAATGGGGTCAGAATTCCTGATTTCCTACAAAGGTACTGCCGGTATGAAAGCGACTGTTTTCATGAGAACCATAAAAAAGTCCAACTTAATCGTTAACGTATATTTCATTGAAATTCATAATCTTTACTTTCAATTTTTAACTATTGCGTTCTTGTACAATGAGAATTTGAACATTTCATTCACCCCATTAAATCGAAATGAATGGTTCTCGTGAAAACAGCCGCTTTTATACAAGTAGTACAAGTAGTACCTGTGTAGGAAATCAAGACTTCTGATCCCATTTTCCCCTACTATATGAATGTCCTGCTATACCATAAATCGAAAATATCAAATGCAAAAATACAACAATAACTGCAATTTTTCTGATCATACATCCTAAACCAGTTGAGAGCTGTAATTTTTCCCATCAAAATTCTAGTCCAACATTTTATTATTTTTATGATTTTTTTCTGTAATTTTTTAGATACTTTTTGATGGACATCAATTTCAATGACTACAATTTTTTATCAAAATTTTGCTAAAAACTGAAAATAACATTGCTTTAGGTATATTTTTAAAGAACACAAAACCGTGGCGCTCAAAGGGTTAATCAAACATATATTACAAACATAAAATTTTGATACCTTTTTGTATTTTTTGTCTATTAACTTCATTCTCTTTTTCGTGTTCAATATTGTATTCAATCTATCAACACATTATATGTATATGCGTTTTATAAACATATTGTTGTCGACTGCATTTCATTACATCAAAATGTCACCATACCATAAGACTGCTGCATATAGATATTACCAATGGGAGCAATTGCAATTGTTGTACAGTCTCATTTATTCCTGAAAGGCGCGTGATGAGTGGCTACCTTACACAAACAAAGAAAAATATTTCGATCTGTCTTTTTCCTATCCAACAGAGTCAGTTTGTATTTATCTCTCTCTTCGATTTTATGTCTTGAGGATACTTTATGTAAACCATTCTTTGGGATATTCTCTTTCTACAAATGGTTTGAAAATAGATTCAAATATTAGTGCCAACACGATTGAAGCCAAGTCATTGTTCAAGATTGTATTTTCTGTTTTTTTTGCAGATAACTCATGTTCATTCATCATAATAAGAGAGAGAGAGAGAGAGAGAGAGAGAGAGGAGAGAGAGAGAGAGAGAGAGAGAGAGAGAGAGAGAGAGAGAGTTTGTCGGAGATATATCAGGGCTTTGCTTTTCCTTTCGACGGAGATATATTATTCAGGTCCTTGGTTTCCCTTTCATTTTCTTTTTCGATTCTCGGTAATGACGCATCGCAGCCTTAGCACAATAGCGGACGCAGAACATTTACGATGGCGTTGTCTCCCGATGCTGGACTTCTGTAAGATATTTCTAAAGAGTGTCACATGGGCATATCTACAACCTTTGATAACAGGTGATGTCGCCTTTAACAACTCTCAAGCTTTGCGTTAGACGTAATGCATTTATAGGTTGCTTGGTCAAATCGCATTTATCTGTAAATACCAAATATTTACAAGTGGCATTTGCATCTGTGTTCAGGGAAATAAAATTGTCGTTTAGTGCTAAACTTAAATGTTATTCAATTCCCGTAAGCTGCCTTCACCTGACCTTATCGAGGCCTTAGAGAGTTAGAGAGTTACATGGGAGGTTATTATGGTATGTGCGTCCCAGTATGCCTTTTTTATCGCACGAGGGCCTCTCTTTGGTCATAATAAGCCATTCAATCTTTTGTTATTGCATATAGTCGAAAGCGTCGAGACGTCATACTCTGAGGCCGTGTTCGTGTATCATTAGATGGTATGAAAATCTAAACCAAAAACCAACCATGGAGAGAGAGAGAGAGAGAGAGAGAGAGAGAGAGAGAGAGAGAGAGAGAGAGAGAGAGAGAGAGAGAGAGAGAGAGAGATATTCAGGCCCTTGATTTTCCTTTTGTCGGCGGTATATGCAGGACGTTCCTGGTTTTGTTGATTTCCATGGTAACAAAAGAATTAATCATAGTGTCCATGTACGTTTGACCTGGACATGTCTTTTCACGATAATAGAAATAAAAATGAACAACAGTTCAACGATGAGAGTTGATAGCAGCTTTTTATACTTTGTACAACGAGAGACCAACACATTTTGTTTTTTTTCTGAGTGACCTTGAGTGTAGGCAGAGGTCTACAACTAAGAAATCGTCGTCATTTGTGATGGGTGTTGATGACCTGTATTGGTGTAGAAAAATTGCACATCTGATAAATTTGACCATTTATATTCCACATACTCGAAAAACATGCATATCTTCATAATACAAAATAGACATTCAGAAATGCATTGGATATTTTGGGAAATACATGCACCATGTAAAAACCCGCTTCGTGACTATAGCAAAAAGGAATATGTAAATGTTAAACATTAATAAGGAGAGAGGAGAGAGAGAGAGAGAGGAGAGAGAGAGAGGAAGAGAGAGAGAGAGAGAGAGAGAGAGAGAGAGAGAGAGAGAGAGAGAGAGTTTGTCGGAGATATATCAGGGCTTTGAGAGATTATTCAGAGAGATATTCAGTCCTTGGTTTTCTTTCGTTTTCTTTTTCGATTCTCGGTACTGACGCATCGCAGATTTAGCACAATAGCGGACGCAGAACGTTTACGATGTCATTGTTATATGTTTGTGTTGATTTCCATCGAGTGGCTCCCCTGATGCTGGCTTTTGTAAGATATTTCTCAAGAGGTGTCAAAATAGGGTTACCAAAAACCCATTACCGCAATATATATATATATATATATATATATATATGATATAATTTAAACATTCAGTCATTGTGTTTAAATGAGATTGTTGTCGTGTCAGTTGTAAGCAGTCCGGGTTATGTCCATAGAGAGGATATTACGATTGACCAATCAGCCAACGTGCCGCCGCTAACGTCATGAATAATTAACCATGCGAACCTTGGCTCGTACATTGCAACCAGTTTGGAACTTTTCGGCTTGATTTCGCCTTTATTTTCAGCACTGGGTAGTTTTTAGATGTAGACTTTACGCACGATGCTCAGTGCGGCCGAGATGGTGACCGACACAAGTGGTTAGTACATTGAGAATTACTTATTTGGATGAATTTCCTGGCCAGGTACGGCTCCTAGAAATCAGCATTTGACCCTTGTAAATCTACACTAAGTTATTTGTCGCCAAATATCGCCTATTTTTGGTCAAATTTCAATTTAACCTTGCCATCTGCAGTATGGAGAATGTTTCAAGCTTTGCAAAAATGGGTCAACTGTTTTAGTCGGTCATTGGAGCACGATGGAGCACGATTTTTTCGATCACCCATGCATTTCCCGTACGATTGACCATTTGCTCAGAAAAACGCGTGCCGGATGAATCGCCGAGAAGTTAACCAAAAGCTGGAAAAGAGAACGAAAACGTCCAATAACTCTTTGTTGAATATGGTCAAGGGTAAAGAAACTCAGAAAACTATTCCTGAAGAAATCTTACAATTTTTAACACGGTAGAACGTCGCCAATCGACTGGAGCCGGGTAGCCAACAGTCTCACTGGATCGGTGGATCTGTCAGGTCACATCGCGATCTGAACAAAGTGAACTAACGTAACCTTTGATCCTTGTTACATATACAGTACGTTCAATGAGCTGCGAATGTACTCCACTCTTTTTATGCATAAAGCAGATGTCCAGAACTGTTGTCAGAAAAATGTGATTGTGAAATATTAGTGCATGTTGCTTTCTTACACTGAATTCTTATAGAGGGAAACAGAAAAGTATCAGGAACTTGTCATGCGTTTCATATGAACTGCAGATTTCATAATGATAAGTACACTTTGCAAAACAAACTTTCAATTTACAGACATCAAAATATATCTGACATGTATCTCTAATATATTAATTTACTGCGTCCGAAGGGTGCGCCGAAAAATATTAAACATCCAGATATCTCTGATCTATATACATATCTGAAAGTCATGCAGCTGAAGGGCATGCTGAAAAATATTGTTTGATAGTTTTAAGAAATGCGCCCAAAGGGCGCGCCGAAAAATTTGGCTTATTATTATTAAAGTTAAACGCCCGAAGGGTGCGCCGAAAAATATTAAACATCCAGATATCTCTGATATATCTGAAAGTAATGCAGCTGAAGGGCATGCTGAAAATATTGTTTGATAGTTTTAAGAAATGCGCATTATAGGGCGCGCCGAAAAATTTGGCTTATCATTATTAAAGTTACACGCCCGTAGGCAGCGCCGAAAAATGCAATGAATGATGAAATTTGTGGCTGGCACAATGCATTTTTCTCAAGTATGAGACCTGTCAAAATAAAAAAAAATACACTGACCCCCCCCCCATTGGGCATTTCAAAAACATGGTCACCCCCTTATCATCAAAGTATAAAACGGGGTGACTCAATGAATCCACAGCGCCCCCCCCAAAAAGTAAATGAAAGTAAACAATGAGATCCTACTGTCAACTTCGTTAATTTGGTTTCGTTAGATATTCGAAATATTCCCCTGCTTTCGTTTTCATTCTGTTAATAGTCGTACTACAGCAGCTGGGTCTGTGCTGACCTGATTCTAAAGTACGTTTCCGGAGCAACAACAACAAACAATCATGACTTGCATACCTCAATCTGTTTACCTTCTATACGATAATTGAGTTCGGAGACCTTATTGTCTAGGTATTGTGCTATAATTGAACTGAATTATATTAGAATTCACTATCGTTTACAGAAGGATCCCAACTAGTTTGTTTGAAAAAATGTTTGAAGCAAGCAGACAATATATACAGGCTAGGGACCGGGTCAGTTTCTTCGGCTTGGGGGGGGGGGGCTGTATCATACTTCAGAAAGAGTGTCTTCACACCATACCTGTACAAACTAGGTGAATGCTTTCCAGCATATCAGTTTGATGTGCTATTTGCGTGATCGTGTCTATTACAGGGTCGAGTGAAACCACCCCCCCAGGTTTATGAGTTAGTAATTTTTCTTCTACTAGCTCAAAGATAGTCAAATAATTTCGCTGGTAGTTGACCTGCCCGTATGTGTGTCGGAGAACAGGTTGCAGCATGTATTTAATTTAAAGACCACTCGGGTATAATACACTAGCGCAGTTTTTAAGCTTCAAGGAACCTTACCAATTTTATCCTGTCTTTTCATTGGTTTTGAGATAAGCAAAAGTGTACTTTGTACACAGTGATCACAATGAAGTCAAGTTAATGTCAACTGCTAAATGTATTGTAAGGCAATGAACAGATTCTTAAAAACATTCTGTAAGGGTCACTTTCTCTACAGGTGTTAATATTTAACATTTCAATAGCATTTGTAAAACTCTGGGGGAAGAGTTACATATGTGAAAAACTGAAATCTTTGACAACTAATATGTTTTTAAATGTACAGTTCTAACTGATTAAAATAGTGTTTCACTTTTGATGAAGATTGATTTCCAAGCAAATTTTTCAAAATCTCTGATTGCAGGTTTTGACATGGTATTGTCCAAAGACAACCAACCATTGGTCTGTGCTGACTATGGCAGTGCACTAAACCTGACCAAGGGTCCCAAAGAAGGAGATACATCCCATAATATTCAGTGGGGAGTCATGCAGAAGCAGTTGCCACCAGGAGCACAGAGGTTGGTTCAGTGCTTTGTTTGTATGAGATTTTCTCCACCCATACTTACATATTGCACGTTTACAATACACCTGTGCTTGAAGTATATGAAACTTTATGAATTGGGAAGATTTCGTTGTTTGTAAGCTGTAAAAGTAGTAACAAATTATCTAGACCATCCGCTTCGCGTATATCCTGTCAAAGAAATGCTAAAAGTACGGTACACCCGAATTTGATTGTTGATACATTAAAATTCATCACATCTTTTTTTTATGTGCGATATTTGCTTCCTTGGAAGTTGTCTCTAAATATTGGCACAAATAGAAATTGAAAATGGCGATTTAAAGTACTCCAGGAAATTTATCCTGATGTGTTAAAATATGAGAGCAAGAGTTATCTAAAGAGACTTTAGCTGCAAATTTTGCTGGCTGTTAAAACTATTTTGTTTTTAATATCAGCAATAGTTACTTTTCCTTCTGCACAAAGTATATGAAGATACACAGCATTAAGCTTGTCCACTCAGTCTTTTTCTTGCATTAGTCAAATTTTAGTCGCTGGCAAGTGAATTCTAGTCCACAATAAACTTTGATTGTAAATATACCGGTATACATGTTGTGTTTGACAAGCAGAAAGATTTTTTTTTCAGTATGCCCTGGTCTGTAGAACAATAACTTGAACTTGATTTATGAAACTAAAGAACAATTCAAATTTACCTCTATTGTTCTTTCCATACATTCTGTGCACCGACGTAACTCATTCCATCATTGTTTTTAGCCACAGAGTTGCCATTGACTATCTGGGTGTCAAGTATTTCTGCTCCAACATGCACCATCCAATGGGTTACCAACAAATGAAGGGACGTCATCTTGAAATTATGGGATAAAAACATGTTATTGTAAGTTATGCCTGTGACTATATTCTACAGTGGCTTACATTAATTATGACCAAGGCCATCAAATAAAAATGTCCATGACAAAGATAGGAACAGTTTGCCTTTTGTTGTACTCAGCGATTTCTCCCTTTTAAGTTCTAGGTAATATCAACATTGGAGACAGAAGGCTGAAAGCTTCGTGATAACTTTCAAAAAAAGAAAACATTCCTTTTATATATCAATATTAAAAATTAAAGGTCAAAATGCAAAGTTATTGGACCAGAAAAACAAATTACATAAACTTTACTGATATATGAAATGCAAGATGTCTGCCATATGCAACATTTAAACATTTTTATTTTCACAAATGAAAGACACTGAGAACAGTTCAGGTTACACTATTAGTCCACACAAATAGCAGGTCGGAAAGATTTCCTAAATATGAGAGTGTCCAAAAAGAGTTCTCCAAGTGTGATTAAGCCCTAACCATTCCACCAAAATTCCCACTGGTAAAATTCCCACTGGTTTACCAGTAGTCCACTATCACTACTTATAACAGTAGGTTTTGGACAAGCCATGCTGGTGAAAGATCAACATATTGCCAGAGACGGTTCCTGTAATGACGATCATATCTTTCTCTCCATCAGATTCTACACTTTGAATGGAAGTCAATGACACTATCATCACAGCAAGACCACGAAGGCTACCTCATTAAGAAATATTTCAAAATGTGTAAATTTACAATATGAAGCACAGCTACAGAACAACATACATGAATGTTTGGATTGAATGCTGATTGATTGATTTATGAATAGATTTAAATTACACTGAATACACATTGCTACTGCAGTGTTGTGCAAGCTATTTCTCTTTAGGCCATACTAGTTAAATTATTTTGTTAGGGTCGTGGACTTGACTAGTTCAAATAGAACTATTTCCATGACCTCACCAGAAATACTTTTTGAGTTTACTCCTTTGCTATGTACGATGTTCGTGATTTTCTGGAGAAATAAATTACAATTACAATTTGTTTTGAGTCCACTCAAGATTGGAAAAGGTACGCATCTAAGCGGCTGAAAAAACACACAAAGAAAATTAACACAATGTAATTTGATTGCAGCAAATAAAAAATTGTAACCAAGTTTTAGTTCAGAAAATCTAAGCGGTTATGTCCTCAAATTTCCTATTCAAATACACTGTGTGTGTTTTTCATGAAAACTTTAAAAACCTAAGCGGGCGGGGACGCAAAACAAAGAATTTCATTACTTTGGCCTTACATGATTTGACAGAAATTTCTCCAAGTACATTCTGGTACATTGCTTGCGAAATAAATTTTCTTTAAGGCCATTTAAAGAAAATTCTTTATTTGCCATCCTTGGAGTTTTAAAAAACTTACCAGCCAGCCAGGGTGAAGAACAAGCTCAGACAAAAAAACATAGTGTAACAATAATGGTTTATTTTGGGAAAATAATGTTTTGTTTTTAATAATGTTCACACTGTGTTTGTTTGTTTTTTAATTTCTCTGAAAACCTACCACAAAGCGGGAGCAAACAAACAAAATAACTTAAAGCGACTAAGTTTGCTATTCCAATTTAATTCTTGGGATGTCATATCAGATAAGGCCAATGAGCACAATTTAGATTGTGATGTGAGATGAGATAAGGCCAAAGAGCACTTTTCATTTCAATGATTTTTTGACATTATTTCATTACATGATTGTAATCAGACATGCAGCTGAAAATGTGTCTTGAACTGCACTTACGATTGATGGATTTACCTGAGCGTCGATCAACAACTCTATATTCCAAACCGTTACAAAAGTTGCAACCATTTTAGCAAGACAATAAAATCCTACTTTTGTGTGACTTTCATCTGTGGAGTTTCTAAGCTCAATCTCAGCTCAATAAACCATAAAGTGTATTCTATGAAGACCAAAACAATTTGAAGTAAATGTTTTCTGTCAGTGTCTATCTCTATGTTTATGCATCATCCTTGTGTGTTTGTGTGTATTGTTTGTGTGTCAGTGTCTCTGTGGGTGAGGTCAGATGAAAGTGGTTCATTATCCAATTGCCAGGCCTATCAAAGCATCATGCAAATTCTTGTTGACTGCTAATATCTAAGCCATTTTGAACCTCTTTGTCTTTTAACAATACATTTTCACTCTTCAAGAGCAGTCAACTTGAAAGGTTCACTCAAAGAGTAGCTACTATGTGCACCATACATTCAAAGTACCTGTTGTACACGACCCATAATCTTTCAACAGTTTTAAGTATTTCTTTACAGTCACACTACAGTTTTGAGGGCTCCAAAACTTCAGTTGCAAATAAATGAAAGAGTTCAGTGTAAAGATGCTTTTTGCAATATGGTCAGCATTCAATGGCTCTAAATAATGTTGGCATTTTGTTATGTCAGGCCAAAGCAGTTGCAAGTGGGAGAATTGTGTTTCCAGTGTTTTAAAGGTGTGCTATATTCATGGTGCATTGTACCTACACGATTTGTTGACTGTAGAGTAAAAGTTGCCGCATTTGTGGTCAAAAGATCAAGGCACTGAGACGACATACAAAGAAGTGCATTGTGTACAGGCATTTTGACCTTTTTGTTCAAAGGTTAGAGTCAAAAGCCGAAATGTTATACATGGTACATTGCCTGGACGAGAGATTGCCATGCTTTTGACATGAATCTTGTCACACTTCTTGTCACCACTGCGTGCCATAAAGTTTATGCTACGAGATGTATCAAGGGTGAACAGAGGGAGGATCAATGTACATGCCGACAAAGACGAAACTGTGAAGAAATGATCTTTATAAAGAGTGAAAGGTAAGCAGTCATGTCAGTTTGACTAATGATGGATTTGACGTTTGGAGGTAATTATGAATATAGCGCCCCTAGTGGTGTTTTTGGCGTAATTTATGTGATTGATCCATAGACTTTAGCAAACAAACTTTACCCCCTTCTCTCTTTCACTCTCTCTCTCTCTCTCTCTCTCTCTCTCTCTCTCTCTCTCTCTCTCTCTCTCTCTCACACACACACACATACACAGTTTTAATATGTCTTCTGCCCCCCCTATCTTACTCATCTGGTATCGCCACATATATATATTCACATATATAAAAATGTCAATATACCGTAGACTGCTGCATATAGATACTACCAACAGCCACTGTTATTGTTGAACATTCACATTCTTTCCTAAAAGCCGCTGTTGATGCGTGGCTACCTTAAGCAAAGAAAAGATTTATTCCGATTTTTTCCGTCCAACAGTGTCAGTTTGTAATGATTTCTCTTATTTGATTTTATGTCTTGAGGATACTTAATCTGAATCATTCTTTAGGATATTCGCTTTCTACAAGCAGCACAAATGGTTTGAAAATAGATTCAAATATTAGTGCCCATGCGATTGAAGCCATGTCGGTGTTCGAGATTGTATTGTCTGTTTCATTCGCAAATAACTCATGTTCATCTCACAGTAATAAGAGAGAGAGAGAGAGAGAGAGAGGAGAGAGAGAGAGAGAGAGAGAGAGAGAGAGAGAGAAGAGAGAGAGAGAGAGAGAGACTGTCGGAGATATATGAGGCCCTAGGTTCCCTTTTGACGGAGATATATTTAGACCCTTGGTTGTCCTTTCATTTTCTTTTCGATTCTCGGTAATGACGTATCGCAGGCTTTGCACAATAGCCGTCGCAGAACGGTTTAAAATGGCATTGTTTATATGTTTGTGTAAATTGCCAGGGTGACAAAAAACAATTCGTCCCAGTGGGCATATACGTTTGATCTTGGTACGTTTTTCACGACGATAGAAATATAGGTATAGAACGATTTAAAGATGAGGGCGAGACAAATACACTGCTTGTTTATTCCTGAGTGACCTACAACTCAGGCGCATTGTCTACAGATAAGAAATCATCTTTTTTATATTGGTATTGAGAGGGGTATTTGTGCAGAAAAAATCATACTTTGCCGCTTAAGACGTGTAATTTTTCGCATCAAATATTTCAGTGCAACATTTTACCAATATTTATGAATTTTTTGCATATGTTTTGGTAATTTTGACCAAATGGACACCAATTTCCATGGGTACAATTTTTGTTATCATTTTTTCTAAAACATCCGATATATTTTAAGGAGAAAAAAATTGACTTAGTCACCCAAAAGTTTTAATCAAAGAATATCACAAACAAAATTTTGAAACCTGTGTGGGTTTTTTCCTATTAACTTCGGTCTCTTCTTTCAAACCTTCTGATGTTCAAGTATTCCGTATTCAATCTATCAACACATTATACGTATGTGCTTTTTATAAACATATTGTTCTCAGCTGTATTTCACATATATAAAAATGTCGATATACAGTAGGACTGCTGCATATAGATACTAATAAGAGCCACTGTTATTGATGTGCATTCTCATTACTAAAAGCCGCTGTTGATGCGTGGCTACCTAAACCACAGAAAAATATATTTTGATTTGTCATTTTTTCCATCCAACAGTGGCAGTTTGTAATGATCTCTATCTTATTTGATTTTATGTCTTGAGAATACTTTATCTGAACCATTCTTTGGGATATTTTCTTTCTACAAGCATCAAAAATGGTTTGAAAATAGACTCAAATATTAGTGCCCAGGCGATTGAAGCCATGTCGGTGTTCGAGATTGTAGTGTCTGTTAATTCGCAAATAACTCATGTTCGTCTCATTGTAATAAGAGAGAGAGAGAGAGAGAGAGAGAGAGAGAGAGAGAGAGAGAGAGAGAGAGAGAGAGAGAGAGATTGTCGGAGATATATCAGGCCTTTGTGTACCTTTTGACGGAGATATATTTAGGCCCTTGGTTGTCCTTTCATTTTCTTTTCCGATTCTCGGTAATGACGTGTCGCACGCTTTGCATAATAGCCGTCGCAGGACGGTTACAATTGCATTGTTTATATGTTTGTGTAAATTTCCATGGTGACAAAAAACATTTCGTCCTAGTGTGTATATACTTTTGATCTTTGAATGTTTTTCACGACGATAGAAATTTAGGCATAGAACGATTTAAAGATGAGGGCCGAGGCAAATACACTGCTTGTTTATTCCTGAGTGACCTACAACTCAGGCGCATTGTCTACAGATAAGAAATCATCACTATTTAATTTTGCTACTTGAGAGGGGTATTGGTATAGAAAAAACGTTATACATAGCCACTTGAGAGCTGTATTTTTTCGTATAAAAAATTTCGGTGCAACATTTTACCAACTTTTGTGAATTGTTTGTGTATTTTTTGGTAATGTTCGACCAAATGGACATCAAATTCATTGGCTACAATTTTTGTTATCAATTTTTGTAACACATCCGAAAATGAAATTTATTGCATTATATATTTTAAAGGAGAAAAAAATTGACTTAGTCACCTAAAAGGTTTAATCAAAGAATATCACAAACAAAATTTTGAAACCTGTGTGGGTTTTTTCCTATTAACTTCGGTCTCTTCTTTCAAACCTTCTGATGTTCAAGTATTCCGTATTCAATCTATCAACACATTATACGTATATGCTTTTTATAAACATATTGTTCTCAACTGTATTTCACATATATAAAAATGTCAATATACGTAGGACTGTTGCATATAGATACTAATAAGAGCCACTGTTATTGATGTGCATTCTCATTCTTACTAAAAGCCGCTGTTGATGCGTGGCTACCTAAAGCAAAGAAAAAATATATTTCGGTTTGTCATTTTTTCCCTCCAACAGTGGCAGTTTGTAATGATCTTTATCTTATTTGATTTTATGTCTTGAGAATACTTCATCTGAACCATTTTGGGATATTCTCTTTCTACAAGCATCAAAAATGGTTTGAAAATAGACTCAAATATTAGTGCACAGGCGATTGAAGCCATGTCGGTGTTCGAGATTGTAGTGTCTGTTTAATTCGCAAATAACTCATGTTCATCTCATTGTAATAAGAGAGAGAGAGAGAGAGAGAGAGAGAGAGGAGAGAGAGAGAGAGAGAGAGAGAGAGAGAGATTGTCGGAGATATATCAGGCCTTTGTGTACCTTATGACGGAGATATATTTAGGCCCTTGGTTGTCCTTTCATTTTCTTTTCCGATTCTCGGTAATGACGTGTCTCAGGCTTTGCATAATAGCCGTCGCAGTACAGTTAAAATGGCATTTTTATTTGTTTAAAAATTCCATGGTGACAAAAAACTATTTGTCCTAGTGTGCATATACTTTTTATCTTTGTGTGTGTTTTCACGACGATAGAAATTTAGGTATAGAACGATTTAAAGATGAGGGCCGAGACAAATAGACTGCTTGTTATTCCTGAGTGACCTACAACTCAGGCGCATTGTCTACAGATAAGAAATCATCACTATTTAATTTTGCTACTTGAGAGGGGTATTGGTATAGAAAAAATGTTATACATAGCCTCTTGAGAGCTGTTTTTTTTCGTATAAAAAAATTTCGGTGCAACATTTTACCAACTTTTGTGAATTGTTTGTGTATTTTTTGGTAATTTTGACCAAATGGACATCAAATTCATTGGCTACAATTTCTGTTATCAATTTTTGTAACACATCCGAAAATGAAATTTATTGCATTATACATTTTAAAGGAGAAAAAAATTGACTTAGTCACCTAAAAGGTTTAATCAAAGAATATCACAAACATAAATTTTGAAACCTGTGTGGGTTTTTTTCCTATTAACTTCGGTCTCTTCTTTCAAACCTTCTGATATTCAAGTATTCCGTATTCAATCTATCAACACATTATACGTATGTGCTTTTTATAAGCATATTGTTCTCAACTGTATTTCACATATATAAATGTCAATATACAGTAGGACTGCTGCATATAGATACTAACAAGAGCCACTGTTATTGTTGTACATTCTCATGCTTTACTATAAGCCGCTGTTGATGCGTGGCTACCTAAAGCAAAGAAAAAATATATTTCGATTTGTCATTTTTTCCTCCAACAGTGTCAGTTTGTAATGATCTCTATCTTATTTGATTTTATGTCTTGAGAATACTTATCTGAACCATTCTTTGGGATATTTTCTTTCTACAAGCATCAAAAATGGTTTGAAAATAGACTCAAATATTAGTGCCAGGCGATTGAAGCCATGTCGGTGGTTCATTCGCAAATAACTCATGTTCATCTCACGGTAATGAGAGAGAGAGAGAGAGAGAGAGAGAGAGAGAGAGAGAGAGAGAGAGAGAGAGAGAGAGAGAGAGAGAGATTGTCGGAGATATATCAGGCCTTTGTGTACCTTTTGACGGAGATATATTTAGGCCCTTGGTTGTCCTTTCATTTTCTTTTCCGATTCTCGGTAATGACGTGTCGCAGGCTTTGCATAATAGCCGTCGCAGGATGGTTAAAATGGCATTTTTTATATGTTTAAAAATTCCATGGTGACAAAAATCTATTCGTCCTAGTGTGCATATACTTTTTATCTTTGTATGTTTTTCACGACGATAGAAATTTAGGTATAGAACGATTTAAAGATGAGGGCCGAGACAAATACACTGCTTGTTTATTCCTGAGTGACCTACAACTCAGGCGCATTGTCTACAGATAAGAAATCATCACTATTCATTTTTGCTACTTGAGAGGGGTATTGGTATAGAAAAAACGTTATACATAGCCTCTTGAGAGCTGTTTTTTTTCGTATAAAAAAAATTTCGGTGCAACATTTTACCAACTTTTGTGAATTGTTTGTGTAATTTTTGGTAATTTTGACCAAATGGACATCAAATTCATTGGCTACAATTTTGTTATCAATTTTTGTAACACATCCGAAAATGAAATTTATTGCATTATACTTTTAAAGGAGACAAAAATTGACTTAGTCACCTAAAAGGTTTAATCAAAGAATATCACAAACAAAATTTTGAAACCTGTGTGGGTTTTTTTCCTATTAACTTCGGTCTCTTCTTTCAAACCTTCTGATGTTCAAGTATTCCGTATTCAATCTATCAACACATTATACGTATGTGCTTTTTATAAACATATTGTTGTCAACTGTATTTCACATATATATATAATGTCAATATACAGTAGGACTGCTGCATATACATACTAATAAGAGCCACTGTTATTGATGTGCATTCTCATTCTTTACTAAAAGCCGCTGTTGATGCGTGGCTACCTAAACCACAGAAAAAAATATTTCGATTTGTCATTTTTTCCCTCCAACAGTGTCAGTTTGTAATGATCTCTATCTTATTTGATTTTATGTCTTGAGAATACTTTATCTGAACCATTCTTTGGGATATTTTCTTTCTACAAGCATCAAAAATGGTTTGAAAATAGACTCAAATATTAGTGCACAGGCGATTGAAGCCATGTCGGTTGTTCGAGATTGTAGTGTCTGTTTAATTCGCAAAATAACTCATGTTCATCTCATTGTAATGAGAGGAGAGAGAGAGAGAGAGAGAGAGAGAGAGAGAGAGAGAGAGAGAGAGAGAGAGAGAGAGAGAGAGAGAGATTGTCGGAGATATATCAGGCCCTGTGTGTACCTTTTGACGGAGATATATTTAGGCCCTTGGTTGTCCTTTCATTTTCATTTCCGATTCTCGGTAATGACGTATCGCAGGCTTTGCACAATAGCCGTCGCAGAACGGTTTACATGTCATTGTTACATGTTTGTGTAAATTTCCATGGTGGCAAAAAACAATTCGTCCTAGTGTGTATATACTTTTGATCTTGGTATGTTTTTCACGACAATAGAATATAGTTATAGAGCGATTTAAATATGAGGGCTGAGACAAATACACTGGTTGTTTATTCCTGAGTGACCTTCAACTCAGCCGCATTGTCTACAGATAAGAAATCATCGTTATTTGTATTTGGTATTTGAGAGGGGTATTGGTGCAGAAAAATGTATACTTTGCCGCTTAAGACCAGTAATTTTCGCATCAAAAATTTCAGTGCAACATTTTATAAATATTTATGACTTTTTTGTGTATTTTTGGAAATTATTACTAAATGGACATCAATTTCATTGACTACAATTTTCTTTTCTTATTTTTGCATAACATCCGAAAATAAAATTGGTTTCATTATCTTAGTTTGTCGGACTCAGGCTGTAGCCAGAGTGTCAATGCCAATGATTTATCTGTAATTCAGTGGTCCTTCGAAAGACATGTTGTTCATTTTCTAGTTTGCAAATGTAGCTGGGTTTTACCATGGTTGGGCCTGACTATCATTATGCTGTCCTGGTTTGTGACTCGAAATCATGGATACAGTAACTGTAGCTTCAACAACAGTGTGTTTTACTAGAGTAGTTGTGTTTCCTTTTCTAAATTTTTCTGTGCATTTTTATTAAGGGAGCGTTCAGTTAGTATTGCAGGTGCTTGATCGGCAAGTTTTTCCTGCGCATCAGTCAAAATAAGTGAAACCCCCCTACCCATTGCACCAGAACATTGATGACCCCCTTTTAAGATGACAAAAATTTCATGTCCCCATTGCTTGAGTAAAGCTGCACTCAAAAACACCTCTGGAGGGGAGGTGCGGCGAAAAAATCCCAAAAAAATTCTCAGATTTTTTCAAATGACCCTCCTTACAAACTCACAAGGTGTTAATCTTAAAATTTCCCCTTCTGACTTGCTAAAATTTTGAAATTACCCCTCAAAGGGATTGAACAGAAATTACAGGTGGATTGCAATAGTTTTGTGTAAGCGAGTGCGTACAAAATTTTGATATTTGGATTTAATTGATAATAAGGTGTTGGTAATGTTAATTCACTATGCAGCTAAGTTTATGAGAAGACTATGTAATACTTTTTCGATGCAAAACTAGCGATATCTATGCATTTACAGACACCTGATAATTGACGTAAATGTACGTAATTGGAATAGTGTTGTTTCAACTAGAATGTGCACAAAAGAATACCTACTATAGGAATTTTACCAAAATGTTCATCCACTATACATGGGAGTCTTTCATAAAATTGTGAAGTATTTTCAAATGAAAAACTTTCTATACTTGTGTATATACCGACGTTGGATAATTAACATAATTGTTGTGATTAGAATATGATGGTTACAGGCGCATATAATTGACGTAAATGTACGTAATTGGATAGGGTTGTTACAACTTGAATGTGTACAAAAGAATACCTAGGAATTTACCAAAATGTTCATCCACTATACATGGGAGTCTTTGATAAAATTGTGAGTGTTTTTACAAATGAAAAACTTGCTAGACTTGTGTATGTACAGACGTTGGATAATTAACACATTTGTACTTGAATAGAATATGATGGTTACAGGTGCATATTATGTGTACAAGAAATCTGACTTTGAAATATCACTGAAATGGGAGTCTTTGAAGAAACTACGAATATATTTTTTCCAATACAAAAGTAGTTAAATCTGTGTATCTATGTACTCTCGATTATTATTGAAAACGAAAGCAGGAGATTATATATGTGCCCATCCTGGTGACTAGATGAGCAAATGTTTATCTCTGCTTCTTTCTTGTTCTCATCGGATGATATGTATCTATACTATACTAATTTTATGCAACAAATAACAAACTCGCAAACAAATCATACCATCCAAATTGCGAAATCAATAAAAATAAGCAAGTTTGTGTGTAGGTTGATCGACTACTAAAGTAATTAAGAAATTGCTGACTTATCACACTACTGTACCAGACGCGATTTTATTTTATTACGTCTTCACCGACAACATAACATAAGTGAAATTCTTAACGTTGTCCGCATGTGACCAGATGATCATGTTTGAACAATGAGTTGAGTGGCATCTGAAAGATTCCGCAATTTGGGTCCGGAGGTATTGCGACAGAAAATGTAGACTAAGTATAGATCTGTTCAGCCTGGACGATTTGTGATATGTTGGATCATTTACTTTAAAAGTGAAAGTAGCCAATATTGTAAATTGCCTTCACGAGAGATTGACATATTTTTCTATCACATCGAGTCTTTGCACTGGGCACCATTCAGGTAAACGAGCGGCAGTCAACGAGCAAATGTCCGACACACACCAATGGTGTACTGGTGTGCAAAACGACGTGAAAAGCCACGTCTTGAGATGTATTGACATATGGAATACATGGAATTATGCGGACACATTTTGCTGCGCATTATAAACTTGGTGTAAATTGGCTATTTCGAGGCGGAAGAATTGGAACATGTAAACGTTCGTAAGGTTTTACATATTAAAAATGTTTAATATAAAAACGTGTGTCTTTCTCTACCCATACTGTTAAATTCTCAACACATGAGCTGAATCTTACTAGCTTTCAGATAGTAATGGAGGTCCGAGCTTGCAGATTATGTATTGGTGTTAGTATTTCTGGTAACCATGGAGAGGTTCGTTTGCCTGAGGAAATAAGTTTTCAATAATAGCCCACACTGAGTCAAACGCGGTGGTCGAACTTTTATTGTCTTTAAAGAAGGTTAACAGATTAAATCATGCATGTCATGATTGTTTCTTTTTTGCTGCTATGTAAATCTGCGCCGAAAGTAATTGAAAAGAGCCTGGACTGCGACTCATTATAACCTTAGCAAGAAATATTTGTTCGTCTGTTTTTTCTGTCTGTCTGTCTGTCTGAACGTCTTTCTGACTGTCTTTTTCTCTTGTCTTATCTTCTCTTTGCTCCTCTCTCTTTCACTCTCACTCGCTCCAACACCTCTCTCTCTTCCCATTATTCCGTCTTTCTTTCGGTAGAATTTATGTTTCCTGCTACATTGCAACGTTTACCATAAGGTCATTTGATTTTATGCCTGCATGGAGCTTTTTACTTTATATCTTAAAACTGTCCTCGTCGACACTTAAAAGCTAACCTACTTACTCCGCTACATTTTGTCCTGTTGCTTCAAATATTTTTTCAAACAAACAAACAACAAACAAACAAACAAGCCAGCTTACTACTGATCTTTCTGGAAACGAAAGCGAAATTTGATATAATTCCTGTCAAAATTAGCACAATATCCGACAATTTGGGTAAACAACATCACCGTAAAGAAGGTAAACAAATTGAGGTATGCAAATGATTATTGTTTGTTTCGTGTTACCCTGGAAACGTACTGTAGAAACAGATTAAAAGTCGTTTAAAGATTAAAAAATCGTTTTTGGCAAACCCGCTTGTGACACAGCTTTGATTTTAAATATACAAGTCCACAGGGATGATCTACTGGTTGTTTTGAAAATTGAGATCAATTATGAAACATTGCGTAATTAGTATTAGCATGGATTATTGCATGATTTTGCTGTGCATATACAGATGAATACAGTCAAGAATCCATTGCTTGTATTCAACACGCCTGTATTCATGTGGACTTCTGCGAATTTCCGTGTATTATTCTATTATACCGGCAATGCATTCGTATGAATTTATCTGTATTATTACATTTCTATCCGATAAAAAATGGTTAATTTCAGCCGGTTTTCATCACTTTTAGTCAAAAGCGTACTTCATCAAAAGCTGTGGTGATCCTAGAGATGGCTTACATGAGGTTTTTCCCAATTTGCCTAGTTTTGAGAATTTGTATTTTTGATTTTTTGGCATTTTCTCCTTAAATTGTCCTGTCCTCATTTACTATAAGATATAATGGTGCCTCAGGATGAAATAAGTCATAGGCTCTCATGTTGTAAGAAAATACACAATTTGTATTGGGGAGTAATCACTACAACCTTACATTAGTTATACCAACCAAGGATACGTTGTAAGCCAGTTTTAAAATGTAAATATATATTTGAATCGCTTTGTGAAATGTGATCGGTAGACAAATGGTTCATGAAGGAAACACAAACACTGATAAGGAATTCTGATCCAGCATCCAATCCAGATGACAAGATGCACCCTACGATGAATACAGATTCAAGTACATTTGTCTCAGTTCCAATCATTGTCTTAGATAAAGATATACACACCCTGTCAGGAATTGATTGATTAGGTAAATCATAACAACATGGGAGCCAGACAAGTGCAACTCATATATATGTAAAATGTCTGTGACAGATAGCTATCAGTTTGTCAGATAGGCAACTTCGCCAGTTTTAGATACTTTGCTATTTCATAGACATTAAACAAAGAATATGTATAAAGCCCGCATTCATCACATTCAGCTAAAGCAAAATATAGATGAACTCTAATTAACTGGTTATGTCTTAAATCTGAATTATACTAAATATCAATTGCATACTGTGGTATCGTGCAAGTGAATACAGCTAATTTCATTTTACTCGGTTGAAAAAAGGTGCGCTTTCATTCAACAGGCTCCATTCGCTTGTTTGACAGAAATATGCTCAAAGTAACTTTTATGATACATTGCTTTTGACAACAGTGTTGGTGATGAAATATCAGATATGGCCAATGAGCACTTTGCAGTTTGATGACCTTTGACATTGTTGCATGATGTCAGACAGGGCAACTGTAAAGACCTATTGAACTTCAATTACGATTGATGCATATACCTTTGGGAAAACTGGTACAAATTTTGCGAGTGTTTTAAGGAGAAAGTAAAATTTCCACTTTGCTATTTCTCGCCTAAATCTCAGCTCGGTAAACCATAACGTGCATTATTTTCTGTCGGTTCACGTGTCTTTGTTTATGCATGGATCTTCATGCATCCATTTGCCTGTGTGAGTGTGTGCGTCTCTGATGTGTCTATGGATGAGTTTGTCTTTGGTGAGATGAATTATTGACAGCACTTTTATTTGATAAAAATATTATTTTCAGCATAATCGTGACTCTCATAAATGATGCTTTTGTTCCTTTTTTTATAAATTTGCCAGGCATAGCAAATCATCATGTTTTGTTTTTTCTACTGATATCTTGACCACTTTGAAACTCTGAGTTTTATAAGCAGTCAGAAATTCAAACAGAAGGTAGCTACTATACAGGTAATTTAGGGATGCAACATACACGACCTGTTACCCTGTCAAAATTATCAATATCTACGCTCTTAAAGATACCACAACTTAAGTAACAAAATATAAGATAAGAGTTTAGTCTAAAAGGTGATTTTTACAATACATTCACCTGCCCATGGTTTAACAATAATGTTATTATTGGTATTTTAGGCCCAAGCACTTGCAACTTACAAATTGAACATGATTTTAACTGTGCTAGACGCGAGTTATTCATGATGCGTGTATACAATTGGTTGACGTGAGATTTCAGGTGCTGCACATTGAGATCAAAAGATTGGGGTACTAAACAGCCGTGAAGACGGCATGCAGAGAAGTGTATTGTGTACATGCATCGTGACCTTAATGGTTCAAAGGTTAGAGTCGTCAGCCGCAATTTTACGCCTTGTAAATTGCCCACACGAAAGATTGTCACGCTGTTTGTTGCATCTTTTCGCACTTCTTGTCATCACTGCGTGTCATCCAGGTTATACAAAGAGTATCAAAGGCGAAACTCTGTGAAAATGTTTGCTGGTGAGTAAATATTTACAGAATGCATTAGTTGTAAAGGTTCGTGAAATATCGTATGGCATACCCGTATGAAAGGTTACCTATATAGTAATTTAACCAAGAAAGAGGGATTGCTTGCTCTACTATATGGGACTGGTCACGATATACAACCTGCATGCATGAAAATAAACTGTATGAGACATGCGAAATGATTAAGCGATATGGCGGGTTTGAATAACAATATGCCACCTTCTATTCTTTTCATTCATGCAACCTCAGCTGCCTGTCTTCAACTCTTACCGGTGCATTTCCATAGACGTTGGACAGTTACCTTTCTCTCCTGCCCAAAATGACCGGGGAAACCTTAAGTGACTGCAGCAACTCTAACTCTTGCAATTGTTTTGCATCCCTTTAGAGGGCATGGCATCGCTTGTTTGGGGGGGATGGGCGGAGCGATAGATCAGAGGATTTTTGTGTATTTCTATGTATCTGGAACATTTATTAGTTGTAATTGGACATATGGCATGTGAGAAAGATGAGAATCCTCCAGCATAGATAGCCATACAAATATAGCACCGGAAACTACTCTCGAAACGGCACCTGACCAACAATTAACTATTTCGAAGCAACAAAAATAGGTATGACGTAACTGAAATAGCAACCCATGAAGCAAAAGCTCACGAAACGTCGGGCGAATTTCGGGTGCTTGTGGTGATGTACGCGGGGAAGATCCCTATAACCCAAAGACGGGCCTTCGTTGTGAATACCTAGGAGAGCGTTCGATAAACACTGGGAAATGGTTGGGCACTTTAAAAACCTATCTTGGGGAGCGTTAATTTTCGCAGAAGCAGGTTTTATAAACTTTACACATCTTGTTCAAAATCACCACCGTTAGTTACTTTATTTTTCTTTCGGGTTAGGGGTCCATGATAGTCGGGAAGAAAGCTTATGTTGACTTGTTACCACGCCTTATCAACGTACACGCCACCAAAAACGAAACAGTTAAACAGCTAACTAAAATAATGATTGACAGGTGTTAGGTGACTAAGGTATATTTCTGCTTGACTACTGTTGAATGTTTCGTTTGGCCAAGTCCAATGAAATTTTGAGTTAGAGAAGAAAAGAGTGCCTATAGTGATTTTTCTACAGAAATTCATGCTCATTACTATGATTTCCGTATGCCCTATAATTCCCTGTACTACCACAGAATGTTACAGCCATCTTTCACGACAGTCTACATTTTGATTCAAGACGACAATTTTCTGTACAAAAATACTTCAAATTAAAGTTAAAACCAAACAAGTACCAATTGGGTAATCAATCTAGAAGAAAATTACTGGCCTTGTGCCAATAGATTGAAACCTTAATTGACAAATGTGCAAAGTTTTAGCACAATGAAAGTGCTGGCTAATCTTACTCAAATGCTTAAATGAAACAATATTTACCATTAAACTTCGATCGCTAACCCTGTCTCAAGACATACCTTCATTTGCCCAGCGACTGATGAAGGGACCCCAATTGGTCTTAAACCACCATTAAGATCAATCACACAAACATAAACCCGTTTTCCCGGGGATCCAGACCAGGGTCAAAGCAATATTGATTAATAAGACTGCATTAATGTACTTACTATATCGTATTACTAACAAAGGTAGCCTGTGCATGTAATCCTTTATTAAGCTATCCCAGGCTGGCTCTGATGAAGTGCGACTAACGGATAATAGGGCTGGTTAATTAGTTTTATATTTGTTCCCTCATTTCTTGATGTAAGCTAAGTACACTTACGGACATAGAGAATTCTTATATGTCATAAGATGTCAAAACATAGCAAAAACGTGATTTGGCAGGGAGGATCTTTTGTTACAAATTTTTATTTTAGTTTATTAACACATTGAATGTACTTTTTGTACTGTAATTCACTGGCAGAGCAATTTTCGTGGCCAGCATTTTTTTCTTAGAAAAGTGATGTAAAATGTACCTATATGCCAATTGTCATGCTTTTATCACAATTTGATATATTTTCTCACTTATCCGCTTAAAAATGTAGATTTCCGTCATATAAACTTGTGTAATTGTCTCCACATTGCAGCCACATACCTTCTCTTTTTTATTACTTCAACAATGTCAAAAAATGTTTTCTAATCTTACACTGAAGGATGTGTATCATCTCTTTCAGTTCTGAATTGTGTACATGTTGCTAACAATCGGTGTATATTGTTGGCATTTTCCTATTCTGCGATTAAGATATGGATGATTCAAGATAAGTGTGTAAAATCAGCTTTGTAAGCTTATAAATCTGCTTCTGTCAACATTAAAGCTGACAGAGACAGTTGTGTAAAAAGCAACCCTTCCTCAAAGACACTTTTCCAAAAAGTATTCACCGATTCCCAGGGCTCTTTTCACCTGTGATTACTGAATAGTCCCATTAGTACACAGGCGACGGCTCCATTTGTATGACAGGGATCTTCGAAGCATATATCATCGAACTTTTATTGTTCCTAAAGAAGGTAAACGAGTTCAATCATGCATGTCATGAATGTTTCTTTCTTGTTGCTATGTAAACCTGCGCCGAAAGTAATTGAAAAGAGCCTGGACTGTGGCTGATTTACAGCCTTTAGCAGAAATAAACCATTTCTTTGTCTGTCTGTCTATCTATCTGTCTGTCTATTTGTCTGTCTGTCTGTTTGTTTGTCTGTGTCAGTCTGTATTTCTGTCTGTCCGTGTACCTGCCTGTCGTTGTCTCTGTCTCTGTTTCTCTTGTCTTCTCTTTTCTTCTGTCTTGCACTCTCACTTGCTCCAAACCTCTCTTCCCTATTCCGTCTGTCTTTCTGTCGATTTTTTCCCTGTTACATTGCCATCTTTACTATAAGATTATTTGATTTTAGTCCTGCATGGACTTAGCCTGTTGTGATTCGTTATTTCATGCAGCGAGGGACGCTGTCGTTTAGACTTGACAGATGTGTGCTTTTCTCTTTATATTTTAAAACTCTACGTCGGCACTTGGAAGCTAACCTACTTACTCAAAGACATTTTGTCCCCTTGCTTCAAATAGTTTTCAAAAACCAAGCCGGATCGGTACTGATCTTTCTGTAAACGAAAGTGAACTTTGATATAAATGCTTTCAAAATTAGCACAGTATCCGACAAACAGGGTTACCAAAACCCATTATCGTATAGAAGGTAAAAAGGTGTAGGTATGCAGGCCATAATTGTTTATTTCGTGTTGCTTTGGAAACGTACTGTAGAATCAGGCCAGCACAGACCCTGTGGCTGTTGTACAGCCACCAACAAGAACATCGTACAGGGCGCTACTATCAATAAAAACGAAAGCAGAAGAATATATAAAATACCTGTGTCCGTCAAGGTGACTAGATGAGTAAACGTATACCTCTGCTTCTTTCTTGTTTTTATCAGATGATATGTATATATAATATTCTAATTATATGCAACAAATAACAAACAAACAAATCATACCATCTAAGTTACGAAATAATCAAGTTCGTTTGTAGGTTGATCGACTGATAAAGTAATTCAAACACACCTGACTTATCACACTGCTGTTCCAGACGCGATGTTATTGTATCACTGACAACATAAAATAACCGAAATTCTTTCTGTTGTCCGCATGAGACCAGTAGATCATGTTTGAAAAATGAGTTAAGTGGCATCTGAAAGATTCTGCAATTTAGTTGTCGGGAGGTATAACGACAGAAACTATGTGACACACCACGTCGTGAGATGTACTGACATATGGAATACATGAAATTATGCGGGACACATTTTGCTGCGCCATATAAACTTGGTGTAAACTTAAGCTTGCTATTTTCGAAGCGGAAGAATTGGATCCCATAAATGTTCGTAAGCTCTTTCATATTGAAAATGTTTAATATATTACGTGTGTCTTACAATACCCATACCGCTAAATTCTCAACACACGAGCTGAATCTTACTGGCTTGCAGATGGTAACAAGTAGGTTCGAGTCCGCAGATTATGTATTGGTGTCAGTAGTTACGGTAACCAAAGAGAGGTTTGTTATCCTAAGGATATAATTTCTTTCAATAACAACCCGCATTGAGTCAAACGCGGTGGCCGAACTTTTATTGTTCCTAAAGAAGGTAAACAGACTAAATCATGCATGTCATGATTGTTTCTTTCTTGTTGCTATGTAAACCTGCGCCGAACGTAATTTATATGCCTGGACTGCGACTCATTTATAGCCTTTAGCAAAGAAACATTTGTTCGTCTGTTTTTTCTTTCTGTCTGTCTGCATTTGTCTGTATGTCTGCCTGCCTGTCTGTCTGTCTGTCTGTCTGTCTCTATCTTTTTCTATTGTATTATCTTCTCTTTTCTCCTATCTCTTTCACCTCACTCGCTCCCACCTCTCTCTTCCCGTTCTTCATTTCTTTCGGTTGAATTTGTTTTCCTGTTACATTGCAAACCTTTACCCTGGGCCTTTACCACAAGGTCACTTGATTTTTATGCCTGTATTGACTTAGCTTTTCACTTCATATCTCAAAACTGTCCACGTAGGCATTTGAAAGCTAATCTACTTACTCGACTACATTTTGTCCGCTTGCTTCAAATATTTTTTAAACAAACCAGACGGTTTGATACTGATCTTTCTGCAAACGAAAGCGAAATTTGATATAATTCCTGTCAAAATTAGCACAATATCCGACAATTAGGGTTATAAACAACCAATTATCGTAGAAAAGGTAAACAAATTGAGGTATGCAAATCATGATTGTTTGTTTCATGATGCTATGGAAACGTATTGTAGAATCAGGTCAGCACAGACCCTGTGGCGTTGTACAGCCACTAACAAGAACATCGTACAAGGCGCTACCATCAAGGAAAATGAAAGAAGAAGAATATTTTAAATTTCTCTATCCAGATGACGAACTGTTTACCTCTACTTCTTTCTTCTTCTCATCAGAAGATATGTATATATACTATGCTGATTGTATAAAAAAATAACAAACTCACTAACAAACTCTACCATCTAACTTACGAAATCAATGAAAATTAAAGCTGCAAGCAGCCTTGGCGGGGCCCAGTTGATCAGCTGTAGATATGCAGACAAGTCCTGGTGTTTGCATGTTGCAAGGTCTAAAATATGCTGAATTGGGTCAAAGATGAATGAAATTATAGTCGAATGGGTGTGTTGGTTCTGGAGAAGAAGATTTTTAAAGATTAAATCACGATTTTCGCAAAATCCAATATGGCGGCCAAACCACGTGACCGATCAAAATGCCTTTCGCAAACTTGAAAGAGATCACACTTAACATGTTACATGTAAAATTTCAGTCAAATCAGTATGTTGGTTCTAGAGAAATTGATTTTTAAAGATTAAATCACGATTTTCGCAAAATCCAATATGGCGGCCAAACCACGTGACCGATCAAAACGCCTTTCGCAAACTTGAAAGACATCACACATATGATGGTATATGCCAAATTTCAGTCGAATCGGTGTGTTGGTTCGGGAGAAGAAGATTTTTAAAGATTAAATCACGATTTTTGCATAATCCAATATGGCAGCCAAACCACGTCACCGATCAAAACGCCTTTCGCAAACTTGAAAGACATCACTCTTAAGATGTTACATGAAAAATTTCAGTCCAATCGGTTTGTTAGTTCTGGACAAGAAGATTTTTAAAGATTAAATCACTATTTTCACAAAATCCAATATGGCGGCCAAACCACATGACCGATCAAAACGCCTTTGCAAACTTGAAAGAGATCACACTTAAGATGTTACATGTGAAATTTCAGTCGAATGGTGTGTTGGTTCTGGAGAAGATTTTTAAAGATTAAATCGTTTTTTTCTGGCAAAATCCAATATGGTGGCCAAGGTCACGTAACCGCTAAGAATTTAATTGGTCAAGTTTTAAGGGTAAAGGGCAAACATGCCACACACCAAAGTTGGAGATGATTTCCCCTGTGGTTTTGAGTAGTAGTGATTTAGAGATTTTCATGGAATCCAATATGCCCGCCAGGTCACGTGACTAATTTAAAATTCAAGGGTTAGGTGCACACCTTCTCATTGGCCCTATTAGCCCTGCAAGTTTCAGAAGTTTGCGGTAAGCGGTGTTTGAGTTCTAGGTCGACAAAAAAAGAGCGGAAGAAGAAGAAGAAGAAGTAAGAAATTGAAACCATAGGGGCCCAGCCAATAGGCTGGGCCCCTAATAAAGCTGCAAGCCGCATTGGTGGGGCCCAAGCGGTTAACATCGTTTCAAGTTCTTGCACTGATTACATTATGTGCAAAATTTGAGCTTGGAAAGGTTTATTGTATCTTTTACCAAAAGAAGGATTTTGAACATCATCTCATAGTTACTGTAGATTTCATTGGTAGGCATATCTTTTATGCAAAATCAAATATGGTGGCCAAACTACTTGACCAATAGAAATGCTTTTTGCAAACTTGAAGAAATCACTCTAAGGATGCCATGAATAAATTTTCAGCTCAATCGGTGTTTAGTTCTGAAGAAGAAGATTTTCTAACATGAAATTGGTATTTCTCGAAAATCCAAAATGGCGGCCAAATCACGTGACCGATCCAAATGTCTTTTAAAAACTTGAAAGAGATCACTCTTAGGATGACATGAGTAAAATTTCAGCTCAATCGGTGATTTAGTTATGGCACTGCAGCCTAAGCCCCTCAGTTTGTCCAATGAAAGCGTCCCCCACTTTTCGCCACACATACGCGAAGTACGCGTACAGAGGGTCGAATCCACCTTCCACGTCATGTTAAAAACTTCGCCGAATTTCCTCACTGCAAAGGTAAATATTTATGAAAGAATTGCAGATTCCATTTCCCTTACATGTTGCCCTTTCAATTACAGTATTTTGGCAAGAATTTGAAGGAGGAATTCCAAAAATACCCAAGCGATAATAGTCATGTGCAAAAATAGGTGAAAACACAGTCAACAGCCAAATGATCGTTAACTCGTCATCTCAGAAAAACACAAGAGAAACTCAAAAAAGTAAAATCATAGACTTTTAGTTAACCTTCAAGAGATGTGTAATCTGAAATATTGTAAGAAATAACAGCGAAATGAAAAAGTTAAGTCAGCGGGTTTTTCAGATGTATTTTTCATTTTACGATGTGGCGAATAAGCTCCATTTCCCATAGAAAACAATGGCGTCTAATGTACCGAACTGGTTGCAAACTTCTCTCAGGTTCATTTTTTTCAAATCTGAACAAATGATGGTGAAGAGCGGCACGGCGATCCTTTGATTGATATACAAAATTCCTGTGGTTTTAGATTTTTGAATTTCTTCACGAAACTTGTTTTATTTGCATTTTATTTATTCCGATCACTGAAATATACTCTTGTCCGGAATAAAATGGCGATTTGACGGCGTTTACATACACATAACAAGGGTCTCAAATTGGCGCATTGTAATCAGTAAGCGTCTCTTAAGTTGTACAGACCAAATACCTGTAAAGTTGTCGTAATTTACACAAAATTTTAGCGAATATGAACTGATACATTGTTGTGTTGCATATTCGCCGGTCGTCCCCGGCTCACAGTGCCGGCAAACTAGGCCAAAGCGCGCCAAAATACACTTAAACGTAAAAGTATTACAAAAACTGAAAAAAGTGTCGTCAATTTCATTTAAGTACAAGAAACCAACATAAACCTTGATGT
This sequence comes from Ptychodera flava, assembly GCF_041260155.1. Lineage (NCBI taxonomy): Eukaryota > Metazoa > Hemichordata > Enteropneusta > Ptychoderidae > Ptychodera > Ptychodera flava. The sequence continues at coordinate 2,315,701 of NW_027248352.1, forward strand.
TATGGTAAATAAGTCAAAATATGCGGGTTATTTTGGAAATATTCATGGCGTGACCTGAATTACACGAGCAGCACCCAAGCAGATTTCGATCGATAATCTATTGAAAATAAATTGATACAATGTTCGCCGTTGTCAATAGCGACCGGCCGATAGTGCTACGCAGTAGGAATAATGCTTCGCTGAGTACTGGACACTCAGACATGCTTTTGGGCCGCAGTGGGTGAGGAAGATTTTTTAGGATTAAATTGGTATTTTTTGAAAATCCAGAATGGCGGCCAAATCACGTGACCGATCAAAATGTCTTTCGCAAACTTGAAAGAGATCAAGTTAAGGATGACATGAGTAAAATTTCAGCTCAATCGATGTTTTAGTTCTGAAGGAGAAGATTTTTAAACATTAAATTGGTATTTTTCGAAAATCCAAAACGGCGGCCAAATCACTTGACCGATCCAAATGTCTTTTAAAAACTTGAAAGAGATCACTCTAAGAATGATATGAGTAAAATCTCAGCTCAATCGGTGTTTTAGTTCTGGAGAGGAATATTTTTGAATTTTAACTTGGTATTTTTCGAAAATCCAATATGGCGGCCAAGTCAAATGACCGATCAAAATGTCTTTTAAAAACGTGAAAGAGATCATTCGAAGGATGACATGAGTAAATTCTGAGCTCAATCAGTGTGTTGGTTCTGAAGAAGAAGATTTTTAAAGATTATATTGGTATTTTTAGAAAATCCAATATGGCGGCCTAAGTCACGTGACCTTACGCAATTGCTATATGAAAACATTCAAATTGACCAGACCCCTGGATCAACAGAAGAAGCCGTTTTTATGTTTTTAGAAAATCCAATATGGCCACCAGGTCACGTGACCAATCGAAATTGGTATACTTAGGTGCACGAGATCTCATAGGTACCTATTCGCCCTGCCAGTTTTAGAACTTTGTGGTTAGCGGTGTTTGAGTTCCAGGTCGACAAAAAAGGAGCAGAAGAACCAGAAGAAGAATGTTGAAGTCCTGTAAAAAACAATAGGGGCCAAGCCCATAGGCTTTGGCCCCTAATAAGCATGTTAGTGTCTGGTCGATCGACTGATTCAGAGAGTAATAAACACACCTGATTAACAGTCTACTATTCCAGACGCATGTTGCAGTACACTCAGAGTTGTTGATTTCGTTCCTATCAGTAAAAGAGCACACGCTACTATGTGATTCAGAAATGATATTTGTTGTGCCCTAACAGGCTAATATCACAAAGAAAAACGACCAGACGCCATTTTCCATCGAATATGACTCAGGTTGTCGCGAACTGCTGGGTGGAATCACCCATAGCGTAACTGTAACGCTAACACACTCACTGTGACAGATAGCTATCTGTTTGTCAGATTAGTAAATCCACCTATTTTATATATATATATATATATATATATATATATATATATATATATGTGTGTGTGTGTGTGTGTGTGTGTGTGTGTGTGTATGTATATAGCCTGCATTCTATATATCAAAATAATCTTAAATTTGCATGTTTTCAAGCATAAAAATGGTCAAATACGCTATCCTACCGCTGATGATACATGTGTATATTTTACGGCATAATTTTCTCATTTTTGGTCGAAAATTCTTTAAAAGTCGTTTTCTTCAAAACGGCTTGTGATACAGCTTTAATTTCAAATATACATGTTCACGAATATGACCTAATGTTTTTTATTATTGTAATGAAACATGCAATTGCAAATTTGTTCATGTCAGCCAGTTTTCGTCACTTTGTTCAAAAGTGTACTTCATCAAAAGTTGCGGTCAAGTAACTTGACAATTTCGCATGCATGATCCTAGAGATGACATAAATGAGATTTCTTCAAACTTTGCCGAAATATGCGAATTTGTATTTTTTGATTTATTTGTCATTCTTTCCTTAAGAGCTCTGGCCTAACAGATTTAATAAAAAATGTACAGGTGCCCCAGGATAAAATAAGTCATAGATTTTCATGCTTTGGAAAAATACACAATTTGTATCGGGGCAATCTGTACATCCTTAAATTAGTTATACCAACCCAGGATATGTTGTAAGCAAGTTTTGAAAATTTAAACATAATGCAGTCATATTTGGAATCAATCTGTGAAATGTGATCAGCAGACAAATATTTAATAAAGGAAACATAAACACTGATAAGAGATTTGGATCCAGAAAAATGTCAGATGGCAAGATGCACCCTTCAATGAATGCAGACTCAAGTACATTTGCCTAGTTTGAATCATTGTGTGTTAGATAAACATACACACACTTATCAGGTAATTGATGGATTAGGTAAATCATAACAAATGGGAGCCAGACAAGTGCAATTCATAAATATGTATACTAACTTTCTGTGAAAGATAGCTGTCAGTTAGTCAGCTAGGCAAATTCGCCATTTTAGATTTCATAGACATTAAACAACTACTATCTATAAAGCCCGCATTCATCATACTGATGGTAGTAAACTTCGCAATAGCAAAATATAGATGACTAGATGACTTGAATACTAATTGACTGAGATCTAAATTGTACTGAACATCAATTGCATACTGCGGTATTGTGCAACCGAATACAGCTTTTTTCATTTTACTCTCTGCCTTTCAACAGGCTCCGTTCTCTTATGTGACAGAAATTTCTCAAAGTACCGTCAACATAATTGGAACTTATCTGGGATAATTGGATTTTCATATTTTTCAAATTCCTCAAAAGTTTTAGTTGCCTTATAGCTTAATGTCTCAATATTACAAATTACTCATAAAAACAAGTGTGTAACGTAAAAAGAAAGGCAGAGGAGCTAATATTTGAAGATTTTAAAGACATTACTTCACCATCCAATTATCCCAAATTAGTTCCAATAGTGTTCATTTATGATACATTGATTTTGACAGCAGTATAGGTGATGTAATATCAGATATGGCTATTGAGCACTTTTCAGTTTGATGACGTTTTTGGCTTCGTTGCCTGTCATCAGACAGGACCAATGTAAAGACCTATTGAACTACAATCACGATTGGTGAATATACTTTTGGGAAAACTGGTACAAATGTTGCGACTGTTTTAATGAGAAAGTAGAATTTCTACTTTTGTGAGACTAGCCTCTTTGGTATTTCTCGGCTAAATTTCAACTCGGTAAACCATAACTTGTATTTATTTTCTGTTTATGCATGGATGCCTCATGCATCCATTTGTCTGTGTGTGTGCGTCTATGGATGTGTTTGTCTTTGATGAGATGAATTTATCCAACAAAAGAATATTATCTTCAGCATAAATGTTGCCTTTGTCCATTTTTATCCATTAGCCAGGCATAGAAAATCATCATGCTTTTCTACTGATATCTAAACTATTGTGAAACTCTGGGTTTTGCTACCATAAATTTCACTCTTTGTAAGCGGTCAGAAATTCGGGCAGAGGACAGCTTTTATACAAGTAGTTGAGGGATACGATGTACACGACCTGTTACCATTTAAAACGTATCAATATCTACACTGTTGAAGGCACCACAACTTCAATCACAAAATGTAAGAGTTTAGCCTGAAGATGATTTATACGATACACTCACCTTTTGAATTGTTTTCAATAATGGTGGTAATTTAGTATTTGAGGCATAGTAGTCGCAACTTGCAACATGATATTTTAGTGTGTAAGATACGAGATATTCATGATGCATGTATACAATTGGTTAACGTGAGACTTGACACCCATCTCCATGGAAAACCAGCTCAGAAGAAAATTGCTGGTCTTGTGCCAATGTAATGAAACCAAAATGGGCAAATGTGCAACATTTCAGCAAAATTAAAGTACTGGCTAATCTGACCCAAAGGCTAAAAAGAAACAACAACATTCACCCTGACACTTCTATAGCTAGCCCTGCCTCAAGACACCGTCGTTGACCCAGCGACGGCAATTCGCGTCACCTTTGTACCAGCACTATGACATAAAAACACACTCCTGGCAAATAGATTCTGTGTCCCCAACTCCTAGCAGAATACCTTTATTTACAATGGCTTCATAGTCACTTCTCATAAAAGGTCATGCTGTCACAAATGATCCCCAACAATTATCTCCCGGTTTAAGGGGTTGGGCCTATCTGTCACCAACCTTTTACTTTTACTGACATTTGGAAAGCAACCTTCCCTGTAGAAATATTATACTGGTGTACGTATTTGCACAAAATTTACGGTTTGACAAATTAAGTGCAATAAGGAAAGCATTTGACGAATAGCTTGGCTATAACCCTATTTCTGGCCGAGTCAAAACTTCAGCAGGACGCCTCTTAATTAATTTAGGTATTTGTGACTGTCCACATTGGCCCTTGAAAGCTAGCGTTCTAAATACATTCAATATGTGCTCCCTAGCTTCAAATTAGACATGTCGGTACTGATCTTTCTACACACGACAGGACAAGAATGCAGTTCTTTCAATAATTGCACAATACCTCAACAAAGGCGTTACCGAACTGTGTCCGTAAAGGAGGTAATCAGGTTATGGGTGTCAAGATTGTTTGTTAGTCCCCACGGACACCGTCCGGGGGGACTTATAGGTTTGGTCATGTCCGTGCGTGCGTCCGTCCGTGCGTGCGTCCGTCCGTTCACGCAGATATCTCTAAGATGCCTGGAGCGATTTCATTCAAACTTGGTACAAGGATTACTTCATATGTCATACAGATGCACGTCAATTTGTTTTGTGATACAATCCAATATGGCCGCCAGGCGGCCATTTTATTACGATTTTTTCATGTACAGAGCCATAACTCAGGCATGTTCCAACCGATTTTATTCAAAGTTGGTACAAGGACATTGACCAATGTCATACAGATGCACGTCAATTTGTTTTGTGATACGATCCAATATGGCCGCCAGGCGGCCATTTTATTACGATTTTTTCATGTACAGAGCCATTACTCAGGCATGTTTCGACCGATTGTATTCAGAGTTGGTACAAGGACATTGACCAATGTCATAGATATGCACATCAATTTGTTTTGTGATACAATCCAATATGGCCGCCAGGCGGCCATTTTATTATGATTTTTTCATGTACAGAGCCATTACTCAGGCATGTTTCGACCGATTTATTCAGAGTTGGTACAAGGACATTGACCAATGTCATAGATATGCACATCAATTGTTTTGTGATACATCCAATATGGCCGCCAGGCGGCCATTTTATTACGATTTTTTCATGTACAGAGCCATTACTCAGGCATGTTTCGACTGATTTTATTCAGAGTTGGTACAAGGACATTGACCAATGTCATAGATATGCACGTCAATTTGTTTTGTGATACAATCCAATATGGCCACCAGGCGGCCATTTTATTACGATTTTTTCATGTACAGAGCCATAACTCAGGCACGTTTCTACCGATTTTATTCAAAGTTGGTACAAGCTTATTGACAAATGTCATAGCTGTGCACGGCAATTTGTTTTGTGATACGATCCAATATGGCCACCAGGCGGCCATTTTATTACAATTTTTTCATGTACAGAGCCATAACTCAGGCATATCTCAACCGATTTTATTCAAAGTTGGTACAAGGACATTGACCTATGTCATACATATGCACGTCAATCTGTTTTGTGATACGATCCAATATGGCCGCCAGGCGGCCATTTTATTACGATTTTTTCATGTACAGAGCCATTTGTCAGGCATATCCACATGTTTCGACCAATTTTATTCAAAGTTGGTACAAGGACATCAACCAATGTCATAGCTATGCACATCAATTTGTTTTGTGATGCGATCCAATATGGCCACTGTGCGACCATTTTGTTACGATTTTTTTCATGTCCTGAACCATAACTCAGACATGTATCAAGCGAATTCATTGAAAAGTATTTTTATCACAGACCTAATGAAGAGGACTCTATCCTCTTTGAGGACCTGTAATCAAAATACCCATTAACAAGTGGGGACTGTGTCATCAACGATGACTTGTTTCCTGTTGTTATAGAAACCTTGCACAGAAAGAATTTCAATACACCCAAGACTGTGACTGATCCACAGACTCGGGATAAACAAACAAACTTTTCTCCGCCATTTTCCCCTTCTCTCTTTCTCGCCGAGAATATTCTGCTCTTCAAACGTAACTCTCCTCGTGGCATTGCCACCTAAAGCCTACATTCAGCATTTGAATGTATTCATTGCAAGTAAATTCCATATTCGATCATTGATTGTTTTCGTTACACTGTCACTTCAGGACAATCCTGAACCGTCACAAAGTTTGAAAATCCTTAAAAAAATTATAGATTTTCCTGCATAGCATTTTCATTTTTGTAAAAATTTGTAAATTATATACAGGTCTTAAGCTGTTCACGTTTGCTATCTTTGGATATCGAAAGCATATACGTAGAAACGTAAGTCTCGTCGGTGTTATCTGTCTTCAATTTCATTTGCATTCAAATCCTAGTGGCGAGAAGTTTAACTTTATGGTACCGATATGGCTACGTGCCAAAATGAATGGGATAAACATGAGTTGGTTTGCTCAAACAAGACAGTACTCGAAAACAGCTGTGCTTGTTTATGTATGGTATATGAGTAGTAGTTGCTCCCCATTTTTAACAAAGACAGATGAGTTTGTAGGGACCTGTGTGCCAACGAACGTTCAACGATGGGATTTATTTCAATTCAATCAAAATATGTAAACACACGCGGATATCCGAACAGTGCCTGTATTGACATAAAGATAGTAACCGGATTGTTTACTTGTTTGTTGTTGGCTTAGTGACCATTTATTTAAATATCAAAGGGTGGTCATTTACAGTATTATTCTTATTTGCTCACCCGTAAAGTCATCCACGTCACTCCAGTACAACTTCACTAATTGCGTTGAAATCTTGCTTCAAACATTTTAAACATATCAAATGTGTCGGTACAGAAGTCTTTGCAAACTAGAGGCTTATGATATTTTTATGCAATACATTCAATATGGTACAATAACCCGAAAAACCCGGTCACCGAAATATTTTTGTAAAGGAGGTAACCTTGTTTAAGAATGCATGTCACAATCGCTTGAGTGTTTTTGTAGTGAAAAGCTATTTTTCAATACTATTAATAGAGTGATTGTGATTGTCCTGCACCTCATTCATTCCTACAAGGCACCGTCGATGACGTGGCTAGCATAAATAAACAAAAAGGACGATTTTCAATCGGTCCTTTTTTCTGCCTAAAAGTATCACTTTGCCTTCCTCCTATATCTCATACTCTCTCGAGTGTGTTTTAGGACCGTTTATCTTAACAAGTATTTGGGATACTGCCTCCTATCTGTTTACTACTGTTTGGAATTAGAACATCAGTGCGCAAGCGACTGAATCCATGTCATTGGTCAATGGCGTCGCAGTTTTGACGAAGACCTCATGCTCATTTCAGAGAGAGAGAGAGAGAGAGAGAGAGAGAGAGAGAGAGAGAGAGAGAGAGGAGAGAGAGAGAGAGAGAGAGAGAGAGAGAGAGAGAGGAGGATAAAAGTGGCCGCTGTAGAATAGTTACAAAAAAGGCATTGCTGATATGCTGGCGTAGATGTCCTTGGTGATAAGAAACAAATAATCATGGGTTACATAGTTTTGACCTGGTTATGTGTTTCATGATACACGAATATGGAGAGTATTTTTCTTGGGCTAATGTGCTTCGAATCCTGATAAATGATCTTGCTCACTCGCTATCACCAATCACACACTCAAACTTTATCAGAGCAATAAATACATCGATTTACTGGGCGGAAGACAGCCTCGGGTGCAATTCTGTCCACCAGCAGAGCTATTAAGGCAGGGTAGAAAATACGGAGTTTCCACAACGTACGGTATCAAGTCACCTAGTGGAGAAGCAACAAACAGAACCGCTTGGCTAAATCCCCACTCGCAAGAAAGAGTGGTTCAATATGGCCGGCAAATCGGGACACCAGACTTTTAGCCGTGGTCACATGTGTACAGAACAATACCTACTGTACTTTGGGGTCTATGCGTGCACTTGTAAGGGCAATGTCTTGACCTTTATTTTCCTTCATGCGAACTAAGTAAATGTCACATCAATGTCACATCTGTCACTCATTTTGCTTTTCAGTTAAACTTTAATACATTACAGTAAGGTGTCGATCCAATTAAATTAAATTCATTATCGACATGTAGATGGCCTTAGAAATGTCAAAAGAATGTATAGAAATTGAAAATTTACATTAAATTTTATCTCGACTCCATTGGAATCAACGATGCTATGAAGGAAGAGTTCTGTCCCAAATTCTAGCACTCTATAAATGTCTCTTTCATGAAGGATGTGCTTTGATTACATATCACAATACATAAAATATCAATTATAAACAGGAACGGTTTGTCGTTACAGGGTGTTTCGAGGCATTTTTCCAGGAGTTTAACTCGACAGCTTACTGGTAGACCAAGTAGACTATGTCACATTTTATCTGATCCAAATGGAACATTCTTAGTCAACTTTATTTGTTTACTTATTAGAAAACATATTTACTACTGTAAATTGCAGGAAGCAAACCGAACTATAGAGGTGTACTTTCCTTTGTCAAGAGAATCTATCATATTGAATATTTTATTGCAAAAAAAAAATACAAATACAGTCTCACTTGAAAAAGTGGCAACCCCTACTACATCACTTATATTAACCAGCAAAATGTCGCTTATTTTATACTGCATTTATACTTTATTTACATCTATTTATTTATTGTACGGAGAAAAAAATATTCAATGGATGTAATGTGAATAATTAATGCGCACCCAATAAAACATTGCAAAAAAAAAAAATCGACACAAAATCCATGAACGCCAATTCTCAACAAATACCATGTTTGGTGCAGGTATGATTAATTTAGCCCATCGCCCATATCTCAAAGTTAAACAATTATACAGTCACTACTAGATACATCTCCGTTGGCGCACAATCTAGGGCAGGCTTTTTACGAGATAGTACTTAAACCGTTAATATTAAACTCTCTCTTAATATGTAGCAAATACTGAGTAATTATAATTGAAGCCCTGATCCAAATTACGCACTTTAGCTAATCTAACTCCAAATTGGCGGGTTTGTTTTTTCTGCCATGCGTAAACTCATTTAATTTCCCCAATTACTTAGCTGTCATCGTCTATTAAAATAGGCTTCATCGAAGTACAAGTACGATACGAATAATTTGAAAGTATGCGTTTCCGTTGTCGCAGCAGGCACGTAGTCGATAATATTACATGTCTGTACTGTATTCAGAATTGCATATTTTTATAAAATGGCATTAAATATTATTCTGCGTTTGACAAACATCTCCGTGTTCTTATACATTGAGTGATGCAAGGTGACCTTAGGTTTCTGCGTTTTCAGAGAAAATACTGAATGGAAAAGTATAGTGTGCAGTCCTTAAAGGACTTAGAATGTGAACTTTCAACCTCGCTGTGAAAGCTGTCAGAGCTGTATGCATCGCCGATACTACATTAACAACATTATTTGCTTAACAAACGTGTTTACATGTATTCTGCTCTTTTCGAATTCGCTGCTGCCTACCGCCCAAGGTACGTAGTGTATCAACAACATACTTCACGAAGTCTGTTTATGTTTTGTTTTTGCATCTAGTCCTTGTTTAAAACTAAAATGCAAGGGAAATAATGTGTAGTCACTTACTATTGTACTTAAACTTGGGGTAGAAATGTAAATTTACACAAGAACTGAATGAAGACATTTATTTTAGAAGACTCGACAAAATATGACAGGCAGATTGCCATGTTTTCATAACATTTGTTTTCACGTTCAGTGCTATTTCATAGATAGATATCAACTGATTTAATTAAAGCTTGGTATAAAGACAAACAATAACGGACAAAAAATGTCTTCATCATAATATGCAAAGAATTATCTTGCTCCAATTGAAACCAAAGAAATCGTGGATGCAGTAAAATAAATTGAGAGTTTAAAGCCAGATACAGAAATTGTTATCACTTCATTTTATGATACAAGTACTGTATGCATATTTGTGTTTGTTACTGTAAAGAAAATATGAATAACAATGAAGGTCAGGAATGATTCTCCCTCGTAAAGTTTTTGACAAATATATATTAAATATATTCCACTCAGTGTTATAGAACAATTTTTAGTCCCCACGGACACCGTCCGGGGGGACTTATAGGTTTGGTCATGTCCGTGCGTGCGTGCGTGCGTCTGTGCGTCCGTGCGTCCGTCCGTCCGTTCACGCAGATATCTCAGACATGCCCTGGTCAATTTCTTTCAAACTTTGCACAAGAATAGTACCCTACCTCATACAGATGCACGTCGATTTGTTTCACAATGCGATCAAATTTGGCCGTGTTAGAGGACTTTTTAGTTATACCTCCATAGACTCCCATGTATAAGGCAGTTCTCCATAGACTCCATGTATAAGGCAGGCTCCATAGACTCCCGTATATAAGGCCAAGAAAAATAAAAATTTAGTTTCTCATCGTATTCATATTGCAAAAAGGATGCAGTGACACAGTTTTTAGTCCCCACAAATAAAGTCCAGGGGGCTTATAGATTGGGTCATGTCCGTCCGTGAGTCCATCTGTTCACACAGATATCTCAGACACTTTGACAAAATGTCATGTGACCTTGGTGACCTTTGACCCCAAATATACATATTTGTCCATAACTCAGTAACCACAAGTGCTAAACCTTTCATATATGGTATGATGGGACACCTTATGACGCCACATATTGTACCTCATTAATTATGTGCATATCTAATTTTGAGCGACCCAATAGAGCTAGAGGTCTGATGTGTGGTATATAGGGATAACTTAGCAGTACAATTTTTGATAAAAATGTCACATGACCTTGGTAACCTTTGACCTCAAATATACATAAATTTGTCCGTAACTCAGTAACAACAAGTGCTACACCCTTCATATTTGGTATGATTTGACACCTTATGACGCCACATAATGTACCTCATTAATTATGCGCATATCTAAGTTTGAGCGAGCCAATACAGCTAGAGGTCTGATTTTTGGTTTATAGGGATAACTTAGCAAAACAATTTTTTGACGAAATATCATGTGACCTCAATGACCTTTACCTCAAATATACATATTTGTCCATAACTCAGTAACAACAAGTGTTACACCCTTCATATTTGGTATGATGGGACACCTTATGACGCCACATATTGTACCTCATTACTTATGCACATATCTAATTTTGAGCGAGCCAATAGAACTAGTGGTCTGAATTTTGGTATATAGGGATAACTTAGCAATACAATTATTTTGACAAATTGTCACGTGACCTCAATGACCTTTGACCTCAAATATACATATTTGTCCATAACTCAGTAACCACAAGTGCTACACCCTTCATATTTGGTATGATGGGACACCTTATGACGCCACATATTGTACCTCATTAATTATGCACATATCTAATTCTGATCAAGCCAATAGAGCTGGATGTCTTATTTTTGGTATATAGGGATAACTATAGGATAGAAATTTTTTTGACAAAATGTCATGTGACCTCGATAACCTTTTACCTAAAATATACGTTTATGTCAATAAATAAGTAACCACAAGTGCTACGTCCTTTATATTTAGTAGGATGAGTGACCTTGTGACAACACACGCTTTACCTCATTAATTATGCACATATCTAATTCTGGGTAAGGTAATAGAGCTAGAGGTCTGAATTTTGGCATATAGGGATTAATTAGCAATACATTTTTTTTTCAAAATGTCACGTGACCTTGATGACCTTTGACCTTTATTATACATATATATGCATAACCTTTGCTGAAACTGATAAAGAAACAACTTCCATACAAAGACATTACACTTTGTTAAGTTGTCTGCAACCCCCATCTGTATCACAGTGATTTTAATCTAGACCCACTTTTTCAACAGGACTCTCCTCTCAAAGTATCAAAGTACCCTTGAACAAGTGGGGACTATGTCATTGACAATGACTTGTTATATGTAGGTTTTCTCTATCCTATGTTAGCTGTAAGACATCATTTACACTGTATAATTTGGCGAGGAAAAAAACTGCGCAGAATACAGTAAAGAACAGTGTTTTCTATATTCTTTGCTTTCCTTCTCGGTCCTTGGTTTAAGTATTGCTCTACAAAGAGGTGCACGGTGTTCGTACATCGTGGCCACAATAGTTCAAAGGTTAGAGCTGTTAGCATCACTTTACACATTGAGTAGACGAGAGACTAATACATATTTTGTTTATTCCATATGCTGTTTTGTCACCACAGATTGCAATGCAGGTTATATAAAGAAATAGAGTACCGACTCGAGGCTGACAATTCATATTGGTGGGTAAGATTTTATATAATGCCTTTAATTAAACACTAATTAAAGATGTTACGAAATATACATGCGGATGTTACTTATACAGTTCATATACAAGAAAGGGTGATCTCTGGCACTGTCACATACAATCCGTCTACATTTTGAACCCATCTGATTAAAATCAGATGTAGAGTACGGCGACGTCTATACTTTCGTTTTATTCTCTTGCTGTCGCCTCTCACTAAATCTGACCAACTCCCATAGAATAATGTAGAAGGTCGCGTTCAAATCTCACGCTCTGGCCAGAACATCAGACCTATCAGAAGGCGCCTTACAGACAACAATAGATATGATTCGCGAGCATGCATGTGCGCGAAGAAGACGCACGTAAATCGAAATGGCATCAAAGTGTGTGACCAAGACATCCGTCCAGTTGTAAACATAGGCTCATGGTGAATTTTAAAATCACTTGTCTTCCACATTGTAATCTTGCTAAAGATGCTTTTCTGGAGCAAATGGTAAACGACACTAACAATAGAATCTGGTTTAACTGTTTAAGTGCTTTAATTAAAGAAGTGGAATGGACTTGTTCCTTAATAAAGCTCCATCATTTAAACATTATAAATTTATAACTAGATTGATTAAAACAAATTTAACAAACAATTATGAAATCTTTTGGAAAAAATTGATCACTGATGAAAATAGTAAACTAAAAATGTATGCCAAAATAAAACATTATTTTATATTAGAACCCTACTTAACACAGTTACAAGGTGAGAAAGAAAATTACTCACCATACTTCGCATTAGCAATCATGATCTGGCAATTGAAAAAGGGAGACACACTGTTCCAAAAACCCAATTACGGAAAGATACTGCAATCAGTGTACTAACAACAGTATTAAGATGAAACACACTTTTTATTAGTCTGTCAGAAATAAAAAAGTCCAAGAAAAAACCTTTCGATAAAAATCAATTCCCCAAGCGATATAACTGAAAATCAGCTTATTTCTCTACTAACGAAAAAACCCAGTTATCTTTTAATGAACAACTTGCAGATTATGTTTTTTACTTTATATAAACAAAGAAATACTTAATTATATTTATTATTAGCTACTATTATTATACTGTATTACTTTATCTTTTTTGGAGAAAAAATTGAACTTATTTATGTATCATTTTTATTGCCACAAATGTGATTTAAATCCTATATTTACAAGCAAGCATTAAATATAATTATCATATTACATTGTCTGTAAATTTAATGTTGAAACATGCATTTTATTAATGACCATGCAAACGGAAATAAACAAGGGGAGCTTTAGAGACAAGCCATGCGTACGAAGCTTTGTGCTCGCAATGTTATACGCCTCCCACCACAGCCCTGCTGACTATGATACACGGCGATCGCGGTCCTGATTAGAACCCCGCACGCAAACTACCTTTTCTAAGGGAGCTTTCAGTAATTACACAGGGGGTGGGCCGGGGAATTGGGGGAGGGTCACTTTTTAGAAAACAGTTCAAGGGGGAGAGTCACTTTTTATAAACCTGTCTTGGGGGGAGGGTCACTTTTGACAGAAGCTGATATTATAGCCAAAACTTTGATTGTCTGTGTGATATTTCCTGAAAAGGAAATCACCAACAAAATACGCACACACTTATAGACCCCAATGCATAGTGAATTGACATTTTGGTGAAATTCCAAAATCAAATTTCTTGCACAACCATGGACTTGTAACCACTCTAGTCTAATCAAGAACAATAATGTGAATAATCAAGCATACATAAATGCACAGATTTATCTAATTTTGTACTGAAAAAAAATTATTCATAGTTTCCATCATAGACCGCAATGCATAGTGAATCGACATTTCAGTGAAATTCCAAAATCAAATTTCTTACACAAGCATAGACTTGTAACCACTCTAGTCTAATCAAGAAAATTAATATCAATAATCAAGAGTACACAAATGCAAAGATTTACCTAGTTTTGTATTGGAAAAAACTATTCATAATCTCATCATAGACACCATGGATAGTGAACCAACTTTTTAGATGAAATTCAGAAATCAATTTCTTGTACACAAATGTTCATTTTACTTCCCTATTCAAGCAAAGTACATTTAAATACATTATCAAACATATATAAAATACAGATATAGCATGTTTTGTGGGGGTAAATTGTCAATAATTTGCCTGATAGACTCCATGTATTACGACTGGATATATTTGGATGAAGCGCTGAATCAGCAACATCTTGCCTTCTTATAGTTGCACAAAATATGGTGACCCTCCCTAAAATGTATGAAATACCATATCTCTTCAAAAATTATTGCGTGATAAATTGCGACTGTCCCTCCAAAAACACCAGCCCTCCCCTCTGTATTTTGTCCCTAACATAACATTTGAACCAAGTGTTATGCAAATTAGCTGATGCTGTTTTAGTTATTCCCGGGGAGAATACCGCAAAGGGATGGGGGACGGTCAAGTTTTAGAATGTCGTACAAGGGGGAGGGTCACATTTTAGACAGGAGGATAAGGGGGAGGGTCACATTTTACTGTACAGGTGTTCCGCCGGCCCACCCTCTGTAATTACTAAAAGCTCCTTTTCTAACTACGTTCGGCCGAAATCAACTCGATACCGATGTATACCTACCCGAATCACTCAATTGCTCACTGACTGCAAAAAATTGCTCTCGTGACGTCCAAAACCGTTAGTTTACCAGCGATTCAAGGTCAAGGGTCCACGGGCCGGCCATATCTCTCATGAACGTATCCAATGGCGAGCTACTGGGCCCTTGACCGTACATCGCCGGCAAACTAACGGTTTGGGATGTCAGGAGAGCAATTTTTTGCAATCTGTGAGTGGTTGAGTTATTCGGTCCAATTCACGTGCCGCATGCCGCTTGCGATTATTTGACCTCCTTTATTATCTAAGCTCATTATTTGACCTGCATTTGAACCCTACCCAAAAATTATTGCACTTGGAGATTCACAATGGCGGCTGATACGGTCGGTCCCCTCGCAGATGGAGAAAAGCGGGCTTTGCGTAAGTTTTAAAGCGCAGCTCAGCACATCACGTATCTAGAATAGTTGGGCGCGCTCGAAAACTGAGATCGACCACGATTTTGGATTAAAAATCGATTGTTTTCGGCAGCGGAACTGGGCTGTGGTGGGTAGCCGACGGTGGCCTCGTCGGTTATACCCAGTTCCATGGAGCGAAGCGCGACCGAGATTATGTGTTTAGGGACCGAGCACAATTAACGGCAGGGGGGCGACAGAGAAAACGGGGGGCACGAAACAAAATGAGTGTTCTTGGGGTGGGCCATGAAAATTCCAGGGAAGGTAAGGGTGGGCCACCAAACATGACAGACAGAGAATATTTTTCAGCATTTTTTTCCTTGTTGAAGCTGGAGTTCCTTGTTAAACTTCTTGTAGCATGATGAAATACCAAGTCTTAAACCTCACAATGCAGTTGTTATGTGTAATATGAGCAATATTATTATTTAAAATTGACTTCATTTGTCAACAATAATAATGGTTGGTAATGATACAGAGGCTAGGTTGAAACTGGTTATTTTCTCATGCTATAGGAAGAACTAGAATACGTAGTGGACACATAGGAAAAAAAATACTGAATAAAAGGAGAAATTAAGGCTGCAAACAGCGTTGGCGGGGCCCAAGCGGTTAACATGGTTTCAAGTTCTTGCACTAATAATATTATGTGCAAAATTTGAGCTTTGAAAAGTATTTTGTATCTTTCACCTAAAGATCATCATCTGATAGTTACTGTAGGTTTCACTGGTATTCATTATCTTTTATACAAAACAAAATATGGCGGCAAAACTACTAGACATATCAAAATGCTTTTTGCAGACTTGGAAGATATCACATTTAGGCTGACATGAGTAAAATTTCATTTCAATTGGTGTTTTGGTTCTGGGGTAGAAAATATTTACAGATGAAATTGTGATTTTCGCAAAATGCAATATGGCGGCCAAATCATATCACTGATCCAAATGTCTTTTCTAAACTTGAAAGAGATCACTCTAAGGATGACATGAGTAAATTTTAAGCTCGGTCGGTGTTTTACTTCTGGAGAACAAGATTTTTAAAGATCAAATTGGTATTTTTTGAAAATCCAAAATGGCGGCCAAATCACGTGACCGATCCAAATGTCTTTCACAAACTTGAAAGCGATCAGCATAATGACATGAGTACAATTTCAGCTTAACTGTTCTTTTACTTCTGGAGAAGAAGATTTTTAAACATTAAATTGGTTTTTTTCGAAAATCAAAAATGGCGGCCAAATCACGTGACCGATCCAAATGCCTTTCGCAAACTTGAAAGATATCAAGCTGAGGATGACATGAGCAAAGTTTCAGCTCAATCGGTGTATTAGTTTAGGAGAAGAAGAGTTTTAAAGATTAAATTGGTATTTTTCGAAAATCCAATATGGCGGCCAAATCACGTGACCGATCCAAATGTCTTTTTCAACCTTGAAAGACACCGCTCTAAGAGAGACATGAGTAACATTTCAGCTTAATCAGTGCGTTAGTTCTGGAAAAGATGGTTTTTGAAGATTAAACTGGTATTTTTCGAAAATCCAATATGGCTACCAAATCACGTGACCGATCCAAACGTCTTTCTTAAACTTGAAGGACAACACTCTAAGGATGACATGAGAAAAATTTTAGCTTAATTGGTCTGTTGGCTCTGGAGAAGAAGATTTTTAAAAATTAAAATGGTATTTTTCGAAAATCCAATATGGCGGCCAAGCTCACGTGACTGCATGCAATTTTATTTGCCAATTCTTAAGACCTTAGGTCATGCTTGCTATATAAAAAAATTCAAACTGACTAGACCCTAGGTCAACAGGAAAGCCATTTTTAAGTTTTCGGAAAATCCAATATGGCCGCCAGGTCACATGACCAATCAAAATTTTAAGGATAATATGCACGAGTACACCTAAGTAGCTATAAGCTCTGCAAGTTTGAGAAGTTTATGTCAAGCGGTTTCTGAGATCAAGAGTGATAAAAAAGTGACAGTAGAAGAATAATATTGATCTCCAGTAAAACCAATAGGGGCCCAAGCCGCAAGGCTTTGGCCCCTAAAATGGCATTAATGGGTCTTTTATATTTAGCCCATGAAGGACTATTCCAATGGCAGACTGTCATTATAGTGGAGTAACATTGAATATCTTGGGTAGTCATAGAAAGGCAGACACTGGGTTGTGGAAAGTGCATTGAAATCACAATGGTCATGTTATACATTTTCCCAAACATCTGAAAACATCATACAGATACTCAGTTGAAGTAAAGCATAGACATACCGGTATATGAAATGCTAAACATGCATACCAGCAAACAGACTCAAAAATAATTATGCAGTTCAGTTCAGTCTTCTCAGTGAAAAAAAAATGTCCCAAAATTCTTACCCTTTGCTGTATCATACTTCGGAAATTAAAAAGACAATGCATTCATTCTATATACCATGGGTAATATGTACATGACCCCTGTGTGACCATTTGTTCGGATGACTTTTGAGTAAAGGGTTAATTTAAAACTATATTAAACTGTGCAGTGAACACTGTCATCATTAAAAATAATTCATGTCTAAATCAATGCTTCAACTATAACAACTATAACAGCACTGAATGAACTTGTAGATTGTTTATAAGGTATTTGGTAATTTCATCATTCTTTGAGATTAAAATAGCACAACACAATACTGAAAAGTAGCTGTAGGTGTTACAAGTAGTAAAGCTTGAACATATATTATTTTGTTTGTTTATTATTTATATATTTATTTGTTTATTATTTATTTCAAGAATGCAAGAATGTTGTTTTCACTAAAGCATATATTAAAAGTTATAAGGATTATATATATGTGTACAACTTTGTACCTATGTAATCTTTCTTTTTCGAGGAGGGGGCCACAACATTTTGTTGCCAGTGAATGGGGGGGGGCACTAAAATTTTTGCTGGTGTTAGGGGGCCTGTAAAACATATACGCACCACATATTTTCTCTTCCAGCCCCCCTGCCGTTAATTGTGCTCGTTCCCTTGTTATAGAGATATGTTATTATACCACAGTTCCATGGAGCGAAGCGCGACCAAGATTATGAGTTTATGTTATCAGACGCGAACGACTCTAAAGTCTCTCGCATTTTGCCAAGGCGGTCGCAGTGGGTGGTGACCGCTCTAAAGCTCCAAAACCCAATGTTGCAACATCCCTGTGTTCCGACACCCCTATGTATTCTTAAGCTTAAAGGCTTCTGCGGGAACTAGTTTTCTGGCTGTCAAGTCTTATTTGCAATGTAATAAATATAAACCATTTGTAGACGCAAGGCTTCAATAGAAGTTTACGCCGAAATCAATCTATGATTCATTCCTAATGATCTATAGTTTATTATATACTCTTCCGTAAATATGTTTGACCTTGACAAAGCGACTATATTGTCATATTTATTTGCCAAATATAGACCACACTGCATTTGATTGTATTGCAATATTAGAATCCAAATCATCTCAACATATTCGTGCCATTATTGAAGCCTTCTCATCCGGATGAGTCCGGATGAGAATTATGAAAAAATGAGAAAGCAATAGGGCCTACTTCTATCTTTTATCTTATTTTACGGCCAGTTACAGTTGCATCTGTAAGCTACAGACTGAAAAGCCGGTACTGATAAGTATCAAGGAAATATTCGTTCAATGAAGATGTCTTATCATATGTATGCCACATTGTATTTTTGGTTTGTTGAGAACTATTCTCGAGCATGATTATTTTTATTGTAAACTCATAGGGTCGCTATCCTAACGACTTTTTATTGCTTTGTTTGCTATGAACCGCCGTAAAGAAGTATGTTGATTCGTTGTGAGGAGTCCAACCTTTAAAACTGTATTGTCTCCCCACGATTTTGTTTCTTTCTTTTCTTCCCTTTCGATTGTGCGATGTTATTTTTCTTCCGCAGAGCGCGATATTAATAGAAAAAAAATCCACACCGTCGAACATGCAGTCGCTGTTTCTTCTAGTTGAAAGTTTAACATATTTTTTGCTATTTTGGATAGGCAAATAAAACATACTGCCTGCACTGAAGCACTGCCATGCACACAGCTGTCGTGCCGTGTCTTGTACAGTATGACATTGGCAATTATTAAAACAAATAAACATTTACCGCAAGGGGTATTTTTGAAAATAAAATGACGGGGAGCATGCGAGGACTTGAAACACACTCAATTTTTTCACCACGGGCATATAGGAAGAAATTTAATATTACCTGTAACCGTAACTTCAAAGATGCATCAGTTATGGAAAATTCTTGGAAATGTACGAATATATTTTACCTTTTGGAAGTTTTATATTGAAATATTCACGGGAATTAAAATTTCCTCCCTGCTTATTGTTGACATTTTTGCAACCGACTCTGTCCATATAAATTTTTTGTCAAATATTGTACGATTCCTGTTCGTTAAATTTATTGAATTTTACATATAATATCGTACAGATTTTGAACTTCATATTAGCCTTAGGCTTATCTCAAATCTTGGCTATAGAGAACGTTGTGAAAGATCACAGGCCCAACCCAAATCATATTGAAAAACCGCAATAATTTCTACATTTGGTGAAGCCAGTCATGAGAAACAGATTTCTTTCAAAACGTTCAGAACTATACCAAGGAAATTAAAAGTAAGTTCCTAAAATCGGGTACAATGGAAATCCGAAAGTTCTGCCCTGTTTACATCCTGTCATTGATTTCTGTGATTAAGTGTAATCACCTATAAATAATTTCGGATATAATGTGATTTAGCATAATATTTTTCACACTGATAAATCATGGTTTATATATTTCAATTACTAAGGTTCGACATTTTCTTGAAAAAAGGAATCGTTCGAAACCAAATTGAAGTTTTCTACAAACAATGTTTAGGGCACAATTTAAAAAAAACGGCTTCATGAAAATTGAGTAAGCTTACTGCTGCCTCCCTGCGTATAGCCATGGGTTTCATAGGCTAAGGCAGATAGGCGCGCGTGGAGGTCGAGGCCCCCACCATGTTTTGCTTTGCCCTTTAATACGTCGTAATACCCCAGTTCATGAGTATTTAAAGCGTGTCGGGCCGATTTATATGATAGATTTCAGGTATTAATAACACCTTAAGCTCTACATGTCACGGCTGTCGACAGCCCGCTGGCTTCCGATTTCGAGCGCCATGTTTGGCCGCCGAAAACAATCGATTTTTAAACCAAAATCGTAATCGATCTCAGTTTTCGAGCACGCCCAACTTGTCTAGGTACGTGATGTGCTAACCTGCACTTTTAAACTTACGCAAAGCCCACTTTTCTCTCCCTATGCGAGTGACCGACCGTATCACTATCAGCCGCCATTGTTGATCTCCATGTGCAATAATTTCTAGGAAGGTATCAAATGCAGGTCAAATAATGAGTTCAGATAATGAAGGAGGTCAAATAATCGCAAGCGAAGGTAATGTCAAGATAATGTCCTAATCATGACTAAATAATCGCATAATAATGGCTAATAATGACACACAAATGACCAAATCATCAAATAATGGAATAATAATGATGAAATAAGTTCCAAAACAAGACATCAATACTAAATAATAGCAAAACAACCGAATAAACCAAATAATTTCATAATAATGTCAAGATAATATCAAGTTAATGTCGTAGTCATGATCAAATAATCGCATATAATGGCTAATAATGACACACAAAATACCAAATCACCATATATCGGAATAATAATGATGAGGTTAGTTCCAAATTAAGACATCAATGCCGAATAATGGCAAAAGAACCGAATTAACATAATGAATTCATAATAATTTCAAGATAATATCAAGATAATGTCGTAATCATGACCAAATAATCGCATAATAAAGACCAAATAATGACCAAATGACCAAATCACCTAATTATTGTATAATAATTATCAGATAAGTTCCAAATCAAAACATAAATGCTGAATAATGGCAAAACAATCAAATAAACCAAAGAATTTCATACTAATGTCACGACAATGTCCCAATCATGACTAAATAATTGCACAATAATCGCCAAGTAATGACATAATATTGACTAAATCACCAAAGAATGGTATAGTCATGGTACAGTCATGCAAATCAAGGCATCAACGAAGAATGATGGCAAAAAATACATATTATTAAAAAAGTGCATATTAATGTCAAGATAATGTCGTAATCATGACAAATAATCGCATAATAATGGTCAAATAATGACGCAAAAATGACTCAATCACCAAATTATGGCATAAAAATAATGAGATAAGTTCGAAATCAAGAAACCAATGCTGAATACTGGCAAAACAAACGAATTACGAAATAAGTTTGTAATCTTTTCATAATCATGCCATAATAATGTCCAAATAGTGATCAAAGTATGGCATATTAATTGCCAAATGCTGAAATAATTATGACCAAATCACCAAATAATGGAATAATAATGATGAAATAATAAGTTTAAAGAAAGATTTCAAAATAATTTTGGCGGTGTTCTTACCCCATAGACATAGCATCCAATAAACTCGACGTTGTGTAACGGGTAATCTGATTGGCAGCCTTAGAGTGTGAGATTTGAACGCGACCTTCTATGGGAGTTGGTCAGATGTAGTGAGAGGCGACAGCAAAAGAATACCGCATAAGTATAGACGTAGCCGTACTCTACATCTGATTTTAATCAGATTGCATTTTGAACGCACAATGAACGGGCGATGTGAAACCATAAAACAGTTCTATACGTGCAAATAAGGTTTTAACATAAGCGATTATAATAGGTCATATATGTCTCGTAAGACGATTGTCTCCTTATGCTGATTTCGTTTGCTATTTGCACTCAAACTTGAACACTGTCAAAGTGTCATTGCATCTACAAAGTGGCTCTCTGAAAAATTTGTTGAGAATTTTTCAACGTAAGTGTCTTTGTGTTTGTTTTAATTATTAATGCCCTTTTTATTCTACTGCTGACAATTTATTAGTTATTGTTTGGTACCCTAAAAACTTTGTCTTGTCAAACCGATCCGAACAAAACAGTTTTATATCAAACAAAACAAATCTAAAAGGACCCATATAAAAATGCCCTGTACATTTACAAAGACTGAGGGGTGATTCCCCTGCCATGTACTTTCAATCCTATCCCCGACTTTTATGCATGATATAAGTATGTATGAATGTAGGTAGGTAGGTAAGTAGGTAGGGAGGTAGGTAGGTAGAGAGAGAGAGAGAGAGAGAGAGAGAGAGAGAGAGAGAGAGAGAGAGAGAGAGTAGAGAGGGAAGGAGGGAGGTATTGAGAAATGTAAACTGAGACTTATATTTGGTTTTGTTGTATAACTCAAAACTTACATTATGCAATCTGAAACATTTGTCCTATATATTGTATAAGTGCTTGAAAACATGTACGGTCTTTCATTTCCAGTCACTACTGAATACGGGTGTAGCTTATAGGCACATTAAGTGCTGAAAAACATAGAATTTCTGAAAACTATGCACTCATGTTTCATAAGCAAAATGTATTAAAGAAATGACCAGACTGGGGGAGTAGAAGAGTCCCTCACGATGCCCAGCTTTTGAAAGACAAATGTTTAGGACAAAGAGAAAATTGTACTGTTCCGATAACCAGACCTACTTTATTGTTAACCCGCCGACCCTAGACTGTTTAGAGCTATGTAGACGTGGAAGTAAAAAAAGGAAAGAAAAAACCCACAAAATCACGCACACGAGAAATAAAGAAAAAAATCACGTGCGAATTAGCGCAAAACGTCTAATGTTATTCATCGTTGCACATACGTTACAAACAATATGGCGGCCAGTGATATGCACAATGTGTACTGTATTACTTAAATACGTTTTGCAAATGCGATCACAGCAAGGTCGTTGTTGTCTGCTGTAAATCGGAAACAGATTACCGAACAAATTCTTTATGGAATCGACAAAGGGTTTTCTCAATGTAAAAAGCACTGTACTCAAGTTCGGTTTGCCAGTATTGCGGCTGGTCCGTGGTTTGAAGTCAAGCACATAAATATCCAAGTTGGCGACGCTACAATGAATTTCAACGTGAAATACATTCATTCAGTGACGGTGACTCATTTTTAATTTGAGCAACTGCGAAAGTTGGGGAATTACGAGAGCAAAGAAAACCGTGGATGCATCTCAAGTTCTAATGACGGGCGCCCGGCAGTTTGCACCACCCATGGACGTAACCATTCACCACAGAAAACAAGCGGGTTTGAAACCAGACTCTGCTTTAACAATACAATTTACTGTCAAAAAATTATGATTCAGACAGTTCAGTTTGTATGACATTCAAACAAACATGCATAATCCAGTAATCCAATCTGATGATGGAACTTTTAATAGCTATAAGGTTTAAACCCCTGAAAAATGCGTATTTAAAAATTAAAATATTTTAAAAACGAAATCCCTACCGACCTACTTAACCTAATTTTGAAAACCATGTTATCGGAACAGCACAATTTTATTACATTTGGCCGTAGAAAGTCTCACATGGTGACTCTGCAATGTTTGATAACATGTGACCTAGCAATTCCAAACTTTCAAACTTTGAATTAAACATACGTACATTTTACATTTGATGCTCTATGTTTAATCACTGATTTGGTAGCAAGTTAAAATCTCCATGCTATTCATCTCAAACAAAGGAAGAAAGAATCTGGCAAAATACATGGGCAGTTTGAAGCCCGATGCATTAGTTATATTCAATTCATTATTCGGTACCCGTATGTGTATGTCTGATTATGACTGTTAAGAAGCAAAAAAAGACATATCTTAGTTGGGACTGTACATAGGTCCAGAATCAGACAGTGAGACAGACCGATGCAGTCCTTTGGCTTCCGTGCAGCTTGGAGTTGCACAATATCCACAGACTAAATCCAGCGTGGAAGTGGAGGTCTTGTAAAGTCTTGAAGCGTATATTTTTATGGAGTTTCCAAAGTCTTGAAGAAACAAGCAAGTGACACGATTTTAAATGTCTGACAGGAAATGTGTACCGTCCCCTATTTATACTTATGTGCTTATATAAAATAATATAGGAACAATCTAGAACATCTATTGATACGCTAATAATTGCTCTAAAATATCCCTACTTCACGACTAATTTAATTTCTAGTAGTTTCCAAATATGACTAATTGAATTCAAGGTCGAGAGATCGTGAAGGACAGTGACCTTGAGAATGTTCTAGATTAATTAAACTCGGGTCAAGAGTGTGGGGGAAAATGACCTGCATAACAGTCACCCGAAATTTAGATAAACGTTTGATCGCATAATTGCCACAAGCCAACAGGAACGAGACCTCTAGACCCTATAGTTACTGAGATAGATTGATTGTGCATAATTAATGAGGTATGCAATAATAACAATTTTTCACTTAAAAATCTTCTTTTCAAAACGAAAGGGTCGGTAAAATTTTGTACTAAGCATCTGGGTAGTATGGGCTATACAGCTTCTAAAAGATTATTGATTCGTCATTTTTTATGTCATTTAGGATATAAAATTAACAACAAAGTGGTTTTTGGTAGCAATTGTTTAGTTTCCACATTCACAGGATTTACCACTACGATTATTGATTGAATTTCAAGTAGTACTATTTCTGCATTAGATTGCTTTGATATCTATAGTATTTCGTCTACCTGGACTGTCTCTAAAAATCACAAATCTTTTGTGAATTTAGTCAGTCTCCTTGACGATTTTATTTGCCCCACCGAAGTGATTTCTTTTCTAGTTATTGTCGCAAGAGATTAGCTCTTGATTCGGCCGAGGGAGAGTCAGAATACAATGCAAAAACACCTGAGTAACTAACAGTCGATTTTATTGTCCTTCACCAATAAAACGCGTGATAAAATAATTGTCTATAATGCAAATAGGTATACGAAACTTTGCGGCTCCCTGGACTACATAAACTGCGAATGGATCAACATAGTTATGATAACATGTCTGACGTAGGGTAGTTAAGTGAGTAACTACTTTAGTTGACAGCTACTGACTGACAAGCCTTGCGACTTTTGTAAACTCAGACGGAGTACAGTGCGAACCTGGTGATATAGTTTAATAAATAGGACGATAAACGTATGACTTCATCTACTTTAGTGCATACTCAATAGATAAGATAGAATATTAGATAGAATATCAAATGCAGATCATGTGTTGATAAAATTCAGAAGAAAAATGTGGCATCATTAGTTGACCAATGTGCTGTACTGACAATACAATGGTACAGCGTAGGGCAAACATTCCCTCGTAACAAAATCGGGGACTTGTCTATGTGTCATTAGTATGATTGTAGAGAGGTAAAGTAAACATGAATTTTGATAATTTGTATTTCTGATTTACTTTTGTTATTAGAGATACGTCTGGGTTGACTTTATTACAGTTGAAGAAACTTATTATATTCGTTTGAGATACTCCGACATAACATCAATGGTATTATTAAACATGTTTTTACCTTTGTTAATTACTTATTTGCATGTGAATTCTCTTTCGTGATAAAGGATCTGTTTCTTGTGTCACTTTAATAGAAGTTTACGAAACTGGCTAGGTACATTAAAGATTCTCTTATATAACTTTTTAAAAAAATTGTTTAGCATTTTGTGATTAGGTTATTACTACTTTGCTTATTCATAGGCGCTGCACGTAGCACAGTGTATTATACTCAAAATTAAAATAAATACAACAACAAAAAGCCTATGAAATTTACAATGGATATTATTGATGTGATAAATACATCGTATTAGTTATAGATTTTTTTTATTTCGATGTCGGCTAATTGATAATTTGCATTTTTAAAACATTCCAAATAAGGCATATCAAATCGGAAGGTTTTGATCAAACTGATGAAACTGCCATGACTATTGAAGATAAAGTTATGTAACATAGAACAAACATTTTGCATTTTAGAGTCAGCTTATTTGTAATTTGCGCATTGAATGAGCTTCAAAATTTTGCATATAAAGCGTGAAGGACTTTACAATAGTTAACTATACTCACTTGCTTTGTAAAAAAGGGATGCAAAGACTGCATTAAAAGAAATTAAGTTTCATTTCAGTTAATTTTTTTAAAATTTTTTTGTTTTTGAAATATAGTTGAGTTTCATTTCAGTTAATGACATATTTGTTTATTTGATGATTTTCTGAATTAATTTATTGTGAATATTGTTCATCGCGATGCTCATAACAATTTCGATGCATTTGCAAAACATGTTTGATGAGTTTCATTTTCGGTTCATATCTGGTTTAAAAGATATAATCTTAGTAAATAAATATCTGACAACCGAAGCTTGCTTAGGAAAATAAGCATACTTTATCACATTAACTCTAGATCTACTGTAATCGCAAAAGATCAATTTCCGTTAAACATAGAAATTCATTTTTCTTCCCGTTAGTCGTATATTCTTTGACAAAAAAGCTATTGCAAAATAAGATGTCCTCTATTAATCCCCTTTCTATATTGCGGTTCGATTTCCATAGATGAAATCGGTAAGTGTGATCATGAGAATAACGAATTCTCAAAATTCTGAAAATACAAGAGTGTCGGAAAATGACAAAAAATGATATTCATGACAAAATTGACCTTTGTAGGAAAATGAAAGCCGTTCGCTCTGATGTATTATTTTGACTGCTTTTAAAAATCGCTGAGTTCGAACGCGTCATTTACACGTTGAAATTTCTATTTCTTATCAAAAATAGAAATATAAATCTGTAGGTGCTACGGTATCCTCTACATCCATTCGACTTGCCATCAAAGTTTATCTCTCGGAAAGAAATGAATAATCGACCAGGTGAGTGTTTCAGTCTGACATATCATGTTATGTCATTAGATCCCAGTAACTAAACATAATTAACCAACACGAGCTCGTTGCTGGACACATAATCATTTATATATGATTTCTTAATTTGAAATCTGGAGTTGGCGTCATGTGTAAGGAAAAATGTACGTAGACCAATTCACTGGGGTTGTCACTTGATAATTCATTCAATCTTGTTCAATTTATGAAGCGAACAGAGCTTTAAATTTGAGTTCAATAAAATGCGCGATATGTTTATTCACATTTATGAAGATCATTTTATACGCCCGTCCAGTAAACTATTTAATCCGTTACAGGTGTGGACAGTACATTTTTGCTGATAGCAAGGCGATGGTTGTGGGAAGACTGTTGTGATTCAACTACATTTGTCAACCACCAGTTTGCTATTGAATTACAAAAGTGTGGATTTTGCGTCCTATCGACGGTACTTGAGGCTACTGACAAAGAAGAGCAAGATGCAAAGACGAATAACATTACTTTAATTTTACCCAAACCTAAATCCAAGTCGTACAAAATAGAAAAGAATGATTGGCTAATGTTTCCTGGGAGGTATTTCAGAGATTTAAAAAAATATAGGAATGTGTCATTCATAGTTGGTCATGTGAATGAAATGGGCTACGACACAATCGAGGAGGCTTGTTTAATAAGAGAGAGGTATTGCAAGCAAGCGAAACTAGTCACATTTATTCATCATATACCAGTCGAAAAAGGGTTTGGATGTGAAAAGGTGATAGGAGAAAGAGACATATTACAGTTTGCAAAAAAGTCAAACTTAGTTGCTGTTGTAGGGAGAAATGTACATTGCTATTTTTTGTCACCGCTAGGAGATGGAATATTTCTATATTTGCCTGCTCCGGATGAAATATACCATGGCCTAACTGTATCAAAACCATCAGTCCTCGCAAGCATTGAAATCCTAACGATTGTGAATTCCTCGAACCAAAACACTTTGCAGTATCGTAATATCATTGCGCACGCTATGGGTAACGTAACTTCGTACTTTGCAGGGTTTGGGAAAATCCCGCCGATATTGAAGCCTTGTCATGTTAGTCAAAAAAATATTGGCAGATATGAGAAAGATTTGTCTCATAATTATGAAAATCTCATGATACATGAGTTATCATATGAAGGGGATATGGACTATTTAAGTTCTTTATACGAGCGTAGTGCTCTTCTCATCGACACTAGTACCGACGTATTTTCTTTTACGGGTCTCAATGCTATCGCCGCAGGACTACCAGTGCTCTTTGATACAAATTCTAGCATTGCGAAGTTTCTAAGATCAGATCAGTTCTTGGATTTATACAGCGAGGATATCTTGGTTCCAGCACCAGTCAAAGGGTCATTCGAAATAAAGGCCGAAAAGTGGACCGAGTATGTCCAAAAGAGTTTAAATCAAATGGACAAGACATACCAACGTGCATTTGAATTGAAAGAAGCATTAACAAATTCAGTTAAAAATGGATCGATAAATGAATCTCACAGAATGATAATTACTAGATTAAGTAGTCAAAACCGAATGTAAAACCTATTAAAACCAGAAGTACGAATTTCACGTACAAGTTATTATTGTCCTTCTCAAGATTAAGATGATTGTCATTTAATGTGTAGCTATGGGTTATGTAAGTATCTTCGCAAGTCATTTTAGAAGAAAAATCATCATTATTAATTATATCCCCTGACTTTAATTTAGAATAGAAGCTATGCCTATTGTACCTATATGATAAAACCTCATTATAAAACAGTAGAGTTCGTTCAGAGCGCAACTACAGTCTTTGTTTTGACTGTAGTACTAAGACGGCTGGACTAGGCAAAATAAACTCTCTTCAATCGTTTTTATATGTGAGTTAAATCCAGGTATATAATAAATATTAAACGTATTCAAGGACAACAACATATTACTTGCTGGCAAATGTAATATATATTTAACTAATAATTATACATTGTAGGCCAAACATCAAATTAATGCATTAATTTTCATCAGATTTCAGAGGCAGTTTGTTATAATTATGTAAAGTTATGCTTTAAGTTTGAATAGCATGGCATGCATTTTATTTTTTTGCATCATTAATTTAATGTATTTTATGATTTATGTAAGTGCACCATATTTATATTTAGTTTTGCTTATACTGAAATTTTGATGACAGACATTCTTATTATGAACATATTACCATATTCAATAAATTTATGTAATGACGCTATACACTATGCATGAGTGAACTAAATGTGATTTGACTTCTAAGGTACATTTGTCATGATTGCTTTCTTTTGGTAATTATTATTGAAACAATTTTATAGTTTATTAGCATTTTCATGAAATTTGTTATTTCACGATATGTCACAACGAATTCACAGAATTTAATTGTTAATGAGACATGCAATATCTTATTATTTTGCTAATTATAAATGACTTTCTTTAAGTTGCATGTACTGAATATGGAAGGGTGAAAATCTTTCATAGATGACCAGTGTTTATCTCTAACATAAGCATTGTAAGAAGTATCGTATGAACTGGCCCGAACAGCCACCTATGTGACGCAGAACAGAACGGATAAACCTGTTCTACGTCATCAATCGGAATTTTTTTTCTGCACCATGAACATTCATCAATGAAAGCCGCGACGCTTGCGTGCAGACCGATACTGCATTCCGTTTGTACACGTTGTACAATACAACTGATTCCGAATCTTAGATTTTAATGCCTTGACAATGTATTCGGCATGGCAGCTCCACACAGTTAATCAGAGTAACCGTATGTACGACCCTTGGCTAAAAGTGGCGAGTGTGGTGGCCTAGTTTCTGATGTTGCAATCGTAAACTGTCTTTGCCAGATGCATTGCTTTCTAACGTATAGCAACCCACTGTTTCAAGACTTCACACTTTGTTATTTATGCCTTCAAAAAGAAAAGTCAATACCAAAACAAAAATCATTCGAGACCCTCGCCCACACAAAAATTGACCAATTTGGGATTATTGCTCGTCAACTAATTCTATTGTTGCCGTATCAAATGTTGAGTCAGTCGGATGTACTTGTCACCTTTCGGGAAACTTGTACCTGGCTGCTCCAAAGGGCTCTTCCGATAATTTTGCATGGCCCTTGTGCTGTGTTTTTAGTAATTTAACAGTAGCCAAATAAATTACAGAAAAAGGAAGTTTAAGAAGAACTTTAAAAAGGATCTAACTAAATGACAAAAAACAGCAAAATAAAACAAACAGAAGAAAGTTGCACCCGAAAGAAAATGACACGAAAAAATATAGGCTAACAAAAACTTAATTTTCTTTAAGAACCTTTCACCACATATAGAAATGTGACCTCTGAACAAAGGCTTGAAATTCATTCAATCCAAACTTAAACAAATAACGATCAAACCATTCAACAAGGGTACATGCATTGCCATCATCGATACAAAAGAATACATAATAGAATGCGAAAGACAGCTGAGCAATGAACAATACTAAAGGCAACAAACAGCGAACAACTCTGACAATATAAAAATGGAAGTATACAATCCGGCTTCAGAATTTTACGATAAAGAATACAATGATCCCGATGCATACAAATACTTGTACCTTGATCCGACAAATAAAACTATTCGATAACCATAGTGGTATCTATTACCTAAAACTCCCCCACCCGGTGCAACATATGTAGGAAGACCAATCATTAGCGGTTGTTCTTGTCCTACACACAACATCTCTGAATTCACAGACTATTACAGTGAACGATCGTCGCCACATAAAAAAACATATATTCAAGATTCAACTGACCGTACGCAGAAAACTAGCCCGAACCCTATCCGTTGCTTTCGGCCTTCGTCCGGACGAAGGCCAGAAGCGACGAATAGCTAGGCTGTAGGCTGACGGAAAACAGAAACTGTCCGAGTTCTGAAGAATATAATTCTCGTCACCTTTGACATTGTATCCACACACAAACACTATGCACAATGACGCAATCAAACTAGTCGGCAAAGCCTTACCTGATGCACAAAACGTTTAGAAAATAAGACCAGATGTGAACTAAAATTGCTCACGTGGTTTACAATAGATTCATTACATAGTAGTACGCTCCACAGAACAATCAGATATCTGTCAGATCATTATGTGTACCAGGTCTCATCAACTTTCGCACAGTACTCTCTGAGTTACATGACTAATTACTAAACTTCATTAAATATGCAAATAAACCCTAAATGGACTTGACACTGCACAGTACCTCACATGACAATAATATGTTTATAAGATGAATAGCTGTAGATGGTTGTATCAAATTTGGTGCCATAATTTCAGAGTTATATCACGAATTGCAAAGTACATTATGTATGCAAATGAATCTATAATTAAATTCACACTGCTAAATGCTTCACAACACAGTCAGATGTGGTTCGGATGAGTATCTGCCGCAGATTTCATCAAATTTGGTGCTGTCCTTTCAGAGTTATATCAGTAATTACCTAACTTCAT
Organism: Ptychodera flava; assembly: GCF_041260155.1. Lineage (NCBI taxonomy): Eukaryota > Metazoa > Hemichordata > Enteropneusta > Ptychoderidae > Ptychodera > Ptychodera flava. The sequence goes on from NW_027248352.1 coordinate 2,347,292, forward strand.
TAAATTTGAAATGAGCTACTCATTAACTGGAAACCGCACAGTGCTTCACGCGACAATAACATATTTATCAGATCCATATCTTTAACTGGTTTCACTAAATTTGGTGCCATATGTTACTTGTCAGTTATCAGGCAATATTTTTAAAACGATACAACTGTTTTGTACCCTTTCCAATTGATGCATGAAATCTAATTATTCTAGTTGTCTTTTTAAAAGTAGTGACCGAAAACGTGGGTAAATTTGCTGATCTAAACCTTCATGTTTTCTGAAGTTTTCTACATATTTTGATCGCTCAAATGTAATTTTGCTCATTTGCCTGTTTTATCTAATTAATGGTTTTCTCAAATCTGCTTGATATTGAATCGACAGGTATATTACAATGCTATAATTGAATTAATGCTATAATTGCCAATAAAGCTGATCTGTTTTTCCAAATGTTATAAAAGCCAGAAACATTTGCCTCCCTGTGTGCAGAAAAAACTCCCTCGCCAGATGAGGTGGAAAGGAAGACATAATTACCAAGCAAAGGAAGGGAGCAGGAAAGAAATGACGATTTTATTAAAATTAAAATAGCATTAGGTGAAAAGATACTTGATTCGGTAATGCTAATAAGTTAATATTTGGTGACTCGTAAGTGTTTTAGGAAATCGTTTTGTAGAGATTTCTTGGGAGCATTGTGAATGAGATAGTGACCAGCCTATAAAGGTTTCCATTCTTTTTGCACCACTCTTTCAAAACTAACAAGTAAATTCCAATATTTTGAACTTGATAATTAGTTCTCAACATGGCACAACATGACTATTGTTCATTTCTAATGTCTATTTTGCCATGCATCATTTCACCATATTCTACCATTACTGTACATGTCAAACGGTTTATTTAAGGTCATTTCTTTGTATCGTTGTTTGATTTACCTTTCTTTTTGCCAGTAACTTTTAATTACACCTTTCTATTCACTTGTCCGATACCCACCTATACTTTTTTATACTATTGTCTTAAGCTTTATTTTGTTATAACAATTGTATTACCTTTGGAAAAGCAGTCTTTACACCTGAAAATACTTAGTTTTAATTTGGTAAACCCTCCGCCTCTACTGTTGATGTTGTTTTTGCATTAGCCTTGACTGTAGACAAGATTTTCTGATGTATTATTTGTATAGTTGAAATAAAGCAGATCTTTATCGTTATATTCATTTGTCAAGGTATATATTAACACCCTGTGGGTAGTCAAGCTGCGCGTTTAGACAGCCATCATCAAAAGCGTTTTAAAATCCTACAAGGTGAAATTTGCGAATTTTGTTAGAAAGACTGGTCACAGGAGTAACTTTCTACACCCTTTACAAAGCTTGATCAACTTAAAAATGATTGATTGTCATGTCAACAACTCACAATTAATGACAAGAAGAAAACCTTTGCCCGGTTTTGACCCTGTCAAATAATTAAACCTAAAGATGTTGAAATTACCATTATAATATCAGATGCAAAACAGCCAGTAATATAAAGCAAATGAATAGGATGATGGCAATTAGGATAAGAGTATATATTCAAGCTTTACACACTAATCATATTGAAAAGCTTTTTTCTCCTCAAATAACTCTTAGTGCCTCAAGTCTGGTGTTGATGCCGTTACAGTGGAAAACTCCCGACCTCGTCGCAACTTGATACCTCTTGACTGAATTTTACATTTAGCTCAAATTTAGGACAAATCTCACTGTTCACACGTTGTAACTCCACAAACGCCATATCCTGCTGATGAATAGAGATGTGATGATGTAAGCTCGGCATGCGAAACTCTGGATGCAAATATTGCAACGTGACAACACTTTTGTCTATATCATAAACCAGATCATTCGTATGATATATCGTTAGTGCCACTTAAAGACGTTAACTGTTATTGAACGTTTCATGTCTATGCATCGTGTGCTTTTAGGAAAAGTGTGCCAAATAGACGTCTTTGATTATAATTTGATTTTTTTGGACGAAGCACTATACCGGCCACAGCTTGGCTTAATAGTTGTCAAAAATAGGGTGACCCTCCCCCCAAAAGCATGAGTACAATTTCATGACCTTCCGAAAGATAGCAACCCGGACCCAGTCCCCTAAAGACACCGGCTGTCCCTCCTGTAATTCCTATCCACTGCGGTCCCTTACGCCTAAATTTGCGTAAATTGTGACATACCACAAGTCTACTTAATAAACAAGTCATCATTGATGACAAAGTCCCCACTTGTTAATGGGTACTTCGATTACAAGTCCTTGGAGAGGATAGAGTCCTGTTCATTAATTGGGTCTGTGATTAAAAATGAGTTGCATCGTGATGAAAATGTAAAAACCAATGTAGGCTGCACCATATTTATTTAGCATCAGTTACTCAAAGGATGAAATGGGTGTATATGTGGTGTAAAAAACCTCAATTTTGATAAAGAATTAATTTAAGTCAAAAACTTGAAGCTATTCTCTGAAATGTAGCATCACACATGAAAGAAGAGCATATGCAGAAAACAAAGACTATTTTATTTTGCATTATCTATCGCCATTCTAAATGACAAAGGTTGAAAGACTGACACTCCAAAACCTTGAATAAAATCATGAAAAGCAAAACTAAAATGCTTCTTATTTAAAATATGAGAACTTTATTGTCAAACAAAGTAGCCTTTTTATTATATAGCATTAAAAAACATAATGTGAAAATTTCAGAAAATTTGACCCAGCCAAGTGGAGTCAAATTCTTTGACAATTTTAAATTGGGAAGAAAAAGAAGTCAGGAAATCGGGTGGTTTGCATATATATGCATAATTAACACATGTTTATCACGCAACTTTCGACTGCTTGACAAGCTGAAATGTGAACCAAACCAATATTTTGGTCTTGGAATACAAACTAATTGAAATTGAATTTGCAAAAAAGTGATTTTGGAGCAAAACACACTGTTTTGGGTGCAGCGCCCATTTAATTGACATGATATTTCTAATATATCTTTGCATGCCACAATATGACTGGAAGATCCACAACTTTACCATGTTTCATAAATTTGATACAGCACTTCCAGACATATACTAACTATGCAAAATCATCAAATAAACGTAAAAAATGTGACATCAACATCGCTACCCAGTTTCTTGAAATTCAATAATTTCTTGACATATCAGCCCAGTTAGGAAAATTCATTAAATATGCAAATAAGCATTTATTTGAAATGATACTACTACATATCAATGCATGCCATTACACAAGCAAAATATCAACATCTGTGCCATGTTTCATCAAATTTGATGCAGTAGTTCTGGAGAGAGCCCAAAAATTAAGAAGGTTCATTAAATATGCAAAAATCAACAGATAATTCGCATGTCACAGCTAAGTGTCTTTGTAAACTTATATGGCACCATGTACAAACGATCTGTACCAAGTTTCATCAAATTTGCTGCAGCATTTCAAGACATATTACCATAATTACAAACATTTATCAAATATGCATATTAGCAATCAATTGCTGCAATACTGACATATCTCTTTGTTCGCTATCAGAGCTCTTTTTGCGAAACATTTTTACAAAATTTCATGAAATTCAGTGCAGCTGCTCTAAACACTTTTTCAATGATATAGTCCCCGCTTTTTTAATAAAGTGGCCGTCACACAATCATTTCAGATCGAATCGCAAAAGAAATTGACGTGCAAATGTATTACATAAGGAGTAATCCTTGTACTAAGTTTCAAACTCAGAGATATTTGCGTGAAGGGACAGACGGACGTGACCAAACCTGTAAGTCCTCCCGGACGATGTCCTTGGAGACTAAATAGTAAGGGCATGTAGATGAATTTCAATAAGAAACACGTGATAATCTATGTCAATTTTACTTGAACTAAAACACTTTTCATGAGACCTGTTAACCAATTCTTGGCGGCCTAGGATAAATTTGTCCGCCTTCATGTGTTTCAATAAAGCCGTGTTGATCTTTACTGATACCAATATTGTTAAGGGTAGCACACTGTTGATCAACTGTTTTACTGTAACATTAGCTGTCTGAGACAGCAGTCTCCTTCATCAGATGTACTTGCAGAATGGACAAAGAAGCGCAACGCTGAATGCATTGTGGGTAATGCACAATGTCAAAGGGAGGTGTCAAAGTGAAACAAAGGGTCTGAGCAAAGATGAGAAAACACTGTTGAGTGTGGACAATGGTAGGAACAATAAGGGCAAATCACAGCCAACACAGTAACTTGTAATCATAAACATAGTTATTTTAAAAATCAGTAATCTCGATTTAGTCCTTCCTTGACACAGTTGAAATATTGTATGATTTTGAGTTTTTCCGTCTCTTTGCGGATGGTGCTTTTACTATTTTACTATGGATCTTTCTCAGTACAGCATCATAGAAATCATCGATAGAATGTCCACCTAGGTTAAAGTGAATGGCAACAGGTTTATATGTTTTGTTGCTCAGTATGTCGAACTTATAATTGTCGATGCGTTTCCGCAGTGGCTGTCGCATTCACATCACACTGTGCATTTATAACAAATGCAAGTGACAACAGCACAGTTTACTACTCATTCTTTTTACAGCCCATGGTGTTCTATATTGTGGACACAGAGGTACGGAATTTTAACCTGTTAAGGTACTTGTCAGATTTAACATGACCCTTTAATTACTTTCTTCTTCTCAAGAAAAGGCAGTTTTCTTTACATGGGTAGGCGGGCATATTCCTGGGGAAAATCCCGAGGACGTGCGTGACGTCCTCAACGTCTTAACTCTAAAGACGGTGCCATCAAGACGGTACAATCATTGTGGTGACGGTCCAACATTATTTAAAACTAATTCAGCGTAGCATACCGTTAATTTATGAAATTGAATTATATATTTCAATAAAATGAATCGAAAGAGTTTGAAACTGTATTCGCTTTTTTTAAAATTACCTTTTCTCGTGGAGCCCGGCAATGATTGGGCCTCATAGGATAAGAATTATCCGATCACGCCAGATCTGATCGGAACATGACTGTAAGAACGATTAACACTCGATCTTGTGAAACAGTTGAGTTTGTCAAAAGTGAGACAGCAACTACAAATTTTCTGAGGTCGTAATAAATGTAAATTGTGTCATACTTTATTATAACATATGCATGCCTTCACATGTTTTCGACGGCCCATTAATTTATCGTAACGATGGTCAATTGTAGCTTCAGGCAGTGATTGTCCCTGCCACCCACACTATTGGCGTCAACGTCTTGTTGACTCCAAACGAGGTGCGCAAAACGGTACAAACTTTATCAATGATGCACAATCATTAGTGAAACAAGATTCCTTTTATTGTAATAATTTCAATACTCACATTACCAAGTTATTCTAAATTGTTGACTGCTTGTCAATTCACGCTGCTCATATCTTTGTACACATAATTGTTAGTTTATTTTTTGCAAGTACGTCACCACTTGCTTATAAATTGTTGTACCTACGATTACACACAAGTCCAATATATCGTCATCTTTGTCATAATTTCCACATGAATGACCTTTCAAAAAACATATGGCGTGCAGAGCGGAAGCGGCAACACCCTAGACAATATCTTGAAATTTGTGCAAAAGAAGTTTAAAGGCCCAAAACTCCTTAAGACACAAGATTTGTGCGGTTACGATTCAAAAAGGCTTAAAAAGTGCATCAGGAACAGCCACCTTAGCAGCAGAGACTGAGAGACAGTTATAGTTAACATTGACGATCTTTAATTGTAGGTAGTAGAGCATGGGCAGCCTCTTCAGTGAAAGAGACGTTTACCTGTAATATTTAGACCCTTGATCGCTTCAGAAGCAATGGGAATGTAATTATGTAGCTTAACTTTCCATCGGCATAATTGAAATATTTTAGTCAGCAAATATAAGCTATATTCATTGTAAAATGTATCAAAGCTTGGTAAACATAAGCTACAAATCACAAAATAGATTACGTGATGATAGCATTTAGGCAGCATTCACACAAAGGGGCTGGAGGAACTGCGATTGAAATTTTCATTTTAAAGATACCTTCAATACCCTCAAACTATTTTCAAGAACCCCTATTTTTGTGTTCAAATTCGTCAAGTCCTCTCCATATTATCGTATCGCTGCATATTGAAAAATTCATTGTTTAAATAACCTACGACACCATGTAATCGGAAAATGCAAAAATGAAAGGAACCAAAGTATTTTAAGATCCCTGTTGCACGCAAAGAAAAATTTCAAGTACCTTCTCTACTATCGCGAGAATGTTCTAATCTCCTGAACTCTGCCTCACCCACTCACTAGTTGTTTTGAATACAGCGTTTAATATTAAAGTATTCTAGTTTTTAAAGTCAATGTCAGAAGCTAGATGTCATTAAACGACCTCAAAATATCGGACGTGTATTTCAGAATGCAGAAAAGAATCAGAAAATTAGTGTTACTGATGTCATATACTTTGACGTCAACTTTAGTGTGGTTAGTAAGATCTTCACTTGTGACCTTTCGCCTAGTGAACAATAAGTCAAGTGAAACGACAATGACATTGACGTAACACTGAAAGGGTTTAATCACACATCATGTCTACATATACAGAGACATAACAAGTTTAAATCCAATTGATGAATAGAGATGTGTCTTTAGAAATGCAATTATAACAGGGAAAAGGCAAAAGTTAGAAGAAATAGTACCAGACAATATGTAACGTCCATGTTTATGATAAAATGGTTTTATCTTTGAAGACTTTTATCCACCACGCTTTTTCAGTATCCCGACGTCCTCTCGCTAGCTGTTCCCCGAAGGGAGCCGGTGAACAGTAAGTGTTGAATATCGTGTACTTCGCTTAATTCATGATAAATGAACATTTTAATGAGGAGGTAATATCCATATTAAAATGTAAATCCGTTACAAGCTATCTTAAAGTCTACTGAACATTTATAAATATCTTAGAGTATTTTGTAGTTCTGCTCTCCCATAAAAATACCGAACTTTTCCGTCAAATGCTCCTTTACCTATTCGAAACTAGTGGACAAATTGAGTACCAGAAAGGAGTATATTCAAAAAGTCGAGTCTTGGTGAACAAAATTTAGTGGATCCAGTGTGCGAGCGATGGTCAACTTTGTGGTTTATCAGGAGTCGACCTTTACTATCTAATCGGGAGAACTAGGCAAGCATCATAACATTGTACTACTGCAAATGCGAAGCACAACTGGCCACAAACATATTCTTATCTCATTTACTTCGTAATACTGCGTTATGCCCCCAAAGAAAAGCAAGTTGTTCAAATGCTCCAAATATTATGAACATTACGTTTGAGTGTAATTTGCAGCATTACTACGTACAAGCGTTTGATTCGTCATTTTTCGTAAAATAAAACAAAGTGGTAGAAGCCGCATGCATTGTTGCCAACACAAATTAACTGCATAGGGCCATTTTATCGTTATTTTTTTCTCAAGTACTTCATTTTCAAAATATCAAATGATATCTACGGTTTGGGATTGCCAGTCCCGGAAATAATAGTCGTTATAGCGGCTTACTGACTATGCATGCGCAGATTCACTATTATATGCAAGTAGCTGGATTCGTCCTCGACTCAATTCGTGGACGCCTCCATATTTTTGTGTTTAGGAACAAATACCACACATGCAAAGTATTGTTTTTAACCACCAGATGTATAATAAATTGATGCCATTAGCCAGTAAGTTTTATTCTCCACCCCGTCAATTATACGAAATCTACTACACTGCGAAAATAGAAAGAAAAGAAATGAGTATGTATATGATAGAGGAGACACGCTAAGAATGCTGGGATTGAGCATGCTGATGAGCGCCCTCTATGTTATAGCTATATACAAGTTTTGCCAGTCTTTAAACTATAAAGTGATGTAAAACAAGTCTTTTTAGCTGGCATCCTCTTTTAAGCTAATTAAACTAAGTGTTGATTTAAGATTTAAGATGCCGCTAATTTAAACTTTTCCCCATATTTACTAAGATGAAGATGTCTTTTCAGGTAAATTACAAACCAGCTAATTGTAATGAAATCCACATTAGCCAAAAATCATTTGGCTAATTCAAAATGTTTCACACACAGTACCTATTAGCTTACGATCGTAATTTTGGGCAGTACAGTTGATAAGGCAACAATAATGATGGCGCAATATGTCCCTTATTAAACATGATTGGATATGTTTATGGTAGACGGAAAACGATATGTACAAAAAAAATCGTTAATGTCCAACATTTTGACAGATGTGCGCATCAGAGGGTGATAAAATAAACTTTATGTTGAACTTATTTATTACACAATGGGCAGTGGTCTTACTAATGTATACAGCAAGTAACAATTGATTCAGTTTTATTATTTTACATTACCTATCATGAATCAAAACAATTATTAATCATGTAAGCGTAGACCGTACATCTCCAGACCGAAATGATTTCTTTTAATCTTAACCTCTGACGCAACACCAAGGGGTGAGCCCTATATATAAATATAATGTATAATATTATATAATATTATAATGACACTATATGTACCTTTTTGTCAGATTAAGAGTCTATCTCGCAATCTTACTATGTAAAAAGCGACAATCTTGGTTTTCAATCAGTATTTACTTTCTTGTAGATACTGCTGTCCTTGTTTAAAGCTAGAAAACTACTGTTCGCAAATATGGAAAGCGATGACGATCTCGACCATAAAAGAGCAAGTGAGTTACAATTTGATCTCATATGTCTTCTATTTAATCGACAGATATTAAAATTTCTAAAATGGTTTATGTGACTCAGTTAAACATTCCTATAAAATAATGTAACTTATGTGTTATGCACTGTCAGTATCCGTTTCACCATATATAAAGAGAAGTAACAATTGTTTGCTCGAACAGCAGGTCAACCCGATTTAATACCCAATGTGGACAATATTGGTCTCTTTAAAGTGCTTTGGTTCTTCGAGTAAAGCGCAAAAATACCGACACTCATTTTAGTAATATCTTCAAACTAACCCTTCGGTGTATTTTTTTTACTTTTCAGAGCATGTTTACATTCACATTGACATCAAGAAAGTCATAACTTTTTTCTGGTCGCCAACATGTTGTTTTGAGCGGGGAAAACATAAGGAAATATATTTTTCAGTGCTTGCAAACAATCTCTGGACGAAAAGTACGGTAGAATCGTAGCAACGCGATCAACGGACAATGGTTTGAACTTAAAGGTTAAGTTTGAAGAATTAGAGCAGTTGGAGAATTTATGGCATTACATGGCAAATGGTGAACTAAAAAAGGTGATGGAAAATCAAATAGCAACAAAACGTAGAGCTAAAGAGATTAGCCTTGATACATGGATCGAGAAATGGGAATACTCTCGATGTTTGAAGGACCTTAAGTACAACCTATCAGGTGCGTTCACGCTGCTACATTGTTTTGGTTTATTTTAGAGACAAGATCCGAACAAAAATGATGATTTCGTTTCTACGTATGTGCCACTATTAATGAAGATTAGTATAAGGATGTCCTTGTTCGAAATTATGATGTCTGATGCCATAAGCAACGCGTTTATAAAGAATAACATAAATTACTTCAAGTGCAAAGTAGTAATATCTGTGACCTCAGCTTCATGCATGCTAACATCATCAGGCTAATTGAACTTTAGGGTCGTTGCCTTTATAGGGCTATGACGTACCATTACTCTGTAGTTCTAGGTTACATTCCTTGCTTATGAAAGAGTAACTCCATTGTTTATTCATAATTGACAATGATATGTCAAAGACAGGGTCCAAAGACAGCAAGCCAAATAAACTTTAATATTTCAGTGTTCTTCTCAGACGTTGTGTTTCGGAACTATCGCATTTGATCAGGGAACTATGTTAAGTAGGTGAAATGAGAAACAGCTATGTGAACAATTTTTGCAGTATAATCAAAGCGCATTAGAGAGAGTAATCGTAGGAAGCCAGCGTAAAGATTGGCCAGCTGTTTGTTATAGCATTTCAAAATGTCGCCACTAAAATATTATTTATCAAATTTTAACACTACTTACAAATAGTTTGTCCCAAACATATAAACGAGAGTTTGCTAAGAATCCTTTCACTTCTGTCTGAAGATTGCAGAATGCACGAAACGTAAGTAACAGATGCTATTGCTTTGCACTTGAAGTAATTTCTGATATATGTTTATATATGTATATTACATATATATAAATATGTTTATATATGTATATTACATATATATATATATATATATATATATATATATATATATATATATATAATATATAACACGCCACATGCTCATTCCGTGTCGCGATTCGCCAGAATACGTCACGTGACGAGAAAATAGATACGTCTAGTCACCACCGGATCGACAAAAGTGATATCAAAGGGTGTTTTTTTGAAGAGCTATTTCCCTGGGGAAATAGTTTTGACCAAATCTGGAAAAGTGCCCGGTCACGTTACCGTAGTGTCGTCTGCAGCTTTGGATCAATGGCGGGTGACTAGAACGTAAAGTGCGTCCGGAATAGGTGACGACACATTCTCTAAAACAGATTTTCCAACATTTTCGAACATTCCAACAGCGTAGGAACTTAAATAGCTCATCGACGGAAAAGATTAACGTGTAACTAAGGATGTCGCTAGGTATGCTTAGAATATATTTTTTTAAGAAAGTGGTAGGCTACCACGTACAACTGAAAGCGCTGTGGAAATATCGCCCAGTAAACTTGTCACAATGGATTGATGCGGTGCAAAATATCAAAACACATTAAAAACTGTATAATACAGCTAATTTTCAATCGGATTCGAACCCACAACATACGGCATCAGTCGCCTAGCTGAGAGGCCACAGAGAGAACCGCTGGGCTAAATCAACAATGCAACATGAGCACGTGGTGTGTTATAAAACACCTATAGCCTGGTCTTTATTCAGGCTATGGCGCTCGTCTATTACCCCTCGTGGCCGTGTGCTACCACAAACACATCGCTATACCCTGAGGCCGCAGGCCTTGGGGTATAGCGATGTGTTTCTGGTAACACACGGCCCCTCGGGGTAATAGACGGTCGCTATAGCCCTCATGACCAGGCAATAGGTGTTTTATTATATATATATATATATATATATATATATATATATATATATATATATATGTGTGTGTGTGTGTGTGTGTGTGTGTGTGTGTGTGTGTACGGGATGTGTTTATAGCGATAGTTAGATAGTTAGCTAGCTAGCTAGCTAGATAGATTGATAGATAGATAGACAGATAGATAGATACATACATAGATAGATAGATAAATAGATACGATCGATCGATCGATCATTCGATCGATCGATCGATCGATCGATCGATCGATCGATCGATCGATAGATAGATAGATAGATAGATAGATAGATAGATAGATAGATAGATAGATAGATAGATAGATAGATAGATAGATAGATAGATAGATAGATAGATAGATAGATAGATAGATAGATGCATTTTGGGCTTCTAAAAGGTGTTTAACCCTTCAAAATTGCTGGATTGAAAAATTACAATCAATTTTAGTAAACATGCATTTCACCAAATAGTTTCGTCTAATTCCATACAATATTCCTGAGAAAGGATGTTTTTAGTCCCCGCGGACGCTGTCGGGGGACCTTATAGGTTTGGGTCATGTCCGTGCGTCCATGCTTCAATGTGTCCGTCCGTCCGTTCTCGCACACATTCACGCCTGGAGCGATTTCATTCAAACTCGGTACAAGGATTACTTCATATGTAATACATATGCACGTCGATTTGTTTTGTTATACAATTCAATATGGCCACCATGCGGCCATTTTAGTACGATTTTTTCATGTAGAGAGCCATAACTCAGACACGTTTCAACCGATTTTATTTAAAATTGGTACAAGGACATTGACTAATGTCATACATATGCACGTCGATTTGAGTTGTGATACGAACCAATATGGCCACCATGCGGCAATTTTGTAACGATTTTTTCATGTACAGAGCCATAACTCGTGTATATCTAAACTGATTTTATTCAAAGTTTGTACAAGGACATTAACCTATGTCTTACATATGCATGTCAATTTGTTTCATGATATGGCTGCATGGCGGCTATATTGTTACAATTTTTTCGTATCCTTAGCCAAAACTCGGGCACGTCTCGACCGACTTTATTCAAACTTGGCACAAGGACATTGACCTATGTCATACATATGCACATTGATTTGTTTTATGATATGATCCCATATGGCCACCTTGTGGCCATTTTTTACGATTTTTTTTCTCGTCCAGAACTGTAACTCACACATGTATCAAGCGAATTTATTCTTAGGTGGTAAAGGACATTGACTTATGCTATACATATGTACGTTGATTTGTTTCATGATATGATCCAATATGGCCAAATGGTGGCAATTTTGTTGTGTTTTTTCATGTCGAGAGCCATAACTCTAGCAAGTGTCAACTGATTTTATTCAAAGTTGGTCCATGGACACTGACTTGTGTCATACATATGCATGTTGATTTTTTAGACAGTAAGATCAAATTTGGCTGTGTGTCAGCAATTTTATTACGATTTTCTCATGTGCAGATCCATATCTCAGAGATATTTCCGACAGTATTAATCAAAGTTGGTACACGAACATTGACCTATTTCATACATATGCTCGTCAATGTGTTTCATGTAATGTAGCTGTATCATGTCAATTATTGAAGTTTCGTACTTAGGCTGATTTGTCAAGAAATACTGCATCGAATTTCATAAAACTTGGTACAGATGTTAAGCTCAAATTGCTTTAATAGTGAAAAAGACATTTATCAGTGTCATTTTAATTAATTTGTAATTGCATATGTAACGCACTTTCATGATTAGAGTGATATATCCACAAATACTGCGTCAAAATGTGATGAAACTTGATACAGATGTTGATCTCATAGTGTTGTAAATACTGCATCAAACTTTATGAAATGTGGTACTGGTGATAATCTGTTAGTCTTAGGAAAGTATGCGAAATGTTTGGCAGCATCCTGTCGATTAAGTACTAATGATTCATTTTAATGACCTTTTGTAATTAGGATGGAGACCTACATTTGTTTGATGTTTTCGTCTCCATGGAACTCATTCTTGGCTATTGAGCGTCATCTGTATCAAAGTATTTTATCACAGACCTAATTAATGAAGAGGAATCTATCCTCTCTGAGGACTTGTAATCAAAGTACCCATTAACAAGTTGGGACTGTGTCCATCAACGATGACTTGTGACATATGTTTAAATAAGACAAATCACTCTACCACACGTTTTTTCCGATTTGATAGACACGAGCTCCTCATCAGAAGGCACATGCGATCCTGATGATGGTAGTCAAGACGGTGAACAGGTAAGTTAAAGCCTTATGGACAAGGTGAAATCAAAAGTTACTATTTATGTACATGTAGCATTCAAGATCTTTTTGTGATATACTCGAAAATAGGGGAGGTATGAAATATCTTGCTAAGAATTTAATGACCACACAACCGTCACTCTGCGTACAAGACAGTAAATTATTATCTCAACGGTGACCTTCTGCTCTTCTATAACTTTTAGTTTGTATCAATCTTAAATTTGTAGTTGATTTTCTCTCTCCGCGGCATTGGGAGTGAATAATATGTTAATGATTGATAGCATGTAAACGCCGGAGATTTGTTATCGAACAAAAACAAAAGCAAAAACAAACGTTTCTTTGATTATCTTATACTTTTCTTGTGCAGTTAATTTCATCAATGCACTTTTGTGAGTTAACTGCATTTTTGGAATATATTAACGGATACACATCTCGGAAATAACTACAATCGCTACTTTCTCGTACATCGGTGGTGTTTACTCGCCTTACAATGAAATAATATTGCATTTTCTACGGTTGTTGCCTAGTTGATTATCAGTTTCCGTGATTTTTTGTATAGACAACTTCAAGATGTGCGGAAAAGGACACTTTACGTGACTTTGGTTTTATAACTTGTTGCAAGAAATTCAAGTGTTAGAAATTAAGCCAATCAAAAAAATTAAGAAATACAAGTTCTGTTGTGATTCTGTGACTGAAAACAAACTTAAATTACAGAGTCATAGTGCTTATGTAACACTTTCGTAGAAAAAATTTAAGATTCCCTTGGCTGATTTGCCACAATAATGTTTGGTGTTCATAGAGTTGATATAAGTTTGTCCATTCTTATGAACAGATTCACGTAGCTTCAAGCACTGAGGAGCATGGGCGATGCAAAAAACAAGGTATTTACGTCTATCAGAGCCTATAGCATTATTCTAGCTATGATTTTTTAAGCCTATGTTTAACTTCCAAACAATTTTAATGCTGGAATTGACCAAGTTTTGTCTTTTTGCCATTCTAAATGCTCTCTACTAGATACAACTGTGTTTAGAATGCTATTAAAGTACGAAATCAGCGATGCACTTATATATTCGAACAACATTGATAGACGTTCAAAGCAATCAAACATGAACTTAATACAACAAATAAGTTCAAGTGACTGTTGAAGGAACTATTTAGGCTATCGAAACGAAAAGTCTAAGGGTCACTGTAGTGTCTTTAGACATAACCAATACGGCTTCGTCTCGCTATGGCTAATTTCTAACACCAAAAAGCCGACACACAACACAGTGTACGACATGATGTACTACATTTAAATAGTAACTTAACAAGTAAATAACCATACCATACCACAAACCATAAAACCCTAAACATAATTTAATAAATGCGTTGAGGCCTCAGTTTACTTTTAATGTTTTATTCTTTCGTGTGTTTCGCTAAACTGCTAATGGGATTTTTAATTACAATGCTGCTTACCAAGTAACCTACTCAACCATTTTAAAGGGGTGATCAAGATGGCCAGAGCAGTCAATTTTGGCCGATTAGGTTCAGGAATCTTGAAGAATGTGCTAAACGTGTGCGATGGATATATTGACGAGATAAGCATTGAGAACAGTCGGATTAAGAAAGATGTTACTGGTCCAACCTCTTCGGTGTCTGTGTGGGGAGAAGTTTTAAATTGGTTCCCCTGTCAATTAGCGTCTAGTTGTTTATTCCCTTGATGCTCAATATCTAACACTGAACACGGTATGCAGCCTACAGTCTGGAAATCTCTAAAATATCAGAACTGGTGATGTGTAACAAGCCATCACCATTCAAACTCCATAAATAGTGCATTTTTGAAGCAACATGTAGTAATGTTTAGCCATGGTAACGTTTAAACATGTAAGATGGGCAGTATGAAAAAAAACACATTGTAGAAGTTATTTTGCTGCCTACAATAAACACAACGACGATAGATTAGGGCATCTGAATCTTTGCCCCAATATTATGAGCTTAACATCATGCAAGATATTATCAGAAACAAGATGATAATATCGGTCAACGCCAGATTTCCGTTTCTTCCGAACAGCATTCTATTACTGTAAGCGTAACACTCCCTTAGACATTTGTCGGACGAACACTGTGTCGACAAAAACGGAATGATTGATCCCCAAACTATGCCCTTACGTGTGACACGTGGATAGCAAATAGCTAATTATAACAAATCCTTTAGTTTTGTTAATTTTTAAATGAATATCACAATTCGCAACAACCGAAGAAGGTCAGTCCCTGATTCGCGGACGTTCAACAGGAAACACTGTCGAGTTGAGTCAATTTTTACTGCTCAAGAGAACTTCTAAATACTAGTTTAGGAGACTCGGTTATTTTAGCCCGGGGTGGGTCTGCAAGTTTTTCTTGCATGTCCGCCGAAATAACATGACCCCATACTCCTTGCAAATTGAAAAGAACCCCTTTAAAGATTATAACAGTGTTGTTATCCTTCAATACCGAGGAAATTTCAAATTTGATCATTGGTTATTTTTAGTTCTTTTCTTAAAAACATAGAATGGTAAATGTCCATCGTGGAGTAAAATTAATGTTAGTTAACTGTTAATTGCTTTGTGCAATGTTTGGGTGGCTCGGCAATGTTCCAATCAGTATGTACTCCCCCGTTTTCTATTTTAATGCATTTAAATTGAAATTTCAAACACACACAATATCTATTTATCTATCTATCTATCTATCTATCTATCTATCTATCTATCTATCTATCTATCTATCTATCTATCTATCTATCTTTCTATCGTTTTATCTATTATATATAGTGTAATAAATATTTAGTCTTACGTATATCTTACGTATATCTTTTATAAAGATGAACCATAAAGTAAATGTAAAATGTGTCAATTATAAACAACTATGTCGTATGGCCCCAAATATTAAAGGTATAGGCTTATTAGGCATGTCCCACAGGTTAACACCTCCAAAATTATAAATAAAGGCTTTTGATATTGACAATTTTATACATTATTCACTGAAATGCTGTAGACAGATCACACAATTATGTTGCCTTGGTATAAGCACTCCATCGGCGACAGTTAGGCAGTTTCCTTTAGCAATAGCATTCTAGAAAAGGTTAACGACATCAGCTCTATATAATGTTAGATGACAGTACAGGATGACAAGGAAGATGAGGTTAATCAATACCTATTCAGTGTAAGCATTGTATTGCTTGAAATCCTTGAAATGTAATTCGCTATCTTGCATGCCTGCAGTCATGATATAATCTGCTTAATGCTGACATCTACAATAAGCAAAGTCAATATGGAGCTTTCAGTGAATGTAGTTTTCGCAAATTCATAAGCAGTTTTAAATCCATCATCTTTCTAAATGAAGGTTCACTATATGTTTCACCAAACGTATTCTCAGAATGCGATATTGTTGTTGTAGTTAAGGCAAATGTGACTTGAAAAACTGGCGTTCAATATTACCGATTAGACAGACTACAAAATAGCGACTAGTGCGAGCTCTTACCTGTTAAAACATGATCTATTGGATCTTATTCACAGGAATCAAACTTGCCATATTAAGGATATCTTTATCTGTGAAAATGTATGACGATGTTTATCACTGTTTAAAGAAACGGGAGTATGTAGATGAAGGCTATGACACATGAGATTTGAAGACTCTCTTCGTCGAAGGAATAAAAACTTTTTACACCTCTGTTCAGAGTTACATCCTGTAAAAAGGCTGCTGTTCAAGCTATTTCAGTTAATAAAGATATGGACGCCAGGGCTGTTCTGCCTTGCTATTTTATATTGTTCTCACATTCTTTTGAGATATTTGTATAGAAGATAAGAGGTAATATCAATTGAGGGCTAAGCCCTTATTATTTTTAGTGGGGTTAAACTTTCTTCCTCCTCTTCTTCTTTCGTAACTGTTTGCCAAGACAGATGTGCCGAAATCATCGCATGCTTCCCAAATTTGAAGGGCTTACTAAGCCTACTGGTACTACTGCACATAACCCTTTCAATACAGTTTGATCATGTGATCTGGCTGCCATTTCTGATTTAAATATTGAATTTTCCTTAATTTGCATGAGATTGATATACTGTATAATTGTTGAAAGTAATCTTAGACGACATTACCATAATGCTTTGTACAAAATTTCAAGGTTTTTGAATTTTTCGTTTGGTAAAGAAGATTGTTTAGTGATGAATTTTACATACCCGTATCTAATTAGTTATGCAAAATCGATGTATCCCGGAACTTCAGGGGCCTGAAGTTTAATTCCTAGCCCCATAAGTCAGTAAGGGGCAATTATTTAAAATCCACTTGATGTATTTTTGCTTCTGTGACATAGTGTCATGTCATTATTATTCATGAGGGCATGTATATCTGTCATGGCCCGCGTGTATTTCAAGTCAGTCTCTCCAGCTCACCTCTATTTTACGTAGCTTAGCGCTTAGAGGAATAAGTAGCATCTTAGATTTCACAAGTACTCGCTGCCTTAAGTCTTCCTTACACGTCTTCAACATTTGAATACTAGCCTTGCAAGCCCAAAAACGCTACCTAGTAACCCACAACATCATCATAACCTTGTTATATCACATCGGTGCCAGATAAGTGATTCTAACTCACATTCTCAAGACGGACTTGGAGGAAACCTGGTTGTAACAAAGCTTAACCCGTGAGTACTTTAAAGACACTATAAGCCGTGTTATAACACAGCACGGAACTTTAACGAATAACTGTGTGCTAGTAAAAAACTGAGAGACTCGCAACGAACACGTCTGGTGGCAGTTGTAACCTGACATTGTGACAAGCAGCAAGTTAAATATCTGCTGAAAGAAATCGAAAACTTTGGAAGTTTTATCTGCAGTGGAGGAGATTGTCGTCCTGTGTGTGTATTGGTGTGTGCCAGCATAGCAGAGTCCCCGGTCCACTGAGATACAGTTTTAGCAGAACTGAATTTGCTGATCAACTTAATATTCGTTCAGACGTTGCCGTGTGTACGGAGCTAATAAACCAGAGACGGGAAGTTTGACTGTCAGCACTGTCAAGGAGAAGACTTCGAGCGGATAAAAATCAACATTGCTAGTTGAAGACAAGTTCACAGTCAACGGTGGGCAATTAAGAAGACAAAAGAACTTTTGTACAAAGTGAACTTAATTGAACTTTGCCATGGACACGTCATTAAGCAACCAGATTTGCTTTAACATGATTTTGAATTTCTGAAAAATTTCTGTGAGGAGGAAATATTCACAATCTTTTTTGTTTCAGTGTTTAATTATAATAATCTTTCGGTATAAACAGGAAGACGCATCCTGTTGACACAAAAGACTGTAAGTACTACTATAAAGACCCATTGAAACAAAATCTTAAAGACAAAGATAGCTTGTTTTTAGGGGGAGAACGCCCCTTAACTAAATACCTTTGTAAATCCTACGACAGGAAATCTGCATTCCTGTGATTGTGCTTATGTGTATCTTTTCATCATGAATCAGCGTGGAAATCAAAGACAAAAAGCCTGTGGGTAACTCGCATTCAATTAAGAAATTTACACTCGTTCGAGTAGGGTCCAGCACAACAGGTGGTTGATACCATTGCATTCTAGGGGTGAATAGGTAGGTGTGTATCATTTACTACAGTTTTGTGCGAGGGATACTATTGAGAGTGATTGCATTCTAGGGGTGAATAGGTAGGTGTGTATCATTTACTACAGTTTTGTGCGAGGGATACTATTGAGATGATTTTATGTTCGAAAGTGATACGGAAGAAAGTTTCCCCGAATGGAAGAAGGCAAAAATGAAACAAAAGTTAAGATAGAGGCTAATGCTGATTATGGCGCAACAAGTGGTTTCACTGGAAAAAAAAAATCACTGGAAACCTCATGCATCAAAAAGAAATTCTTCAGCTCAAATTTAATTTGTATACACAAGAGCAGGCAAATCATGAGCTGCATAAAGAACTGGAACAGAACCATATAAATGCAGAAAAAGAAAAAAATAAGCAAGAAAGAGAAAAGAACAACAAGAACTGCAGACCGAGAAAGAAAAAAGCGCGAGCACGATTTGAATATTAAAGAAATGGGGTTTAAGGCGAAAAAGTTGCATGGCTTCGATTATGAGTTCAATAATTAGACTACTAACGTCCCTCTGTTTAAAGAAGGTGACAATGTTGACACACATTTGCGTACATGCGAAATGCTAGCTCGAACGTACAGTTGGCCTAAAAGGAGTTGGCCAAAGAAATTAGCTCTTACCCTCCTTGTTTAAACCAAGTAGACATATTCTAGATTGAAAGAAGACGATTATGATCTGGATTATGATAAGGTCAAGGTGGCCATACTTAGGAAATATGAGCTCACCAGAGACTCATACAGAGTGAAATTTAGAACTTGCAAATGTACAGATGAAGAGACATTCTGTATGTGGGCATGATATTGTTGCCGATACTTTTTACTGCTGGATGGAAACAACTGGGATTCCATCCTTAAGTGTTGACAAAAAGTATGAACGGGTGCATGAAATATTTACAACGGAGCAATTAGTTGAGGGCGTGCCCAAACAAATGCAAAAAAGGTTGAAGGAAAGAGATCCTGAAAACTTAAAAGAATTGATAAAACTTGGTGAGACATATAAGTCTGCTCATCTTGCGCTGCTGGCGATCAGACTGAGTGGAAGAGGGGTCTCAAAGTTTTAACAATAAAATAAGCAGCTAAAGGTTTGAGGGAAGGAAGTCTGATAACTCAACTCGGAGCGATGAGAAGTAAAAGCCATAAGCTGCATGTCATACTTGTGGGAAATTGGTCATTCGGTAATAAATTGTCAGAACAAAAGTCGGATAAAAACGCAAGTTCAGCAAGTCAGTTCAGTCAGTCAGTCAGTCAAGTCAGGATGACAAAGGCTATGACATTTTGGCCGAATTTGGTGATGAGTATCTAGTACTTGAGAGAAATACTTACCTCTGTTGTTTAGATTGGAAACCTGTGAGTATTCAGAGGAACAAGGGTTGTTGTCAAACTTTGGTAAAGCCAGAGATTGTACAACAATCTAACTATTATGCCTGAGAGACTTGCAATATTAGTTTTGTAGACGAAACATTGCACAAGATGTCTATTGTAAAAACCCACATTGAAAGTGAAATTTCCGCCGAACCTTTACGTATAGGGGTATGGAAAGCTATACCCAAGGACGTTCTGCTAGGTGAGGATGTGCTTTCCTTGCAGGATCGCCGTGCATTAGTGGTCACAAGACGTCAAAAGAAAGCACAGGACGAGCACGAGGCTGTAGTTAAGCAAAATGAAATGGCGTCCAGCGTGAGAGTACCTGTTGAACTTCAATTAGCTGATCCTACTCTTGCAAAGGTGCGAGAGCATGCAGATGCAAATCAATCATCAGAAAATCAAACTGGATTTTTCTGGCATGAAAGCTTGTTGTATCATAGTGGATTTCGTCACATAAGGTGCGTAAAGTTAGGCAAATTGTAGTACCTGCTGAATGTCGCAATGCATTGCTAAGCATGCTATATATGACATGCTTCTCCCAGGACACCTTCGTATTGAAAAGACTAAACAATGGTTGCAACAATACTATTACTGGGCTAGTATTTTCAAAGACATTGCAGAATATTGCAGGACGTGTGATCAATGACAAAAACCTACAAGACGGGAAGCATTTGAGAAAGTGCCTCTTGTTTTGATGCCTAATATAAATATACCATTCAATGTGATTATAATGGATATTGTAGGTCCCTTACAAGGACTTGATGTGGAAACAAGTCTATATTAGTCATCATGGATTATGCAACTTGGTATCCTGAGGCTTTGGCCATCCCAAACCAGGAAGCCAAAACTGTTGCGACTGCATTTTATGAAAGATCTAGTCGGGGGGGAGGGTATGGGACTGACTGGCGAAAGTTTGACAAACCTCATGTCACGTCTTATGACTGATATACGTGCTAAGTTAAATGTCTCAAAGATTAAAACTACCCCGTATCACAGGTTAAGGCAATGTCGTTAGAGAGAGATTTTACGGACTTTTCAAGGCTATGTTACAAGGTTTTGTAGCAGAAGACACATTCATGATCAAAAATAAAAGCTCAAAACCACATCTGAAGCTTGCTTTGGAGATCGAAACTATTGCTTGCAATAGGTTCCAATATGTCAACAAAATTCATGTCTTCAGAAAATCATGAACACGCCTTTCACAGTCTGATAAGCTTATTAGCTCCGCTGTCAGTGATTGTGGGCTTATCAAGTAGGCTGATTTTTCCTTCGTCCGTCAACAATTGCCTTTCCTCTGGAACCGCAAGTCTGATTGCTTTGACATTTGATATGCACTTACCTTGGGGTAACCTCTTTTAAGGGAAAAACTAAATCCAGCAAATTTAATAATTTATTCTTTCTGATAAAACCCTTGAATAAAATGCAGCTCAAATTTGCAACACAATTGAACGCACTGACGACTCCGACGCGACCAAAAGAGAAGTTGAAGTAGGCGACATTTATGAAAATGAGCTATGAATTCCATGGGCGTGAAAGGGCTCATGGGAGGAGCGTACGTCATGTCATTGGCGATACAGACAATTGGCACTTGCAGCTTGAGGAACACTGTGAACAGTTCAGCGCGTTGTAAGACAACTGTAGAGTGTTCAAACGGCGATATTTCTGACATCGGGTATTACTTTTCCTCGACTGAAATATAACTTTACTAATTTGAACCAAGATATGTAATAATGGAAAAGAAGCAAACACAAAAGTTCCGATCCTGGTTGTTTGCGTTTTGTGTATGATTCTTTGGAGGCACAGTCCCGAGGGACCGTGGTAGAGGGAGTCACTCTGCTTCTACAGACCCCTAACCGGATTGGCTACACTAAGTGACCCTGCGATCCTTTAATGCTACTTTTCTAAAAGCAGTGTTTTCTTCATCAGTCGCTTGAAATTAATTTTTGGTTTGTGAATGATACAAAATGATTGACTGTGATTTTATGTATTATCGTTTAAGTTGAGCTTGGCCAGATCTTTAAGGTTGCGAAATCTCCGATATGTATCAGAAAATATTTATTCGCGATTTGACAAATCTATTATAGTGTCGTCTGTTTTCGAAGTTGGGTCGAACTGAGGAAGTCGTCCTTGTTCAGATCTGTAAAGTGATGAAATCTCATGTAAGATTACATTAGATATTTACCCGCTATATGAATAATCTAGTGTCATCTATAGCTGTAAAGAATGTTTTTCCGTGGAAGACCAGCCAAAACTCCCGATGATGTCCGATCTGTCCTCTGTCCAAGTCTCGATCGTCAATATTAAGCCTGCATGTAAAGAATGTATTTCGTGCAAGGCCCATCCAAACTCCCGATGATATCTGATATGCCCTTCCGACGAAGTCCCGCTAATAATGTGTATGAAGTTTCGTGTGGACATTTAATGAAAAAAATGCTTTAAATTTAAAAAAATGCATTTTTTGCATGACATAATTTATAAACATGCATGATTCTTGACTACCGGCCATTGATGCTATTTTTGAACTAAGAGTCGGAAAGAGGTAGTTGGGTGGTCAGGTCTGTTAGGTGGTGAAACCTCTGATATACATTTGATATTTACCCACGATTTGACAAAGTATCGTCTAGTATCAGAGCTAAATTCCGAAATCGCCGATATTTATCGGGTTAATATTGGATTTTGCAGACCCTGCGTGCCGAGACACAGTGCAAGTAAAGCTTGTATGTTCGTCTTGTATCTATATTATAGTCTCGTGATTGCCGATATTTATAGGGTAATTATATCAGCTATTTCTCAACGTGCCGAGACACATTAGGCAAGAAGTCATTGTATTATCTTCTAGTATCAATATTGCCAGGTATAGTCCCGACATTGCCCATATGTATCGGGTATATATGAAATATTTCGCAGACCCGGGCTGTCGGGATAAGAGACGATTTGTGTAGTCTCGTTTTCGGATAGAGTCCTGAAATCGCCAATGTTTTTTGGTTAAAACTTGTCAGAGTAGGCTGACTTAGCATGTCAGGATGAGAACCACATTGTGTAATATCGTCTTGTATCGATATTAGAGTTCCAAAGCCCTTATAAAACAATCATCTTTGAGAGGTGCAGAGCATAACTTTTTATCTTGATGGTTTTAACATTTAGGACCAGTTACATCCGACTCGCACGAATTTCTTTGGCCACTGTCTTCGAAAAGCTTCTGTGGGAAACGGTGAAAACTAACACCGGTTGTGCTCTTCCTTAAGTCATTTTTGCACCCAACTGCACAACAGTTAATTCATTTTTCACACTACTGAGCATTAAAAAATTGTCATAGACTCCAGTGCCATGCAAGATTCCCCGTCACAAACGCTGTAGGTTCGAAATCATTTCCATATGAAAAGATCCTTACTTCAGGTGTTAACTGACTGTCCATCGGTGATTGCTTTACAAATATCACGGGTGATGTCATATTCATAAACATTGTGATCTTTTGTTCTACTTGATCGGTAGTTTATTTACTCTATGGGGAGTCATAATCCATTAATTCGGTAACGCGGAAATTTTTCCGCGTTCAGGGGATTAGCCTAGATACATGGTTTGTGCCGGCCAATCTCCTCACGGCTACGGTAAGCTGTCACACACGTTTGTGTATCACCGATGTGGTCACGCACGCTCCTCCCATGAGCCCTTTCGTGTCCATGGGATTCCGAGCTCACTTTCATAAATGCATTCTACTTCAACGTCTCCTTTCGTTGTACCACAGTCGTTGGCGAGTACAAATGTGTGGCAAATTTGAGCTGCATTTTATTCAAGCGGATTTTAAAAGGGATAAATGGTGACATTTCCTGGACGTAGGTTTCCCTTTAAAACGTGGAAAAATTTCCAAATTTATATTTTTTGAGCAATTGTTTGTTGTTTCTGGAAAAAAATTTTCCTTCTCTGAAACCCGCAAATCCGATTACTTTGAAATTTATACGCAGTTTATTTAGGGTGAACTCAGTTAGATTTTCGAATTGTGGTGAAAGTTGCATATTTTTAAGGCATTTTTTGTCAGTTTTTTCTGTAAAAATCTTGAAAACTTCAAGTATATAGGTCTGTAATCTTTCTGATTAAGGAAAATCTATGTGTTTCCAGGCCTGCATATGGAATAACACCAGTTTGATTGTGTATCACTCTTTTACAATGTTATACAGATATTTTTATAGTAAATAAAAGCTTCTAACAAGCTTTTATACAACATTCGATGTATTTCTGTCTCTGTCATATTGTTGGATGGTCTAGTGCGTCTGTAATGTTTTGTAAAATGTATTGGAATATATTCAAATAGATGTTAGCCATCTTGAATCTCACAACAATACTCTGGTCAAAATGGCAAGGTCATCAATCTTGAATACCACCAATTTCAATGTATCAGTGATATTATTCATATATTATCATAGAAAGCATTATTTTTTTGAAGAAAAATTTAAGTACAGATTTCCGAGTCATGAAAATGTATATGCTCCAAAATATACATTCTCCAAAACAAAATATAAGTAATCTTTCTATCAGTAATCTTTCTATGTACAGTAAAACTGAAATTTTTCCAAAGAAATATCACATATTAGAGGCCTTGTTGTATTATGTGCACACTTGTAGTCCTCGTAGACCAAGTTTGAGGGACTTATGGTTTGGTTCCATGAGTCCGTGCAGTTGTGCATGCAGATATCTCATAGATACCGAGCTAATTTCTTTCAAACTTGGTACAAGGACGTAAGACTATGGCATACATATGCCACAACCATTTTTTTTGGGCGTGGCATGCACAATTAGTATTAAATTGCATAATTAGTGATTTTTGATAAAGCTCCATTTTAGAGAGATGGTGCCAAATTTTATTAAATTTAGTAGTGTGTTGGTCACACAGAACTCTGATAGCAGACAAAGGTATATATACGTATTTGTTAATTAATTGCTAATTTGCATATTTAATGAATACTTATGATAAGTGTAATGTGTCCAATAATTCTGCTTTACATTTGACTACTGTGGTACAGATGTTGATCTCCATAGTGTGCCATAGTGTGAAATGGCATTTAGCAGTATCATGTCAATTAATTGCTAATTTGCAAATTTGGTAGATTTTCGTAATTAAGATGATGATCTTGTACAAGTTTCCAAAATAAAGTCCTGTAATAGTGTGCGAAGACATTTACCGGTACCATGTTAATTAAGTTTTTAAATAATTTGCACATTTATGAAATTTACTTACGAGCGTAATATGTCAAGAAATACTGCATCAAATTCGACAACATGTTGTACATAGTCCCTGAAAAATGAGGGTTTAAGCTAACGGTTGTACAGATGTAGACCTTTTTATTGTAAGTAAAGTAAGTAGTAAGTAAGTAAATAAGTAAGTAAGTAAGTAAGTAAGTAAGTAAGTAAGTAAGTAAGTAAGTAAGTAAATGAGTAAGTATGTATGTATGTATGTATGTATGTATGTATGTATGTATGTATGTATGTATGTATGTATGTATGTATGTATGTATGTATGTATGTATGTAGGTAGGTAGGTAGGTAGGTAGGTAGGTAGGTAGGTAGGTAGGTAGGTAGGTAGGTATGTATGTATGTACGTATGTATGTATGTATGTATGTATGTATGTATGTATGTATGTATGTACGTATGTGTGTATGTATGTATGTATGTATGTATGTATGTATGTATGTATGTATGTATGTATGTATGTATGTATGTATGTATGTATGTATGTATGTATGTATGTATGTATGTATGTATGTATGTATGTATGTATGTATGTTGTGTGTGTGGTGTGTGTGTGTGTGTGTGTGTGTGTGTGTGTGGTGTGTGTGTGTGGTAGGTAGGTAGGTAGGTAGGTAGGTAGGTAGGTAGGTAGGTAGGTAGGTAGGTAGGCAGATTAAGATCAGAAACTCCTAAACCGCAGCAACTACAATCTTCGTCTTTTGCATACAGGTGCACCCAGGAGTGGAAATAAGAATTTGTTCAATGTCGGTGCCAAAAATATGCAAATTAAGGGAACAAAGGAAAAATCCGGCAAATTGCAAAAAACGCTGTAACCCTTGGTGAGATTAGGTTGAAACTTGGTATACACAGGTTCCTTTAGCTATACTAAGTAAGTTACTAAGTTTGGTGTGCACAAATTGAGGTGAAATTTGCATGTTTGTATTTTGGGGGTTATTTCTTCAGTTTTTAGTCAAAATATCTTCTTCTTTGAGAGGGCTTGTCCGATTGCTTTGAAAGTTGGTATCACTGTTCCTGGGATGACTATACTCAAGTTTGTAGAAATTGTAGTAAAATTTTCATATTTGTTTATATTTTGGGTTTTCCCAAAAGTTTTGGTCAAAAACCTACTCATATGATAGCTTTGATATTTGGTATACAGATTCATAAGCTGAATCGAAGTATGATATATTCAAAGTCTGATGATATCGTCAATTTTGTATTTTTGGGCAATTTTTGTCATTTTTGGTCAAAACATTTGTTTCTCAAAAAGCACTCGTCTGATACCTTTGATATTTAGTAGACATGTTCCCATCGACGATCTTAATTAATATGTCAAAATTATGATGAAATGCGGCTATGCGGCTATTTTTGCCAATTTTAGTCAGGCTGGCCTAGAATGGGCTGTCGAAGAGTTCCTTCCTTCATCAGCACATTTGTCACAAAACGTTCTCTACATAACACAAGAGGCTCCATCGACTGCTAGGTCGCTTGTCTTAAGCTTCAGAAAAATATATTCCTTAACGTATTTTTAAAGTTTTTTACTAATATTTGACGGAAAATATACGGAAATAATTCGCTGTATTGATTGGAAATTTTTATGTAAATCCCTACAAATGTTCTCATACATAATTGCATGTCAGAGTAAGTATGAATCTAATTTTAATTTCGCTTCAACAAACATTTTCGATGTTGGTTGAAATTTGCATGAAAGTTCCATAGAGTACGGTACCATAATATATTCAGATTGTGTTGACGTGTACAAATTTAATATACACTGTGAAAACATTATTTCTTATTTTTGGCGATTTATATCTACAGGAACTTAGAGTACATAATGTGGTTATTTAATAAGCATTTTTATGGTAAACTGTATTTGGTGTTGAAATAGAAAAGCTGACGTTGATTCCAGCAGGTGTGGTCTCCAACAATATATTTGTCGATTTCTCTCTCTCTCTCTCTCTCTCTCTCTCTCTCTCTCTCTCTCTCTCTCTCTCTCAGGGATAACAAGATCGATGTTTATGAGTATCAAGGTTGTAAATACTTTACATATTTTACATTTTCTGCCATTTTAAATCATAATTTACATCACCGCCTTCCGAGTGCAAAATGAGGGAATACAAAATTTGACTTTATTTAAGATAAAATACGAAAGTTAACAATAACTAATGAAACGTAATCGAAGCCTTCATCTTTAACTTATCAATTACACAAATATATAAGTGCGCTTTTAACTGTGACAAACTTTCGGTATTCCTTTATAGATGAAGGAATACTGTACTAGATTGTAGAAGTAAGTTATACAAAATATATATCTAGTTCGTGTCTGTAAGGTTAGAATATACAAATTAGTGTTGCCAGAACTTCGATTTTTGAAATGACACATCTGAAAACATAGAAACTGTAAATAATCAGGTGCAAAAACATTCAGTATTTTAAATGTCTGAACAGCGACAAATTAATCAATACGTAAATCGATAGTTAGCCTATTGACGTGAAAGATGGAAGCGAGAAGAAACTATTACCCCCAAGATCCCTTCTTAAGTTTGTTTAACAGCCGTTTATTTCCCATACTGTAACAGTACAACAATAATCAAGTACAGAAGGAAATTAAAAGTCATTATTCCATCTTTCGCTTATTCATCTTCTGTAACAAAGAATAATCTCAAGTGAGGTTCCATGAAAGCAAACAGGTTGCACGAATGAAATTACCAACACTTGTACGCATTTCATTTTATAAATAAACCCTTTGAGTCCTGACAGTTGAACAGATGAATGAAAAGTCATTGGTTGAGCCAACGTTACAGAAACATTGGCGCTGTTATTGGCGAGAGCATTAGGTCTATTCCTCAAACTTGAATTATGCCAGAAACGAAATATTACATTCGTCCTTATGCCTTACACCCGATGCGAAGTGAGGATGTAAACCGCAATGATAGATCTCGGTGCGTTGATCAATTTCATCCATTAATTTTGCAACCGGAGTAGTTTTATGGGAATGCTATGCTATAACTTTAGAGAAAATAAATAATTCAATTATAACAATCCTTTAATTTCTATCAGAATATACTTCAAGAAAAAGTAAAAGAATAGGCTGCAAGGATTGTAACGATCAAACACCCATGCATGGATATATGATTTGCTTAATCGTAATTATTCACTGGAATGCTTGGATTTGTATTAATCTAGATAACTAATAACTAATGATATCGTGCTCCGCCACCGAAAGTCAAATAGAAGATCGGAAAATGGCAAATTGGAAATTAGGTTGCAGTCGGCAATTCCCTCCTGCAGTTTTGAAGGTGAACACCACAATGCACAGTACTAGAGTGGTATAGTGGGAATCCCCCCCCCCCTGACGTAAATAATGGATACCTTGGAACAGCCATGCAGATGGAACCAAACAGTGACGTTGACATATATCACTTATAATATCAGCAAGCGTGGTGGCCATCGGGTTTGTTTGGATCTGGTGTGGTGTCGTTCGTTTCGACTACAAGTCTGACCTTCCGCCAGAATTTAATGTTTAACTTTCGCAGATTTGATTTTATGGTGGATATTACCACTCGGCAGATGATTACAGCTCAGTGTTGGCAACTCAATTTAGACAGCCAACGGTTCAACATAAACCAGGGGAGCAGTAGGAACTCAATCAAAATGAACAATTACACAGTCCATATGTTTAATATATTGACTGGCATGCCATCCAAGATAGGAAACCTTCTGTGGCTGAATAAAATTATATAAGGGGTTGCTGCACCCAACACAGCATATTTTGTTCAAAAATCGCTTTTTTGCGAATGTTCAATTTTAATTATTTTGTTAACCCAAGATTAACATATTGGTTTGGTTCACCTTTTAACTTGTCGAGCAGTCAAATGTTGCGTGATAAAGAAGTGTTAATTATGCAAATGAATGCAAATCACCCGATATCCTGGTTTTTTTTCCCTTCCCAATTTCAAAATTTAAAAGAAGTAAACTCCACCCTGGCTGGGTCCAATTTTTTGAAATTTTCACATTATGTTTTTTAAATGCTATATAACAAAAACCACTATATGTGTTTGGCAATGAAGCTCTTACATTTTGAATAAGAGCATTTTAATTTTGCTTATCATGATTTTAATCAATTTTAAAGTCTTTAAACCCCTACTATTTTAGAGTCAGGATAGATAATGCCAAATGAAATAATCGCTTTTTTCTAAATATACTCTTCTTTCAAGTGAAATATAACATTTCAGAAAAAAATGTAAAATTTCTGACTTAAATGAATTTTTTGTCATCGATACAAAAATTGAGTTTTTTTTTACCTCAAATATACACACACTTCAACCTTTGAGTACACTACTGCAACCATACTAAAATTTAGAGTCTCTGCCTTTGGAAAATATATGGTATTAGGGGGTTTCGTTTTCATCTTTGATGAGAAATATGGCTTTGAAAAAACTGTGTTGGCAACATGCAGCTCCACCTTAAATAAATTAATCTTCTGAAATATGTACCATTTGTTGGTTCCCGCGTCACGCTAACAAGGTACACAAGGAGCGCCAGTATGTTACTGGAGTAGTAGACCGCGGCGCTTTGATAAACTTCATATATTAACAAAATTCCAAAGTCATAGAGCGATCACTCCCTATGTTTATTTATATACCAACTAATCAACTTGGCTTTTCCTTAGACAACTAATATTCGCGAACATTTGGAAAGTGTGAAAAATCTTGGTCGGGTAGTTTTGGCTCTTAATTTTCCGTAATTACTTATTTTGTTTGAACTTATTTTCATATTTATTGAGCCATAACATTAATATCTCAGAAAAAGCTTCATAGACCAAAACTGCAAGTACACTAAAATTAAATTTCAAGCTGATGAGTGCTGTCGTTTCAGAGAAAACAGACTCTGAGGGGAGGAAACGCAGAACAGTTACTACCAACCCTTGTACCGCCTTCTGCAATATTTATGATTTCTAGATGATTTAAAGGGTAGTTTCATCTTCTCGTGCATGGCACCCTGTACTGCGGCATTTTGTAATACGACGCATTTTGTAACAACTTACGCAAAATGTAATAAGGGTATCAGCATTTTGTAATAAAATGGTCTACGCATTTTGTAATAAGGGTATCAGCATTTTGTAATAAATTATTGTTTACGCGATTTGTAATAAGGGTATCAGCGTTTTGTAATAAAACGCGTTTTGTAACATTAGTTAACGCATTTTGTAATAATTATAAACATCCGCTGATATTGTATGTATTTTAAAATGCTTTGTGGTTTCTGAATACGTAAAAATGTGATAGCATATAATGATATCGAGATTATATCTCACTACCGGTGCTAGGTTATCATATTAACGCCATATAAGGGGGTCTGAGTTGACATTCAAAATGCAATTGAAGACAGAATGAGATTATGCGATTTATAATTGAGAAAACAAACTGAGAAAGTTTTTGTTGGTTTTACATACAGTACTGTACTTTGAAAAGTACAAGGCCTCGGCCCATCGTATACAATTCAATTTTTCCGTCTTTTGTATTCTTCTTTCATTGAATTGTACGATGGGCCGAGGCCTTGTACTGCAATAAATTATATGATATATGTACTTTGAAAAGACAATATACTGCAGACCTTTCTGCATTTTTTATTCAATATTACTGTTGGTGGATGGAAAGAAGAAGGCTGGGAGATGACATGCAGAGCTCAGAATATGATAAAAGACAGCGACATCATCAACATTGACAGTGTTGTATACTACGACCTAATTTTATTATACTAACGATGTACATGCAACAAAACCAACCGTATCCAGAAATGGTTCCCTTGTGACATTTTGAGGGTTTCGGTCTGATTTTTAGGGCGTTGCTACATTATTTTTATTTTTTTTACAAAAGAAAAACAATAAATGTTGTTTTTGGTTACAATAAAATTGTGTATCTTATGTTTTTGCATGTATATTGGATGAAGTTTGCAAAACTCGAATAATCAAATTCTGAGTTTTGCAAAATGATTGTAATATTAGTGTACACAGTGATTTGAACAAAGCTTTTATTGGGTTCATAAAAATGATGTTACAAACCACCGTCCCTCCACCCACCGGTCTGGAAACGCGGCACGTGCGCTATTGTTTAAAGGTGTTAATTGCTCTACCGTTGGTACGAAGCGCGTTACGGATGTAAATGCTTGCTTGGGGACGCCATCAGTAGCGTTTAGCAACATCTTGCGGTGCGGAGTATTTTTATTTATTGTCATGTCTTTACTCCTCAGGTAACTTTGTTACCATAGCCAGGATTTCTGCTACAACTGTGTTTTTCCGTCGAATTTTCGCCCACCAAATTTGACCTCGCTAGGTAGGAAGAGGCACCTTATAGTACGAAAGTTTCCCCCCTTTCACTAGTAGAAATAAGAATAAATCGAAACGAATTTGGTCAATCAGCGATGGGGATTTTAAAATTGGTAGTATGCGTTTTTTTTTGTCGTTTACTCTGTTCTGTTGCAGAAAACGCCCGAGTTTTCGACGATGCGTTTGTTGTTAAAAATCAAGATGGCGGCCACCATACGTCGGCCACGCGTTTTTTGAACAACGAAAATTGCCAATCAACCCGTAAAATTCCCCGTGAATTTTGACTTGCGAGGTGTATACCTTCCTAAAAGTTTATTTTCTAGAATCGATTTTCATTCTAACATTACTTGAAATTTATGCTTTCGATGTTTCGGAATGCTGTTGAGTTTGTCGCGACGCCATTTTGAAACTTTGATCGCGCACGTTGGTTCTTCGGTCACGAAGTTTTTTCCTCCCTTCCATGTTTGAATCTAATCCAACTCAGCATATTTCAGTCTTTGAACATTAAATATACGATATTTTACGAATATTGAGACACTTATTTTGATGTTTTTTCGTCCGAAACGATGATTTTCGGGATAGTGATTTTGTTTGTGTCTTTGTTTATCCGTTTTAAGACTTAGAGGTACGGTCGAGTACAGTTGTCTAGCGGCCATTCCGTGCAAGCTCAATCTGTTTTGGAGGCCAAAAGAGTACTCAAAAGCTTTGAAAAGAAATGAATTTTTTTGTATAAAAATGTGAAAGAACTTGAGGCTCCCACCTCAATATCGAAACGTTTGTGTTACAATATCGACAAGTTTATTCAGCAAAATCGCTGTAGGGTGGAGGGACGGAGTACAAACATTTTCCTGGAACCATCAGTTGTAGACAACGGAAT